>NC_034611.1:5359395-5372970 GCF_900095145.1 Mus pahari | reverse complement strand
GGAAAGGAAAGGAAAGGAAAGGAAAGGAAAGGAAAGGAAATAATCTATAGCCCTTCCCGCACGGACAGATATATAAATGTGAAATATAAAACAGATATTCCCAAATGATCCTGGTTCATTTCAAAGGAGACTGTAAAGAAAGATCTCTGTAAGTCACACTAAGGTAGGTGATGTTTGATTTAATTTCATCTGCAATACAAGGAGAAAAGACTCGATATGTCTTTCCTAGTCTAAGAAGTCCTATAATTACTTGCGGGTAGACAGCTGCGTCTGTTTCTCAAGCCTCAGCCTTGACTTAGGCCTGGTGTTGCTTATGCTTGAAGTGACTTGATGATATCACTCTCTTCACAAAGTGATTTGTGGTAGGAAACTTTTAGTACCCGCCCTGAGATTCTGCAGTTAACATTGTGAACTGTATTGCAATCAGCCTACGAAGGGAAAGGAACACATTTAAAATCAGCATTGGAAAAATAAATATAATGCAAACCCTGAAATGCATGCTTTCAGTGGGGAGACTTTTCAAAATGGCCAGAGTTCCCATTTGAGTTCTAAAGGAGACATGACTTTCTGTCTACTCTGCTTCTGTCCTGTGCCAATTCCAGTCCTAAGCAAGCTAACTGACAAGATTTCCAGCATGTCCACATAGGGAAATAGATGCTTAAAGAATTTGATTAGTGGAATTTATTTTCCATATCGAGTAATTTAGTTGAAGCTCAGGAAACGTCACAAGCATGGACTCCTGGGATTTTAGAGGAAGTGCAGGCAGTGAACCACCAAATCTCAAGGGTTTGTCATAACCTCAGAAGAAACTCTATCCTTATAGTTAATCAGTGGCCCAGTTAAGAATTCCAGAGAAAATTGCTTATTTTGCCAGCAATGCCTGTAGACGCTCAAAATCAAATAAACAAGAAAGGCAAATGACCCAGAGATGTGGCCTTTGAGAGCTTCCTTGGAATTCCTAATAACCTTCCCTTTAAACAGTGCTGGATTTAGACTAACCACATCATCGTGGAATTAGGGGAAATGGGTAAATGGTTCTTTTAACTGCTCTCCTGGTTTACCTTATACTTCTGGAGCTGATGACTAAAAGGAAATGATACCTTGTATTATGATACCAGAAGGGATCTGGTGTGGTTGGCGTATGATTGACATTGGACCTGAAACTGTTTTCTCTGACTGATGTGGCTTGACATGTTTTCAGGCAGAGTGACCTTGGCCCTCCACAGAGTGTGTTGGCAGGCAGTCTATCTACTGGCATCATCTTCGAACTCTCCACACTCATGGATGGCAAAGACCCAAGCACTTTTTCTGTATCCTTGTGTTTGCCATGAGACCCTGATGCACTACTGGACTGAAACTATGTCCTGTAAAGTAAACCAATATACAGAGAAAACACACTCTCTTTTCTTTTCATAATAGGAGGGTAAGCCAAATCAAAACCACTCCCGTTATTCAAATGGGTTAAATATGATCCAGCCACGACATCTGGTCATTTTCACACTTGCAGATGAAAAGTGCATTGTTCATATATTATTATTCTAACTGGATCTATAGCTCTGAGATTGTAAGGGAAAATTATGGGCTCACTGGGTTACCTATGAGATTAGAATAATGTGTTCTGTGGAATTAGTGATAATTTTTAAAATTTTTTGTGGAATGGAATATTAATTGGGCAAGTCTTACCTATGAAAATGAATTCAATTTGGAGCTGCTACAATGAAAGCAAGTTGTCTGAAAGTTAGTGTTTCGTCTACACAAAATGCCATTTTCTTTTCATTTGTATTTATACTCTTTGGGGAATGGAGGGGGAAGTACACATGAGTGCAAGTGTCCGTGGAGGCCCAAAGAGAGAGTCTAAGCCCCATTAGCTGTAGCCATCCAACCTGAGTGCAGGAGGCTGAACTTGGGTCTGCTGCCAGAGCTGAGATATTTCTCCAGCCCCACAAATTCCACTATATGTTATAATGTAACTATGCATTTCCATTTGCACTTGGATTCATATACATTTATCTCTGTAACATCTATAAGCAAGAAAAAGTAAATGAGATTATATGGCTTCAGCCATTACAGTACCTGCATCTTTGTAATACAAATAGATTATACATCAAGTGGATTCTTCCTTTTTCTCCTTATTTTCATGTATATGCATGTGTGAATGCATGCAGTTGTGTGTGTATGTGTATGTGCACACATGTAGGGGTGAGATACATGTAGGTGCCTGGGAATGTCTGAGGTGGATGTGAGTCATCCTGGTTAATCATTCTTCCACTTTCTTTGAGACAGGAAGTCTCATGTAGGGGGAGTTTCCTTAATTGTTGATTGGCTAAATAGAGATGGCAGAAGCCAATCGCTGAGCAAAAGATAAGGTGGGATTTCCAAGCAGAACAGGAAGAGGGGGACAGAGAGTATTGGGAGTGGCACCAGATTGTGGAGCAGAGAGGAAGCTGTAGACTTGTAGGTTTCTCAGTGCACCGATAGTTTGTAGCCTCCTCAGGCAACTGTGGAGGCCAATTCTTCGCCCAGCCTTTGAGTTATCTGGTCAATTTTAAAATATAGAATTGTCTAGTGTTTTCCTTCCATAGAGATAAAGGGATCTGGGCGAAATGGCCATTGTGGCACTGGGCAAACAGCAAGCGGAGACTGGGAGAGCTAGCGTGGGAGCTGGGTGAGAGCCCGGTGGTCTTGGGTGGGAAGCAGACAAGTCACGAAGGGGGGTGGTGTGTGGAATGTGAGCAGTAGCTTCAGGCATTCTCAGGAGGAATAGGCAGATGCAAGTGGAGTCAGCAGTGGCATGATCTCAAAGCTAAGTCCTGAGGGGCTGCTGCGCCAGGCAAGGAGACCAGGCAAGGGGAAGAATCATTCACAAAACCACGCGAGACAGTCTCAATCAAACCCAGAGCTCACCCGAATGGCTAGCTTAGCCTAGGGATGTGTCATTTCTGCCTTCTGAGGCTGGGGCTACAGATAGGTCACTAGACTCACCTCATGTTTTTGTGGTTTCTCGGGGATCTAATCTCCCCTAGTCCTCTTGCTTGCATAGCAAACACTTTAACCTCTGAGCCATTTCATAAGTCTGTGGCTTTGTGAATGAATAGAAAACTTCCTAAGATACTTAATCCTCTTTAAACAACCATGTTTCCCTCTAGGTACTGAGAGTTTAAGTGCTTACCCATGTGCCAGTATAGACTTGTGTACAAAAAATTCAAAACAAACTTAATTATGTTCTGATCTTATCATTTTAACTAATGAAATACTAAAGGAATAAGTAAAGTAAAGGTTTAACAAAGATTTCAGAGAATAATATTATATAGTAAAAAAAAATGGTTTTTTTTGTTTGTTTTTTGTTTGTTTTTTGTTTTTTGTTTTTTGTTTTTTCTGTGAAGGAATGATCCTGGTGAAAGACTAGGAGAATTAAACAGAAATATCTTAAGTACACTCCACTTCGCCAGCTCTGCACAGTAACATATAATTCTAGGTTAGAATATGAAAAGAAGCTCATCCTGTTCTTAAAAAGAATTAAAGTGGGGGAAAGTAAAGAGTTAGTGAAAGTTAGTCCGCAATACTTGCATATGTAATCTATTATCTTTATCTCTCTAAGTAAACTTTCTACCTGTATCTTCCACATGTATCAGTGGGACAGTAATTAGATGAGAAAAGTCCTTGTCACCCTGCTTCCCCCCCCACACACACAATGTCATAAATTGGGTTAAGTTTAAAGTACAAAGTGCAGCAGTCAGTTGTGTGAAGCTCCTTAGTGAACAGTGTTTTGAGTAACCCCTCTCCCACATATACAGCTGCAGCACCTGAGCTAAAAGAACCAATATTTGGCTCCCTGTCAATATGGCCTGTGATGGATAATTCTTCCCTGGAAAGAATCATTACTTTATAACTTGTTCTGAGTCAAGATTTCACTCCATCTGGTACATTTATTGCATAGGCTCTTCTCCGTTTTTAAACAGCAGTCTCTGTGGAGGGGTTAGTATCTGTTAGTACAGATGGCCTGCCTGCAAGACTAGGCAGCCTGGTTGAAAACTCAACAGATTCTTTTTAGCTTGGTAGATAAGTAGGTATTGACACGCCCTTTACAATCCATTACATAGAAAATATAACAAATCTCCTATAATAGCTGCTGCCTTTGCCTCTTGGGGATGTGTTCTTTCTTCTGTCCAAGCATCTTGCCCCATGTCAAAGAGGAGCAGAATTAAACTCCCTCACTGTGGCTTTAAAATATGATCTGGGAAGCACAGGACCCATGCTAGCCTACATACTGTCCCAGGGTTTGCCACCAAGAACTAGGAGGTAAGAACATTGCCCATCTTTGAGTATTAAAATCATATCTAACACTGACAAATACAGTCTCCTCAGAGGGAGGAAGAAGAGCAAGCCCCTCATAACAGGGAGTATGAAGCCATATAAACACAGGAAGAGGAAAGAACTCTGACTTTGTTTGAGTCCCAAGATCAGCTCTGCCACTACTCTCTTTGGAACTAACAGAATCTCTGGCCCCATCTTTGGTATTTTTTCCTGATTTGCTTTATGGAAACAAGAACTGTACATCAGTTATCACATGAAGCAGCATACGTGGGGACGGTTGCATAAAGGAATCATTAACTCAGCCCACTATTGAAAGTTAATATCACCAGAAGTAATTCTTCTTATAGTATCAAACATTAAAGTCCTTTCAAGTCTCCTTAGAATGTTGAAAAGGGAAAAAAATGAAAGCCTGAGAATGGAAACCTCTAGCTGAGCATTAAAATGAGAATGTGGAACCAAACGGACTGTTTGTGTCATTCCTTTTACTTTATTTCTGCCACTTGGAACCAAGAATATGGAGCTAAATCAATAGGTACATACTCCCTAAGTCCTGGAAACATGGACCAAGGAAAAGCTATAGTGCAAGGTTCTCTGGGTTGGCACCACAGCATGTGCCTACATATTAAATTGAAAACCACACTTAATGAGTCTGTCATAGTTATTATTTTCTCTATAATTCACTTGGGTTTTGACACTTAAACAATCCATTCAGTGTTTAGCTGAAGACAGACTCTGGTCACCACCTTTCCCATGTATATAAAAACAAAGCCAATTCTTTGTAGAATTCTTCTGTGATTCATCCTCTCTGCTGGCAATGCCTCAAAGTCTATGACCTTGCCTGAGACTTCTGATGTGTCACAACTCACTACAAATTCACAAAAGGCCCAGACAATCAGCCAGCAGTTTACAGTGTCATCAGGGAAAACCCTGTGGAGTGTTATGGGAACCATGGGGAGGAGGCATCTGTCTTCTGGAATGCAGGGAAAGTCCAGGAAGGCCTGTGGCAGCTGTGTCTTCAGCAGGAGTACTGCAGAGCCCTTCCCAGGCTTGCAACTTCTCTCCCCTTTCTTATCTCCATTTGAAACTGGGGACCCTTGGAGCATTACATGACTCCTCTGTGCCAAGAATTGGAATCAGAAAGTATTGACTCAGAGTCCAAGAGCAGGTAAGGAAAGCTGCGGCATGAAAACCAGATATTATAGAAAACTGGAACTAGATGAAACAATATGCGAAGCAAGATGACCAGAAGAGAGAATGTCTGTTTTATATTCCTGCGTAGCATTTACATTTTTTGTTCCAAAACCACTTTTTAAACATCATGAATTCTGAAGGTATCGCATAGGTCCAGGAACGGTGCCAGCTTTTCGGGGCATGGAACTCTGAAACGCCACTATGCAGGATTTTTAATCATTTCAATTCCAACATTAACTTTCCACAGACTGTTCACGTTAGTGACTGCTAATTAACATTAGCTGATCGAGGAAAGGCAGGTTTACAGATGATCATGTTGTTTTCCAGCACAAGTCCTTAAAACAGTTTAATGGTGGAAACAAAAGGCATCTAAACACAGAAGCTTCTGGAAGAACATCTTGTTCTCGCCTCACTTGGGTTTGCCTTCCTGTCTGGCCTTCTGTCTAAAAGCCACGTTTCTGGAGCGATAACTGTGGACAGCTTTGCATGTGGGTATGAGGAGAATGGAGATGCAAGCTCTGGCACAACACTTGATCTTTGACCTCTTGGTGATTGGCTTCTTGCCAATAGTAACTGGCAAGTGGTGTGATGGTGGTCAACCTCAGCCACCAGAGTGCCACTGCAGAGGAGCAGTGAGGAGGACCAGAACCAGCACACCTCAGAGTTCACAAACCCATTTCCTTTCATGATGTCAGCAACAAGCACGGGCAACAGCAGAAAACTACTGTGTTTACTTTCCCCAAAGCAATAAATGTTCATATGCTATCAAAGCTGAACTAGGGACCAAAGGAGCAAGCTCATGCTAGGGCCTTTATATTTTTGTTGTTTTAAAGGTAGAAAGATAAAGCCATCAAGATGGCTCAGTGTACAAAGCACTTGTGCTAACCCTCAGAACTTACTTAAGAGCTGGGCAGGCATTACAGATGCATACACTAGCTGTATTGGTAAGTCCTGAGTTCAAGGGGGAGACACTGCCTCAAGAAATAAAGTGAAGAGCGATCAAGAAAGATTCCTGGCATCAGTTTAAGGCCTCTGTATTCACAATACATGCACACATACCCCCCTACACACACACACACACACACACACACACACACCTGTAAGCCCACCTACATGTGACCACACAGACATACACACATTACATGCACATACACAAAAAGTAAAATAAAGGTCAGAAACATTTGCTACATATACTGAATGAATATTCCTAGTTTCAATTATCTTTGTTCATTGCCTTTTCACCTAGGACATTATTAAAACATTCTTTGCTACATGCAATAATTTCAGGATTGCCACTTTACAAAGAGGAGTCTAAGTGATATTTAAAAGTGACTCCCATTTCTGCTATTTCTAAACATTACCTATATATGTTAAGTTCACTTTGTGCTCAAAGAAAGGGTCGATCACCATGCCTTGTCACACAAATTCCTGGAAGAATGGTGCATGCACAAATTGTTTCTATGATGCCATGTGAGTAAAGAGTGGGAAGAAAGCGGTTAGAACAGAACTGGACACACCTAAGGTGGCCGAAGGATCACAGAAGGATGAGAAAAAAGGAAACAAAATAAGTAACAAATAGGAGCGAACTCAGTTATCCATACAAGACTTACAACAGACGAAGATCAAGGTGAAGGGATGTTTCTGTATAGGAAGGAAGCGCCTATGGGATCTGATTAGCACTCTAAAACAGAAAAGGTTCCAACATCATCTCTAAGTTGCTTTCTACTAAAACCTGTATTTAAGTATCCTGCAGAAGGCTGGCTTTATTTGAATTCGTTGTAGTCATCTTTGCCCAGTCCCCCTTGCATGCCCACACAGTTGCAGGTACAATGCATATACTCTGCACCTCTGCCTCTCACACATGCTCTCTTCCGAGTAGCTACTTGGTATGGAACAGAGTAGATGAAGTCCTGAGGAAAGGTTACACTGTTGACATGCACATGGTCATGTCAAGAACCTCAGAGCCTCAGACACTGAGGCATGGCAAAGCCTACCCTGTGAGGTGATACTCACAGGAAAATGGCAAAAAAGTCTTTCCCTGGGGACCCAGTATGAGTGTTGACTCTGTGGGCAGAAAATAAACATTATAGCCTTTTGTCTCCAGGTATCTAAGGCCTAAAGATTACTCCAATACAGAGATGGTTCCTATTGACATTAGCTATTGACCCTAACTGTTTGATCCAGATGTACACTATAAACTCTGTCTGCTCATTTATCTATATTAATAACACCAGACTTCTTGTTCAGCTGCATGCAATAACACCTGCCCCTCTGTTCAACTGTACATAATAAAGTTTCTGAGTGCTGTGATTTTTCCAGCAGTGAGCCAGACCTCTGGATCCCAGCATTCTGGCTGACTTTCTGTAATTTTCTTTGTTCTCCCTCTGCCCCAGTCATATCTGTAGCTGGAGGCCTTGCATAAGTATGGCACTATTTTTTTTTTTGGAGCACACCATTTGTGGCTCAAGCCTGGGCAAGGCTTGAGTAGATGGTTAGGACAGGGCAGCCATGTTCACTTTCTTTTATTACAGGATCACATGACTTGTTTGGCAGTCACTGTGTGATGGAATTATGACATATACATATTTCTAGTGTCAACTCTTTGTAGACAAATTGCTGAAAATGTTTGATAATCTTCCATCAAGATTAAGCTGAAACACTCTTAGTGCCAACTGTGGTTTCTGGTTGACACTGCTTGGTAATACCATGAAGGGTTTTTGTTTGCTTGCTTAATAACATTAAGATTATTTTTTCAAAAGCTTTCTAAAAGGTTTGCTTGAAGTCAAAAGAGCTTCAAATACTTCAAATGAGCTGTACATAATACCATTTCTAAGATGAATAGAAATAATGGCTTCAGAATCTCTGAACTTTCACTTGTTCCCTTCACTACTGAGATCTGAGTATGTAAGTGTAGCCACTAAAGTTCTGCTTCACTAAAGTATTTCACAGTATAAGTAAATGAGTATTTGATAAAATGTTGTCAATTCACATTTAAATGTATTCTTGCAGGAATTAAAAGATCACTATCCCCTATTATACCCATTCTTCCAACCTCCGTAAAAATAAATTTATAACTTATTTCTTTGGGAGAAAGTAGGACACGTGGAAAGGAATTTCTGAAGATCGTGTTGCCTTTGGAGTTGCTGAAGATATCTGAGAAATTTTAACTTCGGATTTAAGACATTTTAAATTACCAAAAGGGTATCTCATCCATGTGGATAGCATTCTGAAAGCTTTTTAAGTTCTTTAAATTAAAAAAGCTAGTTTAAACAGTAATAGTTATTCCACCTTAACAAATGTCTTCAGTATAAGCAACAGAGAGATGTTTCGCCTCTTCCAGCTCTATTGCTGGCACAGTGTGCAACTCTCAGGAAGTTAGTTTATCCTTTCTTCTCTTCACTCGTAAAAGTGACTTGCCTTGAAAGTATTGTGAAAACAAACATTGGTTTAAGGGCTAAATAAACGCAAAGTTACCTTGGCAGTTCTTCACGATATACTCTCATAAGTAGTTCTGCATAAATTGCTGCCAGTCACAGGAGAATACTGCGTGTATTGTTTCTGGCAATGTCCACCTTTGCAATCACCTTCTTCTTTTTCTCAAATCTTATCTAGACAATGTAGGACATTAGCTCTTTAGTGAGGAGACAGACCTTGTCATCCTGCCAGTCAAACAAAACAAGGATCTAAGCTAAGCATAACAATGACTGTACTTTACTTTAATGACCTCTTTAGTTTATTGTGCCATCTGATACAATCTGTGCATGTTAAACATGGATGTCCATTCATTGGACCATCAAAAGTTCCATCTTAAGAGCAGCAATGTTCATGCCCTTGGCTGCCACAAAGCAGCAGCTTGCCCACTAGCATCTGCATCACCAAGTCCAACATCGACCTTCAGAATAAAAACAGAACTACTACTTAGCACTCAAGTTCTCAGGCAAAATACTAAAAGACCAATTAAATGTAAATATTACACAAACAGCAACGTACTTTACCTAAAAATGTTATTGTTTACCTGACATTTAGACTGATAATTTTTCATTTAATTTAAATGTGAACTAAACATTTTATTTACCAAATCTGGAGATTCTACTCAAAATAGATTTGACTGTTTGCACTAAAATGTAAACTTTTTCTTTGAAATATGTTTATTCACCTCAGGACCCAAAAACCTAGGGGCAGCCAGAGTCAGGATTCATCCCATTTCTGTCTGTGCCCTGAGCTGACCCTATGCTACAGTTTTCCATACCCAAATACCTCCAGGAGAGAGCTGGTCTTCTAAGACTGCTGGCACACCTGTGAGCACAGGTAAGACCACCAATTCTGCTCAAATTCCTGGCCCAAGAGGGACCCGCCAAGAGCGATCAGGACACTGGAACAAAGGAACAGCCAGATTGAAACTTTCCAGATTCTGTCTGTGCCCAGAGCTGACCCTGTGCCACAGTTTTCCTTACCCAAATTTCTCCCAGAGAGAACTGGTCCCAGGAGTACTGGCCAACAGGGATGCAGGAGGGACAAGTCACAGTCAGAGACAGAAAGACCAGCTAACAGCAGAGATAACCAGATGGTGAGAGGCAAGGACAAGAATATAAGCAACAGAAATCAAGGCTACTTGGCATCATCATCACACAGTTTTCCCAACACAACAGGAAAGCAAGACTCTGGTTTAAAATCACATCTCATGATTCTGATAGAAGACTTTAAAAAGGACATAAATAACTCCCTTAAAGAAATATAAGACAACACAGGTAAACAGATAGAAGACCCTAAATAGGAAACACAAAAATCCTTTAAAGAATTACAGGAAAGCACAACCAAAGAGGTGAAGGAATGGAACAAAACCATCAAGGATCTAAAAATGGAAACAGAAGCAATAAAGAAATCACAAAGGAAGACAACCCTGGAGACAGAAGACCTAGGAAAGAGATCAGGAGTCATAGATGCAAGCATCACCAACAGAATACAAAAGATAGGAGAGAGAATCTCAGGTATGGAAGATACCATAAAAAAGATTGACATATTAGTCAAAGAAAATGCAAAATGCAAAAAGCTCCTAACCCAAAACATCCAGGAAATCCAGGACACAATGTGAAGATCAAACCTAAAGATAATAGGTATAGAAAAGAGCAAAGATTCCCAACTTAAAGGGCCAGTAAATATCTTCAATAAATTATAAAAGAAAACTTCACTAACCTAAAGAAAGAGATGCCCATAAACATACAAGAAGTCTACAGAATTCCAAATAGATTGATCCAGAAAAGAAATTCCTCCTGTTAAATAATAGACAAAATACCACATGCACAAAACAAAGAAAGAATATTAAAATCAGTAAGGGAGAAAGGTCAAGTAACATGAAGACAGACCTATCCTACTTACACCAGACTTCTCACCAGAGACTATGAAAGCCAGAAGATCCAGGGCAGATGTCATACAGACCCTAAGGGAACACAAATGCCAGCCCAGGCTACTATAACCAGCAAAATTCTCAATTATCATAGATGAAGAAACTAATATATTCCATGACAAAAACATTTTTACACAATAGTTTTCAGCAAATCTAGCCCTACAATGAATAATAGATGCAAAACTCCAACACAAGGAGGGAAACTACACCCTAGAAAAAAGCAAGAAAGTAATCTTTAAACAAACCACACAAACAAAATTTCACCTCTAACAACAAAAATAACAGGAAGCAACAATGACATTTCCTTAATATCTCTTAACACCAATGAACCCAATTCCCCAATAAAAAGATATAGATGAACAGACTGGATACATACACAGGACCAGGCATTTTGCTCCACATAGGAAATGCACCTCAGTGTCAAAGACAGACACTACTTCAAAGCAAAGGGCTGGAAAACAATTTTCCAAGCAAATGGTCCCAAGAAAAAATCTCAAGTAGCCATTCTAATATCGAATAAAATCAACTTTTAACCAAAAGTTATCAAAAAAGATAAGGAAGAACACTTCATACTCATCAAAGGAAAAATCTACCAAGATGAACTCTCAATTCTGAACATATATGCTCCAAATGCAAGGCCACTGACCTTCATAAAAGAATCTTTACTAAAGTTCAAAGCACAAATTGTAGCTCACACAATAATAATGGGAGACTTCAATATTCCACTCTCATCAATGGATAGATCATGGTACCACAAACTAAACACAGAGACTAGGTGAAACTAACAGAAGTTATGGACCAAATGAATTTAAGAGATATCTATAGAACATTTCATCCTAAAACACAAGAATATACCTTCTTCTCAATACCTCATGGTTACTTCTCCAAAATTTACCATATAATCAGTCACAAAACAGGCCTCAACACATACTAGAAGACTGAAATAATTCCATGCACCTTATCAGATCACCATGAACTAAGGCTGGTCTTCAATAACAACAAAAACAACAAAAAGCCCAAGTACACATGGAAGGTGAACAACATCCTACTCAGTGATAACTTGGTCAAGGAAGAAATTAAAGACTTTTTAGAATTCAATGAAAATGAAGGCATAACACACCCAAACTTGTTGGACACAATGAAAGCTGTGCTGAGAGGATAACTCATAGCTCTAAGTGCCTCCAAAAAGAAAATGGAGAGAGCATACACTACCTAGCAGCTTAACAACACACCTGAAAGCTCTAGAAGAAGCAGAAGCAAATACACCCAAGAAGAGCAGACAGCAGGAAATAACCAAACTCAGGTCTTAAATCAACCGTATAGAAACAAAAAGAACGGTACAAAGAATCAAAAATCAGGAGCTGGTTCTTTAGACAATCAACAAGATAGGCAAACCTTTAGCCAGACTAACCAGAGGGCACAGAGACAGTATCCAAATTTACAAAATCAGAAATGAAAAGGGAGATATTACAACAGACACTGAGGAAATTCAAATAAAATCATCAGATCCTACTACAAAAGCCTATAATCAACAAACCTGAAAAATCCAGAAGTGGACAATTTTCTAGACAAATACCAAATACCAAAGTTAAATCAGGATCAGATAAACCATCTAGACAGTCCCAGAACTCCTAAAAAAGTTTCCCAACCAAAAAGAGCCCAGGACCAGATGGGTTTAGTGCAGACCTTCAAAGGAGACATGATACCAATACTCTTCAAACTATTCCACAAAAATAGAAACAGAAGGAACACTACACAATTTGTTCTATGACTCCACAATTACACTTAAACCTAAACCACACAAAGACCCAACAGAGAAAGAGAACTTCAGACCAATTTCCCTTATGAGTATCGATCCAAAAATACTCAAAATTCTCACAAACCAAATCCAAGAACACATCAAAACAATCATTCTCCATATTTGGGTAGGCTTCATCACAGTGATGCATGGATAGTTCAATATACTGAAATCCATCAATCTTAGATGAACAATGTTATCAGAATTATTGATGGGACTTTTATTTAAACTGTAAATTACTATCAGGAATGTTACCATCACGACGTTAATTAGGCCAAACTATGAAAATCAGAGGTCTTCCTATCTACTAATATCTTCACCCTTCATTCTTCACTGCTTTACTGTTTACACTGTGCAACTCATTCATGTCTGTGGTTCAGTTCACCCCTAGATATATCATTTTAAGCTCTTGGGGGGTAGACTATTTTCCTGGTTCCTATCTCAGCTGGTTTATTACTAGTCTATAGGGAAATTACTGGGCATTTTTGTATGTTGATTTTGTAGTCTGTTACTTTGTTGAAGATGTTTCATAAATCTAAAGAGTTTTTGAAACAGCCTTTAGTATCTTACCATCAGCAGATTGAATGATTTGACCCCCTTTCCTTCTATATCACTTATGTATTTTTTTTGTGTATCACTTAGCAAAGACTTCAATTATGGTATTGAAAAGAATGGAGGGCGAGCGTCTCCCGGGCCGAAGGAGGAAGATGGCGGTGGAATCGCGCGTTACCCAGGAGGAAATTAAGAAGGAGCCGGAGAAGCCGATCGACCGTGAGAAGACCTGCCCGCTCCTGCTGCGGGTCTTCACCACCAACAACGGCCGCCACCACCGCATGGACGAGTTCTCCCGCGGGAACGTGCCTTCGAG
>NC_034611.1:5352913-5356375 GCF_900095145.1 Mus pahari | reverse complement strand
GGAGTGGGTGGGTAGGGGAACAGAGGTGGGGGGAGGGGTATGGGAATCTTTCGGGATAGCATTTGAAATGTAAATAAAGAAAATAATAATAAAAAAAAAAAAAAGAAAGAGAAAATTGAATGAAAAAAAAAAAAAGAAAAGAATGAGTAGAGTAGGTTTTGTCTCATTGCACATTTTTAAAGCACATATTTCAAATAACTTCCCATTCAGTGCAATGTTGACTACAGGTTTCTCATATATAGCCCTTATTTTGCTACAATAGCCTCTCCTGTCCCTTGTTTCATCAGATTATTTAGCAGAAAAGGATGCTGAATTTTCTCAAAGGAATTTTCTGTATCCTTTAGAGCAATGGTGTGGTTTCCATTTGGTCTGTTTGCACACTGTATTACACACACTTCCTTTTATATCCTAAATCCTCTTTCTATCTCTGGAATGAAGCCAGATTGGCCATGGTGTATGATCTTCTTAATGTGTTCTTGGATTCAGTTTGGAAGAATTTTATTGAGAAGTTTTATGTCTATGTTTATCAGAGACACTGGGCCTATTTTTTTTTTTCTTTTCATTGTGTCCTTATCTGGTTTGGGTATTATGGTGACTCTGGCATAATAGACTGAGTTTTATAGTGTTCCTGTCTGTGTTGTGGAACAGTCTGAAAAACACAGATGCTGGAATTTAGCAGTGAGTATTGGTTTGGGCCTAAGAGATTGTACTACCAACTCCATCTCCTTCTAGGTTGTCGATCAGTTTAAATTGTTTATAACCTCTTGATTTAATTTTGGTAAGCTCTATGTGTTTAGAAATTTATCTATTTCTTCTTTTCTTTCCATGTTTTAAATACAAACAAACAAACATGTTTTCAAAATCTTTTTCAACAAGTCTCTGGATTTCATTGTTATCGGTTGTAATGTCCCCTATTTTATTACTAATTTTATTATTTACTTTTCTCCTTCTCTAGCGGATTTGACTCAGAGTTTATACTTGTCTTTAGTCTGTACCACAAAGTACTTTCTTGATCATCATCGTTTCTCTCCTCATCCTGCTTTAGAGTTGAGCTTGCTTTTGCCTTTCTAAGACCTTGAGATATATCATTATTTGATATCTCTTTGACTTTTTAAAAATGTAATCACTCCAGCTGGGCATGGTGGCACGTGCCTTTAATCCCAGCACTCAGGAGGCAGAGGCAGGCCAATTTCTGAGTTCGGAGCCAGCCTGTTCTACAAAGTGAGCTCCAGGACAGTCAGGGCTATACAGAGAAACCCTGTCTCGAAAAACAAAAAACAAAACAACAACAACAAAAAAAAATGTAATCACTCATAATTATAAACTTTCCATTAGAAATGCCTTAGGTGTAGCCCAAAGTTCTGAGAAGTGGTATTTCCACATTTATTAATTCTAGGAACATTTTCATTTCATCCTTGATTCCAAAGAGTTTTGTTTTAGTCTACAACTACATAGTCAGTGCTTGTAATTTCTCTTTCTATTGGTTTCTAGTTTTATTCCACTTTGACTTGGTAAGACAAAGAGTTTATTTTTACTGCTTGTATTTGTTCTAACTTGTGTTATGGCTAAAATTTTATTTATTGTAGAGAAAGTTCCATGGGAAACTGAAAATAGTATATCTCAGAACTTTAATATGCTGTTAAAAATCTGTTAAGTTCATTTGATCATACAACACTGATTAACTCTGATGATTCTTTTATTAGTATTTTATTGGGAGGATCTATCTATGTTAACAGGAGTGACATGGTAAAGACACCAATTATTCTTGAATCAGGGTATATTGAGGTAGGATTTTCCCTGTCCAATAAAATTAAAATATTAGTGCAGCAGGAGGCCTGTGATTGGACAGGGAAAAGTGAGGCAGAGCTAATGGTTGCAGAGAAAGAAGCATCTTGGGAGATAAAGGAGGAAGCCAAGATGAATGCAGATGGACAGGAGGAAGAACCTGAACTAGTATGTCTTTAAATAGCCACAGATGGCTATGACATCATGAAGGTTAGAATAATTGGGATAATTTGTTTAATCTAGGTGGGCAGCTTTATTATTATCAATTGG
Organism: Mus pahari; assembly: GCF_900095145.1. Classification (NCBI taxonomy): domain Eukaryota; kingdom Metazoa; phylum Chordata; class Mammalia; order Rodentia; family Muridae; genus Mus; species Mus pahari. The sequence goes on along the minus strand of NC_034611.1, from coordinate 5,354,320 downwards.
TTCTGAAATTATTGTTTTGGCATCTTGTGAATTGAGATTTTATTGATACACAAATCTGTTTGGTTAATTATAAGCTTCTAGAGTTTTGTTTCTACCAGGTTACTGGGTATTGTGGCAGCTGACCACAAGATGAAGAGTCATTGTGTGGGACTGGCATGGAAGGGAAAGGAACTTGGGAGCTCCACCCCACGCTGGAGAGTTTGCAGGCATAGAGTAACCCAGCAGGACCAGGCTGGAGAGAGTGGCCTGCAGAAACACAGGAAGCCTGCTGGTCAATTTTAATATTTCCCACAACTATATATATATATATATATATATATATATATATATATATATATATGTGTGTGTGTGTGTATGTATAAATATATTATATTTAATATATATTAAAATTGGGAGCTCCAGAGTTTAGCCTATGTATAGTTATATAGTTATATTGGTTTTGTATCTTTTTGATGGCTTTTTCTTTTTATTAAGATGTAGATGTAGTATCTTTTTTTTTTAATCTCTTACTCCTAGTTTTGCTTTTGTCAGAGGAAATTAGGATTCCATCTTTGTGTTCTTAGTCCCCCTTTTTAACAAACTGATATAAAGGGGGTTCCAAAGGAATTTCAAGGACAATTTTACTTGAATTGGTGAAAAACTGGTCAGGCAAACTCTGTTGATGGCAGCTCCACCAGGAGGAAGATGGAGAGGAGCAGGTGAGAACTTCACTTCACTTATAAGCTGGCATAGGACAGAAGGACAACATGGAATCAGGGAGGTAGGAACTTCAGAGAAAAGCACTGGAAATCCCAGAAACTTGACTTGAGGAAAATATGCCCAGGCTTTGGCCAGTATCAAAAATAGCACAGGCAATAGGTTGGGGGGAGAGTAGATCAGAAAAGGAGGAATGAGATAACGGAATCTCTACAAGCTACTACATGAGAGTGGGTTACCTGGCAAGAGAAAGTACATTATCTCATTAATTTCTTTTGGGAGGAATAATTATTCTTCTTTAGTGAGGCTTTAGGTGAATAAGCCTTAATTTTTATTAGATATTTTCTTCATTTACATTTAAAGTGCTATCCCCAAAGCCCTCTATACCCTCCCCCCACCCTGCTCCCAACCCACTAACTCCCGATTCCTGGTCCTGGCATTCCCCTGCACTGAGGCATATGATCTTCGCAAGACCAAGGGCCTCTCCTCCTGTTGATGGCTGACTAGGCCATCTTCTGCTACATATGTAACTAGAGTCACAGCTCTGGGAGAGAAGGGGGGGGTGGGTTACTGGTTAGTTCATATTGTTGTTCCTCCTATAGGGTTACAGACCCTTTAGCTCCTTGGATACTTTCTCTAACTCCTTCATTAGGGGCCTTATGTTCCATCCAATAGATGACTGTGAGCATCCACTTCTGTGTTTGTCAGGCA
>NC_034611.1:5348332-5351688 GCF_900095145.1 Mus pahari | reverse complement strand
ACTGAAACTTATAGAGGAGAAAGTGGGAGAAAGCCTCAAAGATATGGTCACAGGGGGAAATTTTCTGAACAGAACAGCAATGGCTTGTGCTGTAAGATCGAGAATTGACAAATGGGACAGTATAAAATTGCAAAGTTTCTGTAAAGCAAGACACTGTCAGTAAGACAAAAAGGCCACCAACAGATTAGGAAAGGATCTTTACCAATCCTAAATCATATAGGGGACTAATATCCAATATATATAAAGAACTCAAGAAGCTGGACTCCAGAAAAATCAAATAACCCTATTAAAAAATGAGGTACAGAGCTAAACAAAGAATTCTCAACTGAATTTATTAGAGAAAAGAGATGGTAAATCTCCTCTGTCAGCAGAAACAGTATGCTTTACTTGGGAGTTAAAACAACTTTTGTACTTAGAGTTATTGCAAGAGGCTTGCTAACCCCCAGAATGTTGTCAGGCGTTTGGCCAATTGGTTGGACTATTGTCTGTTCCTTTCTTCCCTATTCATATGAAGGATCTGCTGTCTAACCATTCTGGACATGAGTGGAATTTTTGGAGTTCTTTATTCATCTATTCCTCTCATAAGATTTATTCTTTTATCTGTTGTGATTGGGTCAGACTTTATTACCCCTCTGTGTTTAGGAATTGTCTTTGCAGTTCTGGCTTGATTTTGTATGTTTGCCTTGATTTGCCAATATTCCTGTGTTTTTGTTCAGCATAGCTATCTTATTTGGTATTTGCCTATTGTCGGAGCTTCATATGTAAGTCTATGTATTTCTGACTTTGTTATTTTCACATGGCTGCCTTTGTAAGAGAACTGGCCTTGGTCTTTTATAATGCCATGCTGCTATACATGGAGAGATGCCAACAGATAACTTTTTACCCCGCATAGGGTAACAACAATAGTCCAGGATAACAATTCTACCCAACTCTAACGTGGTAAATCAGTGAGTTTATTAGAATTACTTGCAGGATAAAGAGTTACTTACAGTAATATGAATGGCTCACATATTGATGGGTGGAGCCTCATGTAAGATGTTACAAACACCATTAATCATCCTTACCCTCTACCACACCACTATTTTCCACCTTATACCATCTCTACTAGAGAATGTCAACAGGCCCATTACCATTAACCTAAATCTAGCTATTGTGCTATTTCATTTCAGTGGTTTCTGGGCCAGAGTTGTATGCTTCCCACAAAAGCAATAGAGTAATCAGAGGAAATATCAATATCATAACTCTTAATATAGCTCTTACCATTGTCTCGTTGCTTTTAAGTTAGGCATCTTGACTGCATGTTGTAAGAGATTCTTCTTTACTCATGTAGGTTTGGGGCTCACATATAATGTCTCCTGTGTTTAGGTAACCATTACTTTTCATTTAGAAATCTTCCCATAATAATTTTATTGAATTGATTTTTCCATGCATTCTTGTTTGCTTGTTGACAGTTTCTTCTTCTGCCACATGAATTTATTAATATTTATATTTAGTCTTTTGATTATGTCTCAGATTTCCTACACATTGCTTGCTCTTTTTCTTTATTGATGTTAAAATGCAATATTTCTTCACCCTTGTCCTTTGTCCCTCATAATCTTTCTTCTGCTTATTTTGTCTTAGGATTGATAATTTCCCTATATTTTTAGTTGGTTCATTGAGATTTCTGTAATTGCAACAATTAAGGCTTTCTTTCATTTCGATTTCCTTGCTGCATTTTCTATCCGTATTGTGGCTTTTTTATCATTACTTCTGGCTTTATCTCCTGTGATGTTAGCTTTCTCTTCCAGGTCCTAAACTGCTTTTTTACTTCAGTTATTGGCTTATTTGTATTCTGGTAAATTGATTGATCCACTCGCAAATAAACTTCTGATGCCTTGATATGCTTTTATACTCACTTCGGTATTTTTTGATCAAGCTAGCTGAGGAGTTGTGATACTTGGATACTTAGCTTTTGAACCTGTGGATCATGACCCCCACAGGAGGTTATATAAGTGAATATAGCAGTAATGAAAATGTGCTCATAGGAAAAAAAAAAAGCCTCCACTCTTAGAGAAAACTGTTTTTCTCTCTCTTTCAGAAGCTAGCTGTTGTCAATAGTACCACAACTAGGGGTAGAATTTCATCCCCAACTTATATTCCATGCTGGAATTGTATCTATATTGGGCTTGCACAGATCTCATGCACACTGCATTATTACGAGTTCACATGTGCCGCTACCAGCCCCAGCTATGTCCAAAAGACAGTTTCCTGGTAGACATCAAGCCATTGATTCTTGGACTATTAGTGATGCCAAGTATGGGTTTCATCATGTAGTGTGAAACTTAAATCCCATGTTGTGTCACCGTCCAACCAGTAGGAATGTCTCGATAGGCCAGTCATTCAACATTCTGGATTTTGTACTCTTGCCTCTTTCTTCCACAGTGTTCCCTGAACCTTGGGAAGAAATCTAAGGTGTATTTGTTCCATTTAGGGCTGAGCACTCTACAGTCTCTTTGTCTGTGCCTTAGCCCATTGTGGCTCTCTGTGTCCATCACCATCTATTCAAATAGAAGCTAAATCAAAGACAGTTGCATTGCTTGCGTATATAATGTCAAGTCATTAGGAGTTAATTTATGACTATGTCTACTTAGCAAACAGTAATAGGTTCTCACCTAGGGCCTATGACCCATCAAGCCATTGATTCTTGGACTATCAATGATGACAAGTATGGGTTTCATCATGTAGAATGAAACTTAAACCCCATGTTGTGTCACCGTTCAACCAGTAGGAATGTCTTGATAGGCCAGTCATTCTAGTCATTATTGTAGCTTGCAGATGTCATAGCTGGGTAAGAATGATGGTTACATTTCTCCCTGGTAGCATTCATAGCACCTCCCAGCACTATAACAGCTGTCCAGTAGGCATAGACTTCCAGGCCAATGCCTGCATGATTTCTCCATGTTCTTTCATTCAAGTATGCTATGTCTTCAGCAACAGGGTCTTCCTGTTAAATTTTGTAGGGTAACAAAGAAGAATGACAATAACCTATAATACTTGAGCTATACAACCTCACTGTATGTATAAACAGATAGATTATAAGGAGACAGACAAACAGGTAGGTAAATGATAGATAGATGCTTTATGAAGCATCTGCAGTAGTAGATTTACTCATTTGAAAGGTAATTGTATTTATTATCCCTTTCCATATTCCCTATGTATTTTTCCTTCTGCAGGCTTACCACAATTTCTTTTTTTTTTTTTTTTTTTTTTTTTTTTTTTTTTTTATGTATTGTTTACTTGTGGTTATAGTTAGTACAACCAACAAAAAAACCTAAATAAATGACACATTAACTTTTTAACTCCAACGAAGAAATAGA
>NC_034611.1:5335279-5344972 GCF_900095145.1 Mus pahari | reverse complement strand
TACAGAACATTTTATCCTAAAAGAAAAGGATACACCTTCTTCTCAGCCCCACATGGTACCTCCTCCAAAATTGACCATATAATTGGTCACAAAACAGGCTTACCACAATTTCATATTTTCTGTTCCATTATTCTCTTTTCATCTTTTATACCAGTATATTCTATCTCCCCTGGCTTTAAGGTCCTCCTGTCAGAGCTGTCTTCACTTTAGGAGCTCTCCTTTTTCACATACAATGGGACCATACTGTCCACACTAACATTGTAGTCTGTAGGCTAGACCGGTTCTTCTACCCTCCCAATGCTTGCAGATTGTACATCATGAAGTGATCATACTCTGGCAGGGAGGAACTTCTCTCATGGTATGAGCTGTGCTTGAATTCTTTTCACTGAGTTGCCTCTCTGTTTCTCTGTATGTTTTGGCAGTTTTATCATTCCCTTTGTGAATTTCTGATGTTTTTTATTTCTCTTTTCAGAAAAGAATCAAGCCTTTGATGAAGGACTACCTGTCTTCATCTTGAGACACAGTGACAAGTTCTAATCCATCATCTGTATCCATACGTCTCAGTAGTACATCATGAATTCTGGTTCCATAAATATTCAACTAACAAGCATTTTCATTATTATTTTTAAATTTAATATATTATTGTCATATTATTTAATCCTCCTCAACTCCCTCCTTACCCTATTTTATTCTCTCTCTCCCCAATAAAAATTCAGGACAAAAAAAAAATACAACAAAACAGAATGTACACAGTAAACAGAATCTATTTTGTGTTTACCAATTATTGAATGTGGACACACCCTGGAGTGCAGTTGATATTGATATACCAGGTATCACTTTATAGGAGAACTCTGATTTTTTTTCTCTTTCCCAACCATTGTCAATTGCAAATAGCTTCTTGGTTATATGTATGACTTTGTGTCCACTTGCCTTTCTGTATTCTGTGGTTTTTGTCTTTTTTAAATTTATGAAGTATTGTGCATGCTATCACAGTCATATGTATATCAGTCATGAAATATCTAGAAGACACTGTTTCCTTGGAGCATGTGGGAACTAAAATGAGGCCTGGGGAAGGAGGGGGAAGGGAGGACCCACGTCCTGCCAGAGTTCCACCTATGTTTTGAACAGGCGGATGTGGGAGGGCTGTCAGATGCTTTCCACTCAGCCCCGGGTGGGTATTCAAGCCTCTGACCCAGTCAATGAGGGGTGGACAAGGGGCAGCCCCCAAATCCAAAAGGGGCCCCGGGGTACACCCTGTAGCCCGGGGTTATGGGAGAGAGGGCATAGGGAAGGAGGTTCCCACATAGGCGAGAGTAAGCATAGCCTTGATAAGCAGAGACTGTCTATGGTTTTAGAGCTTTATTATAGAAAGGAAGGGGGAAAGAGAGAAGGGAGAGAGAGAGAGAGAGAGAGAGAGAGAGAGAGAGAGAGAGCAAGGAAAGCTTAGAGAGAAAGAGAGAGTAAGAGGGAGAGAGTGAGAGGAGAGGAGAGTAAGAGCAAGAGAACAAAGGAATGAGAGAGCAAGGAGGGGCCAACAGCCCCTTTTAAAGTTTATTGCTATCTTTTCTGTTGCTAGGTAACTGGGAAAGAGTTTAGCCTGAAGATTAGAAGCTTGGGACATTGCCTACATGACTTCTAACCATGCTTCTCTTGTGGGGGCTGAGGGGGGGCAGTAACTTAGACAGGAGCCAGAGTTCCAGGAGCATGAGGGAACGCCTACAGGATCATGTAGGTGAATTATCACCATTCCAGGATTCAGACCTCAGCTCAACTGGAGACCAGACTATCTGTGTATAGCCCAATGCCCCACAGGAGCATCCACAACCTCTGGCTCTTCCAGTTATTGTTCCACCTCCTCTTACACATAGATCTTTAGAGCCTTGAGGGGAGGGGTTTGATAAAAGATATACCATGAGTATGATAAAGACACAGCATGTGTGTTACTGGCTCTGAACTTTTCATTTTTTTGTTTAAATACAGTGTGTATATATGAAATTCACATATCAGAACTGTATGGATTAAAAAACATCTCAAAATAAATCCACCAATATAACCAACCACCACATCTAGAAAGAGAAGCTCCAGTCATGGCCTTCTTAGTGAGTACTCCTTCCCAAGTAACCACTGCCATGACTTCTAACAGTAAGTATTAGATTTGCATGTTTTCTGTATTTTTTTCGTATTTTAATCAATGTTTTCAAGATTTTTTTTAAATGTAGAAACATAGAGTCATGTTTACTTCGAAGTAAATATATCTATCTGCTTAATCTCGTATAATTTCTTTATAGTGAAAATATTGAAATTCTCCCAGCTTTAAAAAATACATAGTACTTTATCATTGCTTATAGTCAATCTACTACACAACAGCACGCCAGGATGTCTTGTTTCTGTCCATCAATTCCATCATTTGTTTTCTTATCCCTTTCTACCTTCTTTTACATTCTATCTACATCCTCTAGCCTCTCATAACTACCATACTAGTCTCAACTTCTACAAGAGTTCACACATGAGTGACATCATGTGTCTGTCTGGCTGGCTTACTAAACTTAATATAATCTCTGGTTCTCTCATGATGCCAGAACAAAAGGAATTTCATCCTTTGAAAAGATGAAATTCTATTGCATATATGTACTACTATTTATTCATATGTTGGTAGATACTTTAGTTGTTTCCATTTCTTAACTAATATGAATAGTAGTACACTGAACATACATTGCAGATGTCTTCAAAAGGCTGTGGGCTATTGTTATATTTTTCAGACATTAGGTTTAAAAACCAAAAGATTTTTAAAAGATCTGAACAATGGCAACACCAGTTGACATACCAATATAGATAGGAATAGTTTACAAAGCCCATGCCTAGATGAAGAGCTACAGGCAATTAATGCCTTCTGAGTGTGAAAGAATCAGTTTCCTCTAAGAATAAATCCCTAATTAGTCATCTAAGACCACGAGGACAGCTCTAAAAATGTATAAAAGCAGGCAACAGTAACAGTAGTGTGAAATTGTATATTTATATGTATACATGAAACAGTAATGATTAAAGAGAGAAAATAATATGTAAAAATAGAAGGAAAGTTTGGGGGTAGAGGTGTGGGAACAATGGGAGGGGAGCAGGACATAGTAATTATATACATATATTAAATGTCATAAGGAAAGATTATTTTTGTTTAATTAAAAATGCAAATTAAATATTTTTTACAAAATTCTGAAGTATCCTCTTCCCTTTTTTAGTATATTCAGTTGAAATTTAAATGTAACTTTATGAAGTTTATCTAAAGCATTTCATATAGTGTGTTGCCCTCATATTACACCATTTTACCAGAAATGCTACACCAAGATGGTGTTTGTTAGCTTTCCCTTCAGTTTAGTTTGAATGTAAGAAGTCCTAGATGGGCTCGTGTGTTTGAGTGTTTGAAGACTTGGTCCCCAGATGAAGGTGCCAGAAAGGAAAGTCATGGACCTTCCGGAAGTGGAAGCTCTCTGGAGGAAGTGAGTCACTGGGAATAGACCTTGAGGTTCTGTAGCTCAGCCCCACTTCCTAGCTACTTGGAGACATTGTTAGCCAAAGTCTCCTACTCCAGCTCCTGTGCTTCCCCTGTCATGACAGAAGGGTTTCTTCTTAAACTATAAGCCCAAATAAACTCTTCATCCCTGAAGTTGCTTTTTATAAGGTGTTCTATCACAAGAAAAAAAAGTGATACAGCATTCCATTCTCTCTCTTTTACTTAGAAAGGTGAACTATACACCCTTCATTGTGACGCTCACCTGTGCTTGGAGTTCACACTGAGTGTACTGTGCATAGAAAAAGTTGGTGTATTCTTATAATTTTGTAGAGTAATTGAATAACCTGGTTCTGACTAAACAGAAGAGATAGTAAAAGCAATTCTTTGATGCATTTTAAATAACAAATCAAGAATTCACTCTTAGCTGCATATATTAAAAAATTAAATATAAACACGTATTTTATGTGTACTATAGCTAGTTTGCTAGTTTGATTTTTCTTTTCCTTTTTTAAATGACATACTGTATTTTACTTTAGTTAAGAGTTTCTCAAGAAGATAAAGATCATCATGGTGCTGGAAGGAACTATACACTTCACCTAAAGAGGAAAGCTACCATCAGACTTACCCAGCTGTGAGCCCTGCAAGCAACAACAATGATCAGCATGCCAGGGTGCAACGGTGGCACAAATGTTATGTAAACAACCAGCCACTTCCTGGTTGGAACTTAGTGCTCACTCTAAAAGACAGAACTCATGTCTGGCTCTGTTACTGGGGTGAAGAACATGTGATTGGATTGATTATGGTCTTCAGTACAGGACCTGCTGTTCTACTAAATGGGCTCAGTATTAAACCAACTCCTAATAATTAATCATTATATACATATATTAGTGTATCTCCCAGCCCTCATCAGAGAAGCTTGTTTTAACAGTAGAAATTGATTCATACAGAAACCTACAACTTGTCAATATGCAGAGAAAGAGACAAATGTGCCCAGCCCTACATGGAACATATATCACACTCACTATTCTCAAGGCTCAGGGATGAAAATAAAAGTGTGGAAAGAAAGATTGTTAGTAGAGGGAGGTTGATTACAATGAAGCAGTGTTTTCAGAAAGCAGGGCATTCCCACATATGAACTCATACGAGTTGTAATGCATAGACCGAATACACAAGATCTGCACAAGCCCAAGCCAAGCAAAAATCCTAGCATGAAATCTCTCTCTCTCTCTCTCTCTCTCTCTCTCTCTCTCTCTCTCTCTCTCTCTCTCTCTCTCTCTCTCTCTCTCTCTCTCTCTCTGTGTGTGTGTGTGTGTGTGTGTGTGTGTGCATGCGTGTGCATGTGCATGTGCATGTGTATATGTAGGGTGTCATGAAGCCTCTCCCCCAGCTAAATAGTTATTGGCAATAGTTGGGAGGAGAGTCAGTTTTCTTCAGAGGAGACCCATAAGATTACCCATCCTCCAGAAGGTAGCCCTAAACCCATATAAATATACTCAGCAGGTAAAAATAAAAACAAAACAAAAGAACACATGAAGTTAGGAGAAAATAGTGATAGAGGTAGTGGAATTGGGGCAGAGAAAATGAGAAGTGGATTTAGTAAAAGCATGTTTATGTATGACTGAAATCTCAAACAATCAAAAAAATAAAATGCAATAAAAAGAATATGGAATTTTTGTAATAATAATGATAATAATAATAAATGATATGGAGGCGGAAGAAAATTACAAATAATTCATACACATCTGAAAAGGTGATTGGCTGTATTCAAATTTGTAGCATACAACATTATAACTATGATAAGATAGCATTTCTTTATCACTCCACAGCTAGTAGAACAATAACAAATAACAGTCAAGTCTCTACGCTTGTGGACTTTGCTTTCTACGTTAGAGACTACACAGGAGTGTACAAGTGAGTATAAAGATCAACAGTTATAAATCATGAATAGAAAAGGGCATTTGTCACGTTACAGGGAGGTGGGGACAGCTGCCTTAGACAGTGTTGGCATTTTCAGTGGAGAAGAATGTGACCAGAGGAGAGAACAGAGGAAAATTAGTAAAATGGGCAACTTACTGGGTCTCTGCTCTATACGACACAAGAAAAATATGATGGTAGCCAGAGGGGAGTGAGGGAGACTCAGAGAATTTCGTTTATTGTTAAGAGGATGAGAAAGTGGGAGAATATGTCCATCTGTGCATTTCCATTTTAAAATTTATTTTTTGAGAATTTTATCCAAAAGTGCCATACTTACATCTCAACGTCTTCTTCCCACCCTCCAACTTACCCCATTCTCTTCCTTCTCAGTTTCATTTAATGTTATGCATTTAGGGATGACCACTTGGCATTAGATAACATATTGGAGGCCTCATCCCTAGAAAAGATTGATTCTCTCCCTCCAAGCTGCCATTTATTTTCTGTCATTATTCATCTAGAATTTGGGTACTGTGAAGTTTCTCCCATCCACATTGGCAAGACAACTTGTGTTGCTGTTTGAGATTCTCTGGTTATACCTTTCCCAGCACAAGTAGAAAACACTCTCTTTCAGCGGATGTTCCAATCCTCCATTTCTTACAGTCTTTGTGTCCCATCTTCCATCTTCCTGAGCATCTGGTATAAGGGTTGCATATACATGTTTGAATTATGATTGAGCATCCTATAGTATGTTGTTCTCTGGGTTTTGACCAGAGTGGGCTTCATTTTTAATGATTAAATTGTAATAATAGTTAGACAGAATGAAAGCTATATATACATATAGATAGATACTTGATAGAAGAAAATAAATAATAGGTGGATGGATGGGGAGAGAGACAGAGAGAGAGATGATTGATGGATAGGTCAATGATAGATGATAGACAGGTGATAGATAGATAGATAGATAGATAGATAGATAGGATAGATAGATAATAGGTAGATAGATGATTGATAGAGAGATTATATATATATATATATATATATATATATATATATATATATATATATAGTAAGTAGATAAATGGAAGTTGATAGAGATGATAGAGAAAAGATAGAGGTTAGATAGATAAATAGATAAGTGAAACATGATAGCTAGAAGGTAGGTAATAGGTAGTTAGAGAGATAGGCAAAGATATATGATTGATAGATAAATAACAGAGAATAGATAGACCAATCAATCAATAGAACAATAGATAGATGATAAATGAATAGATTATAGTAGTTTATAGATTTATAATAAATATTGCATGGAAAATAGATATACAATATGTAGTAAATTGTAGTTAGGTAGATAGATGCATAGAAATTAGAAGATATGATATATGATGACAGATATATAATAGATTGACAACTAAATGCTTATATATGCAGAATTTACTGCATATATAAGCAGTAAATTCTCATGGAACAATTCACAAAATATAGATTACAGCATTTCTTCTAGACAGGGAATTGGGTCACTGGGAGGTAATCTGTGCTTTTCAGATTGGGATCATATGTAAGATCTACCCACCTAGAAATAAATGGATACTTCACTATTCTAGACATGAACTGTGCTAAACTCTAGGGTTGATTCCATTCTTCTCTATTCAAGTTGGTATATCAATGTAGACTAAAGGAGTAGTAATTAAGTGTATATTTTTTAAATTGGTCTTTATAGCAATTAAGCACTGTATGGACTATGAGAAAACATGTCACTGTACTTAGAGCTGGGTGTGAACATTGCTTGCCGTCACGTGATCACCATTATCACAGATTGCCTGTATGAATCAAAGTACAGTTGTACTACTGTGAGTTAAATTTTGACACCTGTCCTCCAAATATACATATGTGATCCTAAACTTTGGTTAGCCTGAACATGGACATAATTAGAAATTGGGTATTTAAAGACATGAACAAGTTAAGGTTAGGTCACATTGGATTAGATTACCCAACCCCACTGCCGGTGTCTTTATAAGAGAGAACACAGTGACACCAGGAGGCTCCAAAATGACAGTGGGATGAAGATAGCAGATGGTACTGTAACACAAGCATTATAATACAGATTGCCAGAACCACTAGGAGATGGAACAAGTGGGAAGTGGTCTGTGGAGGACCCTACAGAGGAGCATGCATCGCTGCTATCTTAGTTTTTGTTTCTTTTGCTCTTCAAAACTGAAGGAAGTAAACCGGTTAGCACTACCTTGTTATCTTAGCCCAAGAGAAGCAATGTGACATTAGCTTCATTCACAAATGAAGAAAAAGCACTGAAGAAAAGAGCTCAGATATATGGAATTATATACATTTAGAGTAAACACATTGTGGTCAGAGAGAACATTGGTTTTAAGAAAAATAAATGAGATTGGATACAGTCAAGAGTAAAATGTAAAATAAGTGTAAGCAAAGATAATGGGTACAGGTCTAGCATCTATATAAAAATAAAATGGCTGTATGTGTGAATAATTAGTTGCAATAAAAATTTTAAAATGAAGTCAGGAAGGAGAAGTGATTTCACAGACCTGTGACTTTGCAGTCAAGACTGAATCATCTTTGTATTGTACCAGGCAGTCTCACTCCTTCGTGTGGTGGTTACATCTATGTTGAAGGACCACACTCACATAGGGAAAAGTGCTGCAAGCAAACTCCAAAATCCTAAATACTTCTGAAATCTGAAAAAAAAAAAAAAAAAAACCCACGCAGCTGTAAATGCTTGGGGTTTTTGCACAGGGCAGTGAGTAATTGCTGTCTTTTGTTTATTTTTAGATAAAAGATCAGCAGCCAAAGTACTCTTCGCCATGACATTTTCTCAGAATATGGCCTTCAAGATTTATATCACTTCATCTCTCAAGGTAATTATTTGTTAAGAATATTATAAAGTCTATTTAAGTTATTTCCTGTCTCCCAGTGCAATGAAAAAGCTCTCCAAGGGGATTTCAGTGTACTCTTTGGAGTGTGTGTTTTGTGTTTTTGTATTTTCCCAGGAAGAAGTGGAGACAAGACAGTGACTCAATACATCATGCTTATCATCATTACCCCAGCCTTGCCTTTGGTGATCATTAGAAATAAATGGAGATGTTTGTTCAGCTTGCTCAGGCTGAAGCTTATTAAGTAATAGCCCTGTCTGCCCTCTTTTGCTTTTGTAATTCAGTCATGAAGCAAGGGGAGTCCAGATCTCACTAATGTAACGATTACAAATTCACTTTCCCTCTTTCCTTTTAATTTCTCTTTCCATTAAAAGGGAAAGGAGGGAAAATTTTTAGATTAAAAAGCTAAGGTTTATATAATGACAATGTAAGGATGAAGTAGTTCTGGTCTCTCTCTCTCGTGTGTGTGTGTGTGTGTGTGTGTGTGTGTGTGTGTGTGTGTGTGTGTGGTATGCATGCATGCATGTATGTTGATCACTTGATAGACTCAGCTGTGCCCAACGTTGACATCAGTCTTCCTCAGTCTTGTTCCACCTTATATATTGAGGCGGGATCTCTCTCAATCTAGAGCTTTCTATTCCAGCTAGTCTAACTTGCTCTGTGGACTTCCTGTTTCTTCCTCCTATACACTGTGATTAAAAGCCATCAGACTTTTACGTAGGTTCTGAGAATGTGATCTCCATACCCTATGCATGTACAGCAAGCATGCTACCTGTTTAACTCTCGCTTATTCCCTAAAAATTGTACTTAAAAATGTATGTGTGTTTGTGTATGGGTGCATGTGCATGTGTTGGTATGCACATGCCACAGCACATGTGCAGAGGTCAACATACAACACTCCCTCCAGAGTCAGTTCTGTCCTCCCAGTCTGTGGGTCTCAGGAATCCAAACTTGACAAGAACATTCACTAAGCCATCAGTGCTGACTAGTTTTGTATTGACAAAAGATAGAGTAGTTTTGTAAGCAGTAACCTTAATTAAGAAAATTCTTCTGCCAGGCCACGGTGGCAAACACCTTTAATTCCAGCACTTGGGAGGCAAAAGCAGGCAGATTTCTGAGTTCGAGGCCAGCCTGATCTACAGAGTGAGTTCCAGGACAGCCAAAGCTACACAGAAAAACCCTGTTTCAAAAAAAGAAAAGAAAAGAAAAGAAAAGAAAAGAAAAGAAAGAAGGAAGGAAGGAAGGAAGAAAGAAAGAAAGAAAGAAAGAAAGAAAGAAGACAGGAAGGAAGGAAGGAAGGAAGGAAGGAAGAAAGAAAGAAAGAAAGAAAGAAAGAAAGAAAGAAAGAAAGAAAGAAAGAAAGAAAGAAAGAAA
>NC_034611.1:5302064-5335094 GCF_900095145.1 Mus pahari | reverse complement strand
AAGGAAGGAAGGAAGAAAGAAAGAAAGAAAGAAAGAAAGAAAGAAAGAAAGAAAGAAAGAAAGAAAGAAAGAAAGAAAGAAAAGAAAAGAAAGAAAAGCTTTCTACCAAATTGGCCTGTGGACAAGCCTGTAGTGTTGTTTTGTATTTGTTTTTGTTTTTATTTTTGTTTTTTGTTTCTTGTTTGTTCTTTGATTGATTGATTGATTGATTGATTATTGGCATAGGAGGTCCCAGATCACTTCCGGCCGTGCTCTGTACTCCCTGGGATGGTGGTCCTGGGTGTTATAAAAAAGCATTCCAAGAACACCAATTAATAGTATTCATTTATGGCCTCTGCATCAGCTCCTGCATCTAGGATCCTGTCACAACTTTCCTCAGCAATGGACTGTGTGAAATAAACTTTCTTTCCCACGTTGCTTTTCATCACGGCATTTTATCACAGCAAAAGAAATCCTGACTGAGACACCATCCTCCTTACCTCAGGTTTCTCTAAAAGAAGAGGAACTCTGACACTAGCATGGGGTTGGGCAGCTACAACTTACATAGTTATTAAGCATTCCCTAGTAAAACAGTCCCACATCTGAGTCATATTCTTACATTTACTTAGTTGCTGTAGGTTTTTGTAAATTCCTATGTCATAAAAATAGGGTACAAGAAAGCAGAATGCTGTGGTTGCGCTTGAAATTCAGACAAAAGGGAAGAGGACGGGAAAAGGGGGATGAGGAGGAAGGGAAGAAAAGACTTTGCCCACTTTCCACAAATGGTGGCAGGCACTACACAACACTACATCACACTGTCAGGGTCAGAGCCAACGCACTGATGTTACAGCCATGGTTCTTACTTGTTGCTGTTCCATTTTACAAGTGCTCATTGGCATGCATGAAGTGGTTACTTTTCCACTCATGCAGGTTTGTGTGTCTTCATTGTAGTTAAGATGCTGACCAACAAATCCATGGAGAACTGGATCAAGTGTATATTCTGCTGTTGTTAGGGGAACTGCTATAAGATGTCAACCAGAATCATGTTATAGATTGTGTTGCTCAGGTCTTTCATGGTGCAGATAGTTCTCCAACTAATAGGTCTATCAGTCTCTATGAAGCTGTCGGAGGCCTCATCTATGGCATGGACTCGACTGCTGTGTTTTTCTTCATTCATTTTGGGGCTTTCTTATATACATTTGAGCTCACTGTGCTATATGGAGTGTTGATCATTTTACAATAGCATAATGTCCCTCTGCCTCCAGTAATTATCCTTCTTCTGAAGTCTGATGAATGATGTTAGTATTGACACTTCTGCTTTATTTTCATATCTGCATGATATATCTTCTTCCATCCTTACACATTGCATCCACTTATGGTATCTAATTTTAAATGAGTTTTTATAAATAGTGTTGTATTTGGTCATGATTTTTTTGTGGGAGTTTGGGCATTTTAATTTACTCTGTTAAATATACTCACCAAAAGCCAGTTATGATCTTATTGGTATATGCAGCTGTGTATCTCCTCTTATTACTTCCTCTGTTCTCATTCCCAGAATGTTATCTGTGTTTTTTCTTTGTGCAACACTACTCTAATGGTATCAATATTTTATCATTGCTGTTTAGGTATTGTTATCTTTTCAGCAAGCTTCCTTGTCCCAATAATCACAATATGCTAGGCTGTTTTGTTAATAAGTTATGATTTATTGAGTGTCTGAGAGAAAGAACAGGCTCTGTATACTTATGCCTCTCCACTTTCATCCTTTTATTTTTCCTGCCTGAGATGACATGATTTTTTCTTACATCTTTTTATTCAAAGAAATTTCTTTAGCTTGTCTTTAAGAGTGGATATGCTTGCACTGTTCTCATTCATCTGAGCATCTTTATTTTATCTTTGAACCTTTGTGGTATATTTTCATTGAAAATGATTCATGGATGACAGTTCTTTCCATTCAGTTCTTTTGACCTTGTGTCTTCAGATGAGAAGACACATGATTTGGGGTTCCTTGTATAGAATATGTGCTGCTTCTGACCAACGGCTGTGAAGAATATTCTTCATCAGCTTCTTTCTGTCTTCCAGAATACAATGGTGAATTTCTTCTGCATACATCTCTTGGAGTTGCATGATTGGAGTCACTAGCCTCTTAAATCTGTGTGTCGGTCTTTCATCATATTTGAAAACATCTTTAGCTAACTAACTATTGAAAAAGTCTTTAACTAATATGATCAAATTTATGTCTCTAAACCCAACTCCTATTTCTAGTGGTCTACACAACCCCACACTAGCATGACACTATGACTCTTCTGTTTTAGCAAGAAAAGTCAAATTATTTGCACTGATCATGACTATATCCAGTTTCCTCAAGATTATATCCAATCATCATCGACATGCAGCATGTACCATCCAAAACCATCCAAACTTCAGTCATGTAGCTACCTCCACTGCAAAAAGTAAATCATACCTGGCTGGTGCCTGGGGTATTGTGGTACTCTGCTCTCCTTGCCTACAATGATACCTGCCTCTCTCCATTGATTTACTTACAATTTTTTTTATGTATAGACCTTATGTTTCCTATGCTCAGAACCACCAAATGCACAATGGCTTCCCTTCTCACTCAGAGAAATCCAAGTTCACACCTGTACTCGGAGGGATATTTGCCCTGCATAAGACCTGCTGGTATGGTGCCTGTGGACTCACATTTACCTCTTCTCTTTCCCATGAGCAATCTGCCTTCCAGCATTTTTCTTTGTAGCTCTTTCTGCTGATAACTTCTTCCGTGAGATGTCTGTATGATTCACTCCCTGACCACTTTTAGACATTATTTTAGATGTCACCTGGCAATATATCTTCTCTGCAGAATGTGGGCACATGCTTGTTTGTATACATCCTTCCCTTGCCTCTTACTCTGCTGTAATTTTTCAATGTGTAAACCCCCATGCATTATATATGTAACCCCAGATATATATTTATGAACATTCTCTGTAGTACCACAATGACTTGAACTCTACCTACTTTGTCAATTTGTTATTTTGCTGTTCCTAAAAGAGTACCAAGTACATATAACTCAAAAAGTATTTATTAAGAGAAAAGTTAACGAATGATTGAAGGAAAAACTGCATGTGTTATTTATATGTGACTATGCCTTCGGGAGGGAGGGAAAATCATAGAGTAATCAGTAGGTTCTATTATTTTCTCTCACCAAAGAACTGGCAATGACATTCTCCCATTCCTTCTTGTAGTTTAGTTTGTTATATAAAATCTGAATCCTTCACTTTGTCACCATTTTTCTCTTGCTCACACACTGATGGACAGCCACGTTTCTTTCAGACCTTTAGTAATAGCCACAAAGAGTCTTGATAAATCAATTTGCTAAAAGTCATACATTATTTGTGTGCTCCACAGAGTTGCTTTTCTTTCACTACCACACATTCATTTTTGGTTGCATTTATTTATAACACAGAATTCACTTATTCATTTATATAAAAATATTGGGAACCTATTATGCACCCAGAAATGCTCTGGGAATTTCTCTGTCAGCTGAGTGTTCTGCAGCTTTTTCCCCTGGCCATGGTGTTTTCTTTATGGGATCAATGCTTCCCTGAAACATCATTACTCTCCACATACTCTATTGACAGGAGCCACATTGAGCAGTGAGGAAAAATCATTTCCTGCCTGCAGTATATGATGAAAATAGATGACCTATTTTCAGAAGCATTAGCAGACTGACACTTTCCATGAACACCACTGAGAAGCTTCTGGAAGCAGAAAGAATTGCATGTCATTGAGTTTTTGTTTTCTTTTCTCTTTCTCATATCCAAGAAGACACTAACTAAAATAACAAAGGTTCTGTTTAAGAGCAAGACTAAAACTATTGAATAGAAAAAATTAGGAGGGGTTGTTTGTAAACAATAAGGATTAAGTAGTAAAAAAACCAAATTGTTTATATAAACATGGAGGTGGGAAAGGAGCGAAGCTAAAATCAGGTGCCTCTCCGTAATGACTCTTGGTCATCACTCAGTCCAAACTCAAGTCACGGGAGACAGTGTTCATAGACATGGCCTTTGCCTCACCAGTGCCACTGTTTTTCTGGTATTACCAAGTTCAATTATACTGATAAAGCAAGTTCTACCTGGAGAAGTCTCTTGTTGGGAAGTGTGGTGGTTTGTATGCGAATGGTCCCAATAGATTAAAATGTTTGAATATTTGATCCCCAGTTTGTGCACTGATGGAAGGACTAGGAGGTTTGGCAGGAGGAGATGGGCTTTGAAGTTTCAAAACTTCATTCCATGTCTAGTCTGTCTACACACACACACACACATACACACACACACACACACACACACACACACAAAAGTGCATGCACACATAGATAGATAGATAGATAGATAGATAGATAGATAGATAGATAGATAGATGATAGATAGATAGAAGATAGATAGATAGATAGATAGATAGATGATAGATAGATAGAAGATAGATAGATAGATAGATAGATAGATAGATAGATAGATAGATAGATGATAGATAGATAGATAGAAGATAGATAGATAGATAGATAGATAGATAGATAGATAGATAGATAGAAGATAGATAGATAGAAGATAGATAGATAGATAGATAGATAGATAGATAGATAGATAGATAGTTACCTCTATATCTCTTCTTGAAATTTGCAAATCAGATATGGCCTTACAGCTACCTCTCCAGCACCATACCTGCTTGCTACCATAACATATGCCATGAAGGTTATGAACTAACCCTAGGAAACTGTAGGATTAGTCCAAAATTAAAAAGCCTTATAAGTTGCCTTGCTCATGCTGTTTCTCTCAGCAAAATAACATTAAGACAGGAGGAAAACAGTGTATATCAACTTGTAACTGACAATCAGCTCCACTAATTAGCTTGCTAGTTGTGAATGCAAGTATTGAAATTAATTTAATTTAACATATGTATAAAAGTAAGATGGCATGATAAAGAGGGTAGAGAGGCATCTGTCTGTCCCACAGTGCCTCCATGGTATCTATAGGCTTGGAAAACATAGCTCTCTCTACAGTGAAAAACACAGTAAGGTAAGGCTATTTGTTATATTCTAATTCCATTTGATGTTATATTCCAAAACAGCACATAATAAGATTTTTATATTTTCTTCAAAATATAAAAAAATAAAAAAATGAAGGATCTTTATACATCAATCGTATAACTACATACAATTATTACATGTCAATTTAAAATAATGAAGATAGTAGTATGACCTGGATCATACAGGATTGAAATTAAAGTATAATCATCACTCTACTCCTTTCTGTCCCTAGGCCCAAACCACATTTACCACTATCTCAGAGTGCTTTGACACCTGAATGAGGAAATAATCTCTGTAGAGCATTGATACCTGGATATTGCAGAGCTAAAAAAAAGATGGTTTTGTTTTCTCCAATAAAACAAAAAGTTCATCTATCTACAGATAGGACTACAAAGGTTTTATGACTCGGAAGACTTCTGAGCTGTCTCTAGGCAGCTTCTCATCTGCCCCAGTACAAAGTACCATCCACGTCTAAAATTGAATGTCCTGCTTTTGCTGGCCAAGCTGCAAGTTTTCCTGCTATATCTGTTCTGTTCACTGCTTTTTTCTAGTTCTCTTTGTCAGTTGGACTATAGGCAACCAGGGTAGTCATGTATGCTTGTCACTTCATAATCTCTTCCACTAGTAAACACCACTCAACTGACAGAAACATCTAGGAGCATGTGAAAATGGAGCCAAATGATTTGGTATGCTGTGACAGGCAGGCCTCTAATGCACCCTCATTTCACTCTGAAACCTCATTAACATGGCCCTCCTTAATAGCCACGCTTCCATCATGAATTTGGTCTTCTGAGACCCCAATAGAATCACTAAGCTCCATTGACAGTATTCTGGCTTCCTGTGGCACACTAGACCAAACTTTCCAAACTCCTCCCATAATCCAAATCCAAAGTTTTCTCCTCATCATGAGGTATAGTCAGAGCAAAAGCCCCACTTCAGACTGCCAGTCACATATGCGATTGGTTTTCTGGAATACTGAAATCGTTTCCAGAGAGAAAAACTATTCACATTTTGAGGTCTGCACTGAATGGTTGGGTCTTGTTGTCTTGGGCCTGTAGTAAGGCAATGCAAGGATCAAGGTGGTAGTACATAGTGCTGAAAAGAGGAAAACCAATCATTTCTTAACCAAGAGGCAGGAGAGCTGAAAAGGATGGTGATCCTAGCACCAAATCCTCCTTGATGCATTCTGTTAATGACCTACAGACCTCACACAAGGACCCAACTCATTGATTCCACCACTTCCCAACAGCTTCAATCTGATACCTAACTATTATCCACTAGCTTCTGTGAGTCATTCAAGTGAATTTATGAATGGGTTTAATAACCATAGGGATATATGAGCTAATGAAGGAGCTAGAGAAAGTACCCAAGGAGCTGAAGGGGTTTGCAACCCCATAGGAGGAACAACAATATGAACTAACCAGTACCCCCTGAGCTCCCTGGGACTAAACCACCAATCAAAGAAAACATATGGTGGGACTCATGGCTCTAGCTGCATATGGAGCAGAGGATGGCCTAGTCAGTCATCAATGGGAGGAGAGGCCCTTGGTCCTGTGAAGATTCTATGCCCCAGTATAGGGGACTGCCAGGACAAGTAAGCAGGAGTGGGTGGGTTGGTGAGCAGTGGGAGGAGGGAGAGGATAGGGGATTTTTGGAGGGGAAACAAAGAAAGGGGGTAACATTTGATATGTAAATAAAGAAAATATCTAATTAAAAAAAAATACGTGAACTGCAGAATTCTTAAAGCATGAGTACACAACAGAGGCTGCAGAAGCAGGGTAGGTGACAAAAATATGGTATCCAAGTACAGACTATTACAACATGCTATAGAATCTGCAGAGGTGGTGCTGGAGGGAGAAAGCTGAAGCTGACTGAGGGTAAAGCATGAGATGTGCAGAGTCCCACACACATAGCAACATAGGTTGTGGACATAGACAGAGATGGAGTCTCATGGAAGCCAACATGTAGAGCAGGGTTCAGAAACAGAGAGGGAACTAGAGCTGACATAAGGTAGGGAGCTGTATCAGATGACCACAAAGGTAGGAACTTGCTGGAGTTGTGTTGGCCATAAGATGTGATAGCCTGTAGCTGTCCCTGCAAAAAAGACTAAGGTTAAGCCTGGGGCCCTAAGTGTCAGTGCCACTGAAGTAGCTAGTCTTACTCTGACTTACTCGTTACATGAAAACTGGAAATGCTACCACTGAGAGGAGGAATTTATGTTTTAAAAAGAAAGACTTAAGCAATAAACTCTCCAGGTACACAAATTCCATCATAGAAACAACACATACATACATACATGGGCGTACACACACATTTGTGTATACCCACAACTACAACAATACATATAAACACACACACATGTTCTCACCAAAAATTATAAATCCCACAATAGTGATACTAATGAGGATGACTTAAACACTCCAGACAGAAAATTCAAATGAATATGTATAGATGTATTTGAACAACTCAACAAACAGTTAAATGTATTTCAAGATGACAAAAAAGGGAAATAAAATATGGAAGTATATAAAGGCTATACAAGCAGAATTAAACAAAGTGAGTTGCATTTTCAAAACCCAAACTGAAATGATACTACATGTGAAAAACCCACTAAGTTGAGTAAAAAGCTCAATAGAAAGCCTCAGTAGAATGGATCATGTGGACACAGAGTATGGATGCTAGAGGAGATGAGGGAGACGTCAATACTAATTTTGAAGCATAAATAAAGAATTAAGAGAATATTACATAAAAATCTAGAAGCAGAACATAGGAGAGCTTTGGGGCACTTGAAAACCCAAACCAATGGATTATGAGCACAAAAGAAAATGTGATAGATAGATAGATAGATAGATAGATAGATAGATAGATAGATAGATAGATAGATAGATAGATGAAAAAGGCCATAGAAAATATGTTCAATAAAATCATACAACAGAATCCCCAAAATCAAGAGAGAGGAATGCTCATCACAATATGAGACTTAAAAAACACCATTTTTAAATTGGGGTTGCCACCTGGGGGTCCATCCCATAATTCAGCTACCAAATTCAGACACTATTGCATATGTCAGCAAGATTTTGCTGAAAGGACCCTGATATAGCTGTCCCCTGTGAGGCTCTGCCAGTGCCTGGCAAATACAGAAGTGAATGCTCACAGTCATCTATAGGATAAAATGCAGGGCCCTCAATGGAAGAGCTAGAGAAATTACCCAAGGAGCCGAAGGGGTCTGCAACCCTATAGGTGCAACAACAATATGAACTAACCAGTACCCTCAGAGCTCGTGTCTCTAGCTGCATATGTAGCAGAAGATGGTCTAGTCAGCCATCTTTGGGAAGAGAGGCCCCTTGGTCTTGCAATCTTTATATGCCCCATACAGGGGAACATCAGGGCCAAGAAGTGGGAGCGAGTGGGTAGGGGAGCAGGGTTGGGGGGAAGGGTATAGGAGACTTTTGGGATAGCATTTGAAATGAAAATGAAGAAAAATCTAATAAATAATTTAAATAAACAAACAAACAAACAAATAAATAAATAAATAAATAGGGGCTGGAGAGATGGCTCAGTAGTTAAGGTTACTCTTCCAGAGGATGTAGGTTGATTCCCAGAAATTAGACAACTCAGAGCCATATGCTAATTAAATTCCCATGGGATCTGACATTCTCCTCTGTCTTCTACAGGCACTTTACATGTGAGATACACAGACATAAAGGTAGGCAAAAACACCCATACACATAGAAATAAATAATACTGAATGCTAAAGGATGAGAGAAGAAACTCTCTAAGATATTTATTGTAGGTAAAACACCAAGAACATCCTAGAATATTATAAACTACAAAACATAAAAATGCCATATTATACATATAAAGGCAGGCCTAAAAGAATAGCTGGTCATTCATTTGAAATGTTTAAAGCTAGAGGACTTGAGAAGAAATACATCTCACCATTAAAGGTAGATAACATCTTAGAGTGAATGGATGGGAAAATGCCTTGCAAGTAAATGAAATTAGGAAACAACCAGATATCTTTATTCTAATATTTGACAAAATAGGTTCAAACAAAAGTTAGTCTTGAATGATAAAAGTTAATTTATACCCATTTAGGGAAAAATCAATTAAGAGACTATTATATCACTCCATTTCATTAGAGAAAAACTATTAGATACAAATCCACAGATATAACTGAAACAAAGTAAAAGTGGGTGAGTTCAGTACTGCATTATCACTAACAAATCAGACAGAAAATAAATAAATATTATATCTACAGATTATTCTAAAGACTATATGGTCTTCTCAGGACTGTATGAGACTTTCTCTAAAATAGTTTACATATAATCACATAAAAATGTATTAACAAATAAGGGGAAAATGAGACAAATCTTATAATCCATCTAAGCAAAATAGAGAAACGATAGCTATCAAGAGCAGGAGATATTCAGAAAGTATAAAAGCTTACAGAGAGCAAGCAACAAATTATTGAATGATGATTGGGTCTCTGAATGAATCAGAAAAGACTTAAAAAATTCCTAGACTTAAATAAGAGTAAAAAAATACAACGTACCCAAACATATGAAATAAAACAAAGTCAATCCTCATAGGAAAACTTATATTACTATGTTCTTAAATTAAAAAGTAAGATGGAATTCAAACAATACTTAAACTATGCACCTTAGAGTACATTTTAAAATTTGAAAGACATGACCAAAATAAATTTAAGGTAAGTATTATGGGAATAAATAATTAAGATGTAGGCAGAAATCAATGAAATAAAACCAAAAACATACAGGATAACTATGCTAAAATCCACAGACCAAGAAAGGCTAAGGGTAAAAAGGAAGGATTCATGGATCTCCCTGGGAAGGGGAAATAGAATAGATTTTGCAGAAACCTAGCACTGTGGAAAGTCCCTGGAATCTCTGAGGCTGACTCTAGGTAGGACTCCTAGTGATAGGGGACATGGATTCTGAACTGATCATCTTCTGTAACCAGGCAAGACTTCCAGTGGTGGGACTGTGACACCAACCCAGTAACAAAACCTTTGACCTACAGTCTGTCTTGTCTGCAAGGTGTATTAGGGCAATGGTGGTACAGCACTTATGGGAGTGGCCAACCAATGACTGGTTCAGCTTAAAGCCCATATCAGGAGAGGGAACACATGGCCTACATTATTGCATGGATGACCATGAAGCAGAAACTGGATAAACCAAAGACCTAGTATAAAATTAAACATAAAGAGACAAAAAAAGTCAATGAAACTATTCCCAAGGTTATTCTGCTATATTCATAATTGGTACCTTGCTGTAGCCTCCCCCAGCCTTGAGAAGGCTGATTCAAACCTTACTGCCACTGTGAATGAGACCTGGAGTAGAGCCTTCTGACCTAAATGGTTCTATTGTTCTGTCACCTGTATTCCTGAGATAGCTGACAACCTGTGGACTTGGTGACCTTATGCTAGCAGCTCTGGCAGCCTAGTGCTAACAAATTGGCAACAAAGCATCAAGAAGCCTGGCATGGCAGGGGGTGGGCCTCCCTGCTTTATAAGCACAGACTCAGTAAACTTTAGGGCCTTGATCAGAAATCTGCCTTGGTCTTGGTCTCGGTTCTTCTTTCACCTTTCCTCCTTTACAGCTCCGGCCTTCCACTCAGGAACCTCGTTCGTGTGACTGAAGGCAGCTACACCTTGCCCAATTTTCATCATAGAGGCTTTACCCAGCAACTTAGGGAGCAGATGTCGAGAGTCACAGCTAAGCATTAGATAGAACTTCGGAAACTCCATTGAAGAGGTGGAGGAGGGATTGTAGGAGCCAGAGAGGCAGCAGACACTATGACAATATGCTCCTCAGAATCAACTAAACCGTGCTCATACGTGCTTACAGAGACAGGCGCAGCAATCATTGAGCCTGCATGAGTCTGCCCTAGGTCCCCTGCATATATGTTGTGGGACTCCTAACAGTAGTAGTATCTCTGACTTTTTTGCCAGTTCTTAAGTCCCATTCCTCCTATTGAGTTTCTTCATCTAGCTCTACTATAAAGGTTTGTGACTAATTTGTATTCTAACTTGCTTTGTAGTATTTGGTTGATATCCCTGGCCTGCTGTTTACTGAAGGGAAAAAGAAGAGGAGTGGATCTTGGGGCGAGTGGAGGTGGGAGGGATAGACTGACAGGAGTAGAAGGAGGAGATGTATTGAATTAGAGATGAAGTTTAAAAATAATACAAGTGAGAACAGATGATGCTGTGGATGTCGTCAATGTGGAACCCTTAAGCACTGTTGATGGGAGTGGAAATTAGTGTAGTCAATTTGGAAAATAGTGTGGGAGTTTCTGAAAAAAAACTACATATAGACTAACCACATGGCCCAGTTATATTACTTTTAGGCATGCACCCAAAGAACTGTACATCCTACTCCAGAGATTCTGGTACTTCCATGCTCATTGCTGCTTCACTCATACAGGAAATGGTTTCAGCCTAGATGTCCATCAGATGATGAATGAAAAATTTAAATGTAGCATTTTATTTAGGTGTAAAAATGAAATTTACTAGTAAAGCAATAATACTAATTACACTAAATACACACATACACACACACTATCTATCTATATCTATATCTATATCTATATCTATATCTATATCTATATCTATATCTATATCTATATCTATATCTATATCTATATCCTAGGCCCAGAAATACAAATATCCTCTATCTCTCTCTTCTGCCCCCAAATCTTTAGTTTGTGTTTTTAACTATGTACCTATGGAAGCTATGCTTCCATTTGAGCAGAGGAAAGCTGCCTTAAGGTATGGTTGACTGTTAAAACATGGGTAAAGTCAAAGTAGAGAGGGGAAATGGTGGGAGTGGGAATACTTAAGGGAGTGAGTATTTGAAGAATTGGGAAATGAAGGATTGGGGGAAGAGTGGACCGTGTGAAGGATATATGAAAAACCCATATGTAACTAAATTTTAAAGTGTCACTTTAAAACAAGGAGTCAGGAAAGTTGTTGGTGATGGAGGCTTTAAAGACCCACAAAACAGCACAGGGTCTTGACATTCCTTCCTTTTGGTTGCCTACCAGAACTAGATAAGACACTATTACCAAAGGTACCACACACTTTGATTTGTAAAATACAAAGCGTTTCAAACTGGAACTGGCCTAAAAACATCCCCCTCCCTGCTAGCAGACGTTGTACTGGGAAGAGATAAGCCGGCTGCTCAGGGAGAAAGGCACTGACCATCTTACACAGCTGTGAAACCCGCAAATTCCAGTATAGACTGCCAGGAAAAAATTATCTACCAGGGAAAGACCATGGCATGGCTATTATTAACCTATTACTTTCTGACTAGATTTGAGGCTTTCTACACAAGATAGAACCCGTGCATGGTACTATAACTCAGTCAAAACCTTACAGCTCTGGAAGTTGTAGGTCCTGAAGGAAAACTTACAACTGTTTGCTTAAAGGGACGAGGTGCCACGCCTTCTTCCAAGTATGCTTATGTTCATAGATAAATGTTATTCTCAGTATTAAGTGAAAGAAACCTCTCTTTGTAGTCACTAGAGGCGAATGCAGCCTCGTGGCACTTCAAGAAAACATGTGACACGACACTCACCTCTGAATGTACCACCCTGTCTATGGCGCTGGCAATGGAAAAGCTAGGAGATAGGAGTGAAGGCTAGCACTCTGTAGCTGCAGTTGACCCTGCACATGATTGGCTTTGCCAGCTGTCAGTGATGGATCGAGAACGGTCTCATCCACATGACTGCCCTTTCCTGTGAGCTACAGAAAGGTTCATGGTGATGGGGAGTAAACTGTCTTCTGTTGTTTACCCACTCTGTGGCCCATGAAGCTCAAGTGCGCAATTCCAAATCCAGGAGAGCACAGACAGCCTTAGTAAGACTTTCTGGGTCACAGAAAGATCTGTATGGATGTGGGAAGGCTGATACAAGTGCGAGGTGAGTAATTAGCGTACATTTTATACATGTGTGAATGTGTCCGAGAGCAAATTTAATTAGTAAAAATAATAAAATTAATTTTTAAAAGTTAAAAATTTCATACAATTTATTCCCCTTAAATATAAGCTATTTTACCAGTCTTCCTTTAAAAACAAAATCTAATGTTTAATTAATATTGCTAGTAGTAAATTTTACACTTATATTTATGTATGCTATCAGGTAAGAGAATTAAAATTTGCATCTAAAAATTTTAGCCTACTAACAGTTATTCAAAGTTCCCCCCTTGTAATGCTGGTTTTAATGGGTACCAGACTCAATTTTTGGTCAGTTCTTACCAAAAAGTTTGGCAAGAGAAACTCTGTTTCCTTCTTATTAATAGTAATGTGGGTACAATGTGAAAGCATCTGGTTAGATTTCACAGAGGGCTTTCGTTTTCCTCCCTTCCCCTCTTAGCCAAAGAGGAAATCAACCTTCTGAGAAAACTAAAATAAAATGTAAAAAAAAAAAAAAAAATTACCCCCATGGTTTTTAGACTTTTGACTAGATTCCAGTTAGATTTAGTGGTTGAAATACAGTTTCTTAGAAATATTCTCTCCACTTTTCAATACTATATCTGTTCTATTACAATTTCCAAGCACACACCAACAATGCTCATTTTTCTGACCCTCATACTTCGAGTACCCAGCAGTCTCTAACAGACGTTGAGGGGCTCAGTTGACTAATCCATGCATTTAACTCATTTTTTAAACATTCATTTAGTATTTTAGATTCAGGACATGTATAAATTATCTCATGAAACTTAGGTTCTAGAAGAAAAGGGCAGAAAATAAACACACATATGAGAATTAGCCCAATATTTAAATTCCTTTCCCTCTTAGAGAACTGTATCTCTACCCCTCAGATTGAAGTTGGAAAGCCATATTACTTTCTTGTTTAAAAAAAAACATTAAGTGAATATTATTCATGTCTTCATTAAAAGAATAGCCATAAATATCAATGTAATTACTATGATGTCACCATGATGTCTTTATTTCCCCAATCCATAAATAATTTAAATATTGTTATGTGTGAGGAAAGGCAGGCTCAAGATCACTGTAAGTCCTTTGCTCCATCTGTGAAATATCACAGTAACTACATTTGCCTTCACCAACCCCATGGATCAACCCACAAGTTTCATTTGGAAAACATCATCTAATTGGTGAGGTTTTCTATGAGGTTGTCTGTTGCTTCTGCTGAAACCCACGAAACTGAGAAATGGCTCAAGAATGATGTTATGGTGAGACGGGCTGGACAAGGAGCAAAACAGTTTGCCTCCTGGCTCTAGGTTTGTCAGCCAGGCACATTCACAGTCACTGGTGGTACCATTCATTTTGCAGCCTCATATTCCAGTTGGCCATGTGTTCCCATTTAAAAAGGGCATGTTAGCACTTTAGACTCTAGCTGCATGTTTGCTCTTCAGTTTTAATAGTTTATGTATTTCAGCCACTGTATCATTTTTGGAAGAAATTGAAAGAGACTATAGGCATGTGGTAATCACTGCCACTGGTTTTAGCAGACTGCTTAAATCTAAGGGACTCCAAATCATAATTTTAAGTGGTCCATGGTTTTGATGCTACTTTAAAAAAAACACATCTTACTGGCTCCAATAAGTTCTGATATCCCCAGTCTATTCTGATTAATTATCCCTTCCCTTATTTTTAAAGCACCATCTTTCATTGCAGAAAAAGCTGGCCTGGGATTCTCATTGTACCATGGGATAGTCTCAAACTTGTGCTCCTCCAATCTTAGGGCCTATATTACAGGTGTGGACTATCATACCTGACTCCAAGACAAAACTAAATAATCATATCCTAGTTGTACTGAAAATTTTATGTAGGAATAATGTTTTTGTATACTGTGTAAAGTTTTTATGTTATTTAAATTCTGGTTTCTCTGCCCTCTTATCTTATTTCAATTAGGACACAACATTGTAATGCTTATACCAAGAATATTGTGTCTCAAGTTTGTGTAAACAATTCTTACCATTTATTCTCTGCCTTGTCAATAAGTCCTGATCACCCAATTGCTAGGCAGAAGAGAGAATAGGACAGGGCGTTCACCAACCAGAGGAAGGAGGGAAGGAGAGAGGGAGACTAGGTGAGTGGCAGGAGAGAGGGATTGGAGACATAAAACAAAGAGAAAGATCAATAATAATGTGCACGTATTCTAGGGTGGGGTTGGGAGGTAACCAGATTAGCATAGAAAGTTAAGGTAGATCGTTTCATTGCTCAGCTATTGAGGTGCAGTTTTAAATAAATATTAATTTATCTTTGTGATTACTGGGTACTAACATAAAGAAATACAACTGCCAGATTAATTTACTGTTTACATTTATATTAAGAATAAATTTACAATTTTACTTTAAAATTATATTGTGCTTTTTGGTGAATATCTGCATTGAAAAAACTGGGGCAGAACTTTACTTGTCCTGAATGAAATTAAGGTTGTTAATTGTGGAGGTTGGAATAAGAATATCCCCCATAGGCTCATAGATTTGAATGAGTAGTCACCAAGGAGTGCTCTATTTGAAAGGATTAGGAGATATGGCCTTGTTGGAGGAGTGTACCACTGAGGGTGGGCCTTGAGCTTACAAAAACCTATACCAGGTCCAGTCTTGCTCTCTCTTTGCTGCAGACCAGGGTTTATCTCTCAATTACTTCTCCAGCACCATGTCTTCCTGCTTGCTACCATGCTCCCTGCCATGATGAAAATGGACCAAATCTCTGAAATTGTAAGCAAATCCCCAATGAAATTCTTTCTTTTATAAGAGTTCCTATGGTCTTGCTGTCTCTTCACAGCAATAGAACAGTTACTGACACATTAATCCTGTTTAAATTAGATTTGATTTTTTGGGGGGTATGTTGTTGCTGTTTTGTTGTTGTTTCGTTCCTTTGTGGTTTAAGTGAAAATGGGAACCTTCAATCCTAGCTCTTTAGCCTCTTTCTCACTGGTTCAACTAACTCAGCCCCAGGACTCAATTTATTAAAAACAAACACTGACTTTGCCATTATTCTCTGAGTGACTCTGAGACTCTCTGCTTTACCTACCAAGGGTGTTGTTTTAAACCACACACTGTGTCATTCCAGGTCTGACAGGAGACCCAGGATTATCTCCTCTACTTCTACTTTCTCCCCAGCCACAGTCATGAATCCAGCTGGATGACAAACAAGAGCTCTGGAATACAGGCAACTCTGAAGCATACATGGAGCACCTAGAAGTGGAAATGACATTGCTTTGTTTCTGTTCTTCTTCTTTTTTCCCTATGCATTTCTCTCCATTTCCCCTCATTGCTCCTAACGGGGGTTGCTTGCAAAGGAACTCCTTTTAACCAGCCACATTAATGACCACCAATGCTGATGACTGGACAAATAATAAAGAGTTCCCTACATTAATGTTCAGTAATGAACGGGAAATTGATTTTAAAAAGCCAGAGTTGGAAGCAGTTGAGGTCAAAAATTGCCCCCAGCTTGTCTTTGCCAGCATCCCCAGAACCCATCCCAATACTGAGAGTCCACACACGTGCTGTGAGTGAAGAAGAAGAAAAATCCTACCCTAGGCAGTCTTTGAAATGTCCAGCAGCAGTTTAAGTCACCAAGAATGTCTTCTCAGTGACAAGGGGCAAGGCACATGTAAGCAAGGAGAACTGGAAACTCACCCAGCCCTCATGGCATTTTAGAACCTTCAGTACATTTATAAAATGGGTTCAATGTAATTTCCCCATAAAACAAATATATAGGAAGGGGTTTTTCCAAGAACACACAGTAAGACAGAAGACAGAGAGTCTAAGAATTGTACCAGATGACAGAGGCAAGGTTTTTACTGGCTTGCTCAGTAATGTGGTATAAATTAATCTATTCAGTTTCTAATTCTTTTATAAAAACAATGCTTCCGGTTTATTTTTAGAATCATCTCCTCAGAAGTCTTGGAAGTGTCTCTTATCCATCTTATATTATACCACAATAAAAGTCAGAACTTAATTAGAATATTATAGCCTCCATTTAACACAGAGGGATGGAAAGTAATCAAATTGAGATTGCTTTTGAATCAGACCAAATGCCTACACCATAAGGACTAAACACACATAGTCTCTGAGATCAGGAACTGGGACACACTATGCTTTCCTTGTCCATGAGAAGAGAGCTATCAATAGTAAGTGTCCATAGAGATCAGGGTGAATTTAAGACTTACATCTACCAGACAAATTGCTAATTGTTCTGAGTCCACAGTAGCCTAAGTCTAGTTGCAGTCCCTTACAAACTATTGTCTATGAAGAAGCCAGGTACTGTGATAGTTAATACTGACCTGACAAAGTCTAGAATCATCTAGGAGACCTGCCTTAAGGCACATCTGTGGCACATGCATGCACATGCCCATATACACACACACAGGTATGTGAGCATGCACACACACACATACACATTAAATACAATTTAATAAACAGCATTTTAGCATTACTTGTGTAGGGTAATGATACAGTCTCTCTCAGCACTTGGAAAGAAGATCAAAGTAGACATGATACCTTTGCGATCAGCCTGGGCTACATGAGGAGATACTATCTCAAACAACATCAATAATACAAAAGAAATGAATTAAATTGAAAATGTTTAGAAGGAGAGATTTGTTTTGAGGTCTGGTTATTTCAGTCCATGCCTCCTTTGCCCCACTGCTGTTGCTTTTAATAAGGAGAGGTATTTTAGAGGGAGATGAGATGGGACAGAGATGCTCACCCAAATATATCCAGAAGCACAGACAGAGGAAGTAGTCAGACACAAGCTGCCCTTCAAAGGTATGCCTCTAGACACCTGCATCCTCTAATCAGGCCCTGCATTCTCATAAGGCCATTGACTTTTGGATCCATCAATACATTTGTGGCTCACGCATCTCTCATCTCAGATCATCTAGTTGAAGATGAACCCTTTCATATGATGAGAACACTTTGCACCCAGATCAGAACTAAGTGTATGCAAAAGTTGTTCAAGAGAAATTAAAAAACAAAATCAAGCACATTCAGGGGCCGCATACAGGGCAAGTCACCTGCAACCTCAAATTTAGAAAATCATCTTTATGACCAAGCAAATAACAATCGTGTGACCATTTATTTACATTTGAATTGCAGTTGCAGTAAGATATGGTTTTAGAGTCAACATGTTTGAAAATTTGTAATCACATGATTAATACTTCAGAAACCAGTTAAAAACTTTGGTTGTTTATCATTCTTCTTTGTGGGGCTGTTTCTCATATACAAAGCAAACAAAACAGCAATCTACCTGAAATCATTCCTAGTAACAAGCCAGATGCATTTGTTGAAAATTAAACTCATCAGAAAACTATAATGTCTTTCAGTTCCATGACATTCTAAGATTGCTGGAATTTAACATTAATTGTGCTCTAACAAACGTTTAGTCACATTTTGTATTCATTATTTGGAATGTTTTTCTCCCATGGTTGCCATAATATGGTAGCTAAATATAATAAGCATCTGTTTACTGGGAAAGGAATAAATAATATTGAACATCTGTTTAACAGATGCATAATTCTTTTTAAGTGCCGAAAGATTATTTTCTCTTGGTAGCTCTAGAACAAAGAAGCTATAAGATCCACATTTCCTTCACCAGAATAGACATGATGGGAACACTTAACATCATGTAATAGAAAGGCAATCATAAGAAAACTGCCTTTTCTGATATATCTGTAAGATTAACTCATGGCATTCTCATAGCTTTATTATGAATCTCAAGAAAAGTTTTCACATGACCACTTGTTACAATACTTGTTCTGATTAGTGCATTATGGAGGCAAGAGCCCCACTTGATTTTTCACCTCATTTTTTGGTAATCTATTATTTGTTCTTCAGTTGCATTCAGACAGTTTCCCTGTGGCCTTCCCTATATATTTAATAAAACACCAGTCCTTCCTCTGTGTTAGCTTCACAGCACATTTCCCATGGACAATAGCTTCTTGGAGTATGGTGAGGAACCAAATATTACCTTAGGAATGTGTGCTGGGAATATTAGATAAATATTCTTATGTTGTGATTTTAAATTTAATTTTAATTTAATCTCCCAGTTTGTCCTCAAAGACTAACTTTAAAGTATATTCTATGGATTTCAGGAAGGCTCAGTGGCTAGAGGTGCTGGAGGCTGAGCACAGTGGATGGTCTTTGATCCAGAGGACCTCTGTGGTGCAAGCAATGGACCAGTGCCAAGTGGCTGCCCTCTGGTTACCACTCACACACACACACACACACACACACACACACACACACACACACACACACACACACAAGTGTACTCACACAACCAAATAAATGTAAAATAATTAAAAATAATAAATTTAAACTTTAGTAAATTCAAAACATGTATACACATACAAATAGACCACTAAATAAATGTAAAAAAAAGTTTAAAAGAAATAAATTTATAGTCTAACCTAAAACAAAGTTCTTAAAATATGCCTAAATATTGCTACAAAATCACTGTGACCACACTAAAATTGCTTAATAATTCACTTACGATTGATCAAATTCTCATAAAATCTCCCTTTAAATGTATCTCAGCAGAGCCTGAGTGGACTATGGAGGCAAACGGCTCTGGTACAGGAATCAGGACATAAAAGATTAGTAGCCAGGGCTCTTCAGACACATCTGGGAGAAGGTGAGGAGGCAGAGCAGGGAGCAGGGGAAAGTGGAGTAAGAATATGGTTACAGCAGAAGACTAAGGTGCAGACAGTTGGCCTTAGAGAGTGTGGGCTCAGGAAGAACTGGAGAACTTCCCTATCATTGGTTGTATGCAGGCCCTTGATGAGATAGAGGTAGGAACACTAACAATGTAGCTCTATGGAGATACGAGCAATTTCCTCCCATACAGCCACAGCCATTCAGCCATCACAGCCTTTAGCAGCTGATATTCCCCAACCCTGGACATAGGACACAGTGATTCTGAATCAGGGCCAGGGCTAACCCAATATACAGCTTGGGTTGAAATTCTGTTTGTTCTATGTACTAAACTATTCGAGTACAACTTGGGAATAACATATTAGGTTTTTTATCCAGAAAATGCACTTTTCTACCTATGAAATAACTTTCTGCTTTTGCATCTAAGGTTTTTATATCAAATATAGCTGTCCAATAAGATAGGACTCATAGCAACAGAAACATGTTCATCTACTCTCAAAATTCCTCTCTGGACTCCATTTATTCAATTCTCCCCAGGAATGTGGCTTCCCAGCTAGAAACAGAAGTTCACAGCCTCCTTATGAAAAAGGATAGTCATATGAATTGGAATATGAACAGAATGCCTTGGGACAGCTTCCTGCTCTTTAAAAATAATAGGTCTTTCCATTTTCCTCTTACATCAATCTAGAGACTCCCTATCATAGGATGGGCCTAGAAGTCTCATGCTGACATCAATGAAGATGTGTCCACACCTAGTCAACTTGCCTGTCCTTGACCTTATACTAGACCTAAGTGTCTATTGTCTGTTGGCATCTCAATTTTTAGCCCACTCAGGTTTTGTTTAACAAAGAAAATGGTCTTTGCATGCTCCCTTGTTTACACTGGGTACTCAGAATAGAGGTACCAGTGGCTTTGAAAGACACTGAATTGACTCAGAACCTAGGACTTCTCCTAGTTAGAGACATGAAACAAAAACCCTCTGCTTTCCCGTGGACACTCTGCAGCTCTCTCTGCCATTGCTGGGTGACTGCCAGGAGGCAGCTAAACTCTAACCATGCCTAAAAAAGTACTTAGAGAGCAAACGTTTGGGAAAACTCCACCGGGATGTTTCAGTGATGTTCTTTGACATTTTCATAACCTATGTGGAGTCTTCTCACATACTGTTGAAGCTAAAAGTACTAAATCTGCTCTTTTAAAGCTAAACATAATTTGGTCATAAAATCTTCTGCTCTTTAAAGTAAGCATAATGGCCATTTAAAGACACCCTTCATCTTCCAGAGACTCAGAGCTATAAAGCTGTAGTAATATACTGTAGCAAGTGCTAGACAAAGCCCTTTTAAA
The DNA here is from genome assembly GCF_900095145.1 of Mus pahari. Taxonomy (NCBI): domain Eukaryota; kingdom Metazoa; phylum Chordata; class Mammalia; order Rodentia; family Muridae; genus Mus; species Mus pahari. The sequence continues at coordinate 5,314,041 of NC_034611.1, read as the reverse complement.
AGCTGCTATGAATGGCTTCGGGTAAGAGAAGAGTAGTAACGGCCACCATTGTGAGTCTTAAGGCAAGCAACCTCCGATCGTATTGTTCAGTTGTGCCTTTCTTTCTCATTCTCCTTTATAAAACAGTCAGAAATCTCTTAATGTTCCAAAAGAACTCTTCAGAATGCAAATGTTTGTGATAGCATAAGCATTGTTTGTTTTTTTTCCCCCCAGAATCACCCTATAGGCACATAGGAGAGCTGCCTGTGACTATGGCACTCCCTATAGTATGTAGACAGCATAAATGGCAGCGTAGACAAGAAATACTTAATAGAGTTGCTAAAGTACATAGACGTTTCTGCTTATCAGAGTTACAAAAATCATCAAAGAAGCAAAAATAAAGGTGGAAAAGAGAGAGAGAGTGCCGTCTGGTAAATATGTGCGATTTTCCGTGTGAGCAATGGGTCAGTAAGACAAACTGCTTGAAGTGGGGGAACCTAAGTCAGCTTGCACCTTACATTCCGTGTAGCTGATAGATACAAGGATCAGATGTGATATCTTCTTAGGTATGTCCAGCTCACATAAGACAGCGTGGTCCTAACTGTGCTATGTGCTTTGCTTTCCAACCTACACTGAAACATTCCAGGCCACTCTTCTGCCACTGAGTAAAATGTTCAGAATGTTGTACTTAATGCACAACTTTTCTTGAAAAAAAAAAAGAAAAAGAAAAAGAAAAAAGAAAAGGTTTCTCTGTCTGCTGTGCCTCCAGCAAACACAAGTACATTGGTAAGAAATGGATCACAGTTGGGACAGGTAGTCTGAGAGTCAGCCCGCGGGGGTGCTGCAGTCTAGTGGGCTTTGTTTGGCTTTTCCTCCCCTGCTTGCCTATCTCTTTGCCATTGCCTGCCAATTCCTATGGTGGTGATTTCAGAGCAATGGTGGTGTAAATGGTCCTTTCATCACCTCTTCGTTTGCTAATGCTCCAAGCAGCTCTGGCCTCTCATCTGTACCTGACTCTCCTCTCCAGGTATGGGGTATCTTCCATTGACCATTTCTTAAGGCTGCCTCTGCTCCAGGGAAAAATTATTTTTACAAATCTCTTCTTTCTTTTCTCTTCTCTTGACTCTTCTTGCTTTTTTCTCATTTTTCAGGAAACATCTGATAACATGTGTGTACATAGACATATATAAATATTTTCCGTATCTCATTTTATGTGGCAAATACCATACATAGTCCTTAACTGTGTCATATACCTTGGTATCTTCAGCCTTGTCTTGGGGTGGTGGTAACTCACTCTCACTGAATATTTGCAGTTCCCAGAATGCTAATCCAGGAAACTAAGACAGCAACCAGATCTTGAAGTCAAAGATTGTTGTCCCCAATTGAAACATTATTTACCATGTAATGAACACATTCTTCTACTAATAAGACCATATTATATTTGTTAAAGATTATTATGTTTCAACAAGTACAGATATATTGTAAAAATATAATTAAGAAAGATAAGATTGAGGGTCTATGATAAAGTGAGATCAGAACAGAAAAATGTAAGCTGATAGATCTGGCAAGAGAGGCTGCGGATATACATATGGCATGACGAAGGAACTTGGCAAGCTATTCTTAACACGGCCTTTATGTGGAATCACTTGACTGAACGTGCTGACTGGTTCTCATGTCAGTCCTCAGTAAAATATGCTGAAATCCACACACAGTACATAGCTCTGGACACCACATTCTAAGTATTCCTTTTTCTAGTAGTGTGCTATTGCTGAAGGTGTAATAGAGGTGAGCCAACAGTCATACAAATGATTTCTGCGATGGTTTAAAGTTAGACATGCTGGAAGCTAGAACTTTCTTGACTCTCTCCGTTGATGCTTCATGTTGCAAAGCTTGTAGATTAGTTACTTCCCCAGTGCTTTACAGCAACCATACTGTCTACTAGAAATGGTACGTTTGGGGTTGTTGAGACAGCTCAGTTAGGTGAAGCCACCTACCACCACCAGGCCTGAAGATCTTACTTCAACTTCTTGAATCTGGATAGTGGAAGGAGAAAACTGACTCTCTCAAGTTATGCTGTGGCTTTCACACAGTAGCATGTCTCTCCCCCCCAATAAAAAAAATAAAACTAAGTTAAAGGAAATGTCACCTTCGTTATGACCTTCAGAATATAAATCAGCATGCTTTCTTAACTTAGAACAAAACTCATGGCTACTAGTCACTGTGGCTCTGTGGGCTTTTAAAATCAAACAACACCACCTTAAATCTGAAGAAATGCAAAGACGGCAGGTAAATAAGCATGGAAAGAAAATATGTGAGAAAAAGAGCAAGTGCAAGCAAAAAAAAAAATCTGCCTGAGAAAAGAGGAAAAGCTAAAGCGAGCCTGGCACTTGATAGGAGTCCTTGGTCGAAGCTGGTGGAAGACAGTGGACTTACTATAAAATTCTATCTAAGTAGTCATTGGGAGTTCATATGTCAACCCGATCTGCAACTCAGACCTGGCATCTTCCCGTTTTCAGGAGAGAGCACAGCAATATTACAGCACTTGGGGGTCTTGGAATCATTTTCTCACCACAGGTTCTGAAAGTTTAACTTGCTCATCTGATCTCCTGAACTTTACTCCGACACACAAAGATAACATTGTGGGGGGAAAAGATAAGTTCATAGTAAAGCTACCCAGAGTTTATTATTGTCTTTTGCTTATAACATCTAACTGACCTATGCAACTGATAAAACTTTGACTTTGTTAGTGACCCCTTTCCCTCTTGATAATTACCCTCAAAGATATCTATTCATTCCTCTGAATCCTAAGTCAATATTTTTGTTTTACCAGCCACAGTTTTGGTGTGTTTAGCCTGGTAGCCAGTGTGGAATATAAAGTTAAACCTACTTTACAGCAATTATAAAATTTCTATGATTAATTTTTGATGTTGTGTTGCAAAGACTTGGTCAAAGAAGATATAAATTGCCCAGAGCAAATAGACTGCAGGCAGAAAGAACTGATGTGGCAATTCAATACTCCAAGGAGGAAAATGGTGAAATAAATGGACATTCTTTTGTTCTCACAAGTACCCCGAGGGCAGAAGACAGAACACATCTATAATCCTTAGGGCCATGAAAACCCAGTTTATCCTTAGTTTCTAACAAAGACCCAGGAAAACATGTGGCTTTCCAAGACCACACCCTGGAGAATGGGCAGCCTTTGAGAACCACACTCTGATTCCTAGAGCAGCTTAGTGTCTCCTCCTGCTTCCTCTTCACAAAAAATATAGTTGATATGTTCATTCCCAGATGATTATATGTGCCTGTACTTACTTCCACATCGGCCTTTATCCTTACCATCATCCATTCTTCTCATTCATAGAACATAAATACCTCCTAACCTCTATGAGCAGACAGCATCTCAGAAAAAGCTACCACAAGCCCACAACCAAAGAATTTGGCTTCTGGATGGCTGCCTCTTCCTGAGTCCAGAGTGACCATGGGTAGGATTCCCACGAGGAGCTTGGATGTTGACTACATGCAGGAAGCCACTGCTTAAATGCTCCCAAATGGGATGAATCAGATGTGGGATGACTTTGCATGAGAATGTGGTTTTCTTGGAATCAACACTGTTATCATCAATATTTTTAACTCAACAAACACCCATTGAATGTGTAAGGTGTTCCTCATCTGAAACATGAGGATTTTTCCAGCTTCTGGCCAAAGTGAGGGCATATAACAGTGGAAGTTTCGGTAGCAGTCCCCCCACCCCCACCCCATGACCTCAAGATGTCAGTTCCATTCCTGGTTCTCTACCCCACTTTATTTCTGTATTGTTGTTTGTCTGTTTGTTTGTTTCAAGATAGAGTCTCTCTGAGTAGCCCTGGCTGTCCTTAATCTGTAACTAGGCTGGCCATTACCTCACAGAGATCCACCTGCCTCTGCCTCCTGAGTGCTAGGATTAAAGGGGTGAAAAAACACCATTTTAGCTTTATCAGAAAGTTTTAGGAGAGCTAGCTGTACCCCAAGACCTTCGGGGTCCTCTCTGGTTTGGCTATTCATGTGTACAGGGCTCTTTTCCTTCCTTGGACATCAGCTCATAAGACTACCCCAGTGAGAAACTCCAAGGACTCCCCAACCCATTATAAAAGTATTCTCCCTTCTTTGTTGTGGCCTCCAGGACAGATGAGTCTGGCCCCAGTGTTTACATCTGGCATCTCCTAGTTACCTCTGCCTTGTTTGCCTGTCTACACCACCCAATCCACCCTTCTTCCCTTAGATCCCAAATGAAAGGTACTTAGGCTCCTGCATTGAGCATTTCCTGAAAGAGTTCTTTCATCTGAGTAATTCCCTCCAATTGCCACCCAGTTGCACAGCCTAAAGTAGCCACCCCATGCTCCCTGGTGGTCTAGCCACTAACATTCAGCTGTTGCTCTCTTCTGCTCATTGTTCCACTCACTGAAAATCAAATGATATAAAATTACTTGTGCAAGATGAATGCATTCCAGAAATCAACTGTACCACATTTTGCCAGTAAATGACAATACTGTGCTGTATACCAGAAAATTCCACCAAAAAGATAGATCTCCTGTGTAGCAGTCTTACTATAATCAAATGTAATTGAAATAAATAAATTAGCTGCCCAGCTCTGTGCATTTTGTCACCCTATTCTATTCTGCTCATCACACCCAAGAGAGAATACTTTCTAAGCAGAAGACAATGCAAACTTCATGTGTTCACTGTTGCCAGCACCAAGAAAGAATATTTTAAAGTTTCTCAATGTTCTTGGGGGTTTTACTGCTGTGATAAAATACCAAGACTAAAAGCAACTTGCGGAGGAAAGGACTTGCTTCATATCACAAATCATAGTTCATTATCCAGGGAAATCAGGGCAGGAGCTCAGGCAGGGCAGAAACCTCATGGCGTGATGAGCCTGCTTTCTTCCAGCACCCAGGTCTCTAGGACAGGAGTGGCCCCCACCCACAGTGATCTGGGCCCTCCCACATCAGCCATCACTCACAAAAATACACAAAAGACTTTCCTACAGGCAAGTCTTAGAGACATTATTCAATTGAACTTCCCTCTTCCCAAATGACTCTAGTTTTTGTCAAGTTGACATAAAAGTGATCAGCACAAAGTCACCTTAACAACTCCAAAAGAAACTGTCAATACTAACCTTACCACTACTTTTAATTTAGGCCAGCATATATATCCAAGCTAACATCAGTTCAGCATTCAAGCAACATAAGTTATTAGTGAACTGTTTTCATTCTTTCCTTTTGAAGTGTTTGAAATCTGAGTATAACAAACTGACAGCACAGTCTCACTATGGACACTAACAATTCAGGCAAAAATGAGTTAACAGTATTCAGAATTCATACAATTTACAATTTAAATAGAAAGTACGCAGGCCCACGGTGCTTCAAATGAACAAGGGATGTTCCCCAAAACCTAAGTTGAGTACCATTATCAATTTAAATAATAATAAAAACATCAAAATGAAATACAGTTGAAGCAAGATGTAGTGATTCATGACTAACATCCTAGCACTTGGGAAACTGAGGCAGGAGAACTGCTGCAAATGAAAAGCCAGTCTGGCTAGAAGGAGGCCCTGTGTAAAAACAATGCACAAAACAATGTCATTATCATCATCATCAGTAATAATAAAACCCTAGTTTTCCTGAATCACACTGGCCACCAGATTGAACAGCTCACTGCTGATGTCTCATTGCTGTTGTTTTCTATTAGCTTGTGTGTTCACTCTCATTTAAGCCAACGTCCCAGATGTGGTGTTCACTGCTTTATTCCCAGTATCACGAGCAAGGATCCGCACAGCGGCCAAGAGTTAATTATAATCTGACCAACAGAACCTCCAAGCCAGTTCTTCAGGCTTTTCTTTTTTCTTTTCTTTTTTTTTTTTCTGTTTTATGCTCTTTTTTCCATATTTTTATTAGATATTCTCTTTATTTACATTTCAAATTTTATCCCCTTTCCTTGTTTCCCCTCCGAAAATCCCCTATCCCCTCCCACCTCCCTGTGCTCCCCAACCCACCTACTCCCATTCCTGGTCCTAGCATTCTCCCATACTGGGGCATAGAACCTTCACAGAACCAAGGGCCTCTCCTCCCATTGATGACCGACTAGGCCATCCTCTGCTACATATATAGCTAGAGCCACAAGTTCCACCATGTGTTTTCTTTGATTGGTGGTATAGTTCCAAGGAGTTCTGAGGGTACTGGTTAGTTCATATTGATGTTCCTTCTATGGGGCTTCAGTCCCCTTCAGTTCCCTGGGTATTTCTCTGGCTCCTTCACTGGGGACCTTGTGCTCCATCCAATGGATGACCGTGAGCCACTACTGTATTGCCAGGCACTAGCAGAGCCTCACAGGAGACACCTATATCAGCAAGCTCTTGTTGGCATCTGCCTAGTGTCTGGGTTTGGTGGTTGTTTATGGGGTAGATCCCCAAGTGGGGCACTCTCTGGATGGTCATTCCTTCAGGTTCTGCTCTGAACTTTGTCTCTGTAACTCCTTCCATGGGTATTTTGTTCCCCATTCTAAGAAGGATCAAAGTATCTACATTTTGGTCTTCCTTGTTCTTGAGTTTCAAGACTTTTGCAAATTGTACCTTGGGTTTTCTAAGTTTCTGGGCTAATATCCATTTACCAGTGAGTGCATATCATGTATGTTCTTTTGTGATTGGGTTACCTAACTCAGGATGATATCCTCCAGATCATCCATTTGCCTAAGAATTTCATAAATTCATTGTTTTTAATAGCTGAGTAGTACTCCATTGTATTAATGTACCACATTTTCTGTATCCATTCCTCTGTTGAGGGATATCTGGATTCTTTCCAGCTTCTGGCTGTTATAAATAAGGCTGCTATGAACATAGTGTAGCATGTGTCCTTATTACAAGTTGGAACATCTTCTGGGTATATGCCTAATGCTACATCTACTCCAGTAGTGACACGCGTGAGAGGCCCAGAAACCTGGATACAGTCCCAAGGCGAAAAGTTCACGGAAACTTAGTCTCTTGGAACTGTGGCATCCTGTATAACGAATGCTCCAATGTCCTTGCTTTAGACGGTGAACAGATCTGTGTGCTTTCCCTCAGTATTGTTTTATTATAGGAGTCTCCAAGCAATGACTTGCCAAATACCTAAGCAAAATCAAACTTTGCTTCCTGGCCTTCACCAATGCCCTAGGTAGTTCTTGAGCTGATCATGGGCTTTGAATTCAGTAAGAATGTTGCCTATTCAGTGACATTCAGAATTACCTCTAGTATTGTAAGAGAGATTGTGAAAGAAATCAGGCATTACTATCTAGTACATAGAGTTAGAAATCTCAGGGCAACTTACTCCCATATGCAAGAATTTACCATTATCTAGGAAGAAGGAAGGTTGTAGTCTAAGGAGGGACTAGTGCAAATACTTAGAACTATAGATACACCCATACACAGGAATTTACAATGGCCTGGGGGGGTAGACTATACAATAGACTAGAATTGGAACTATTGCAAGGGCGTGAAGCCCTTGCCCCCAGCTTATACGATTAAGCTGACCTTAGGTGGGGCTGCTTTTGATCCCAGTTGGTTTTTGTTAGCTTTTAGTATGCATCCCTCTGTTTTGTGTAAAAGTCACTTATAAGACTGGTGCTCGCTGTGAGACAAATTACATTCAGATGCCACACTCCCTTGTGTTCATATTTGTCATTCCTCACCAACTCCTTGTCCACCTGTCCAGAACCCCTATTTCTTCCACGGATTGAGGGAAGATGACTGATGCCGGTCCACGGCAGCCCAAGACTAGTATTGCTGGATCTTCCAGTAGTACTATGTCCAATTTTCTGAGGAACCGCCAGACTGATTTCCAGAGTATTTGTACCAGCTTGTAATCCCATCAGCAATGGAGGAGTGTTCCTCTTTCTGCACATCCTTCGCCAGGATCTGCTGTTCCCTGAATTTTTGATCTTAGCCATTCTGACTGGTGTGAGGTGGAATCTCAGGATTGTTTGGATTTGTATTTCCCTGATGATTAAGGATATTGAACATTTTTTCAGGTGCCTCTTAGCCATTCGGTACTCCTCAGTTGAGAATTCTTTGCAACTCAAATCACAGACATCAAAGCACGCTGTTTGGCTTCGCTTCAGCCAGGCTCCCTGTGCTGCTGAACTTCTTGCACCTCTTTTCCCCTCTTAGAGCATCAGTCTCCTGTTCTGTGTATGAGGGAATGGCTATACCTGGTGCAATGATAAGGCCTATGTGAGCTAACATTTCTACAGTGCTTCCATGAAGGCCTAACCTTAGCAGTACAGCCGGATTAAGCTCATTACACCCAGTCCAGGGTCTTCAGCTTGTTGGAGACTTACTTGAAATATGCACCCGTGTCACTTCAAGGCTGCCACTCTGTAGACAAAGCCAATCTTTTCATTTATCTCATAGCTTTGAGTGTTCAACTCTGGCTGCTGTCACTCTTCCTAGCTGCCCATGACAGTTCTAGGAATCACTCTTGATCAACCACCTGGGCTACTCCCTAGTCTAAATCTCCACTCATAATCTTGGCCCCCATGCCCATCTCTCCTTTGCTGAAAAATGGCAAGGGAGAACAACAGTTCTCTCCCAGTTGTGTCAGGACACTGCTACTTGCCAAGTGTATCTTTAAGATCTGTGCATACAATACTGTGTGGATGCCGGCGGGGCAGCTGGCTTGGCATGGGTTGGTATTATAGTCACAGACTATTCTGCAGCTCTCTCCCTGGTTCTGTTCATGATGGCATTTGCCAAAACACCTCACCTGGTTGTGTGCATTATCTGTGTCAGTTCACTTCTCAAAGACCCTCAGACTTCCCTTGGTTTCTCACTCCTACATTCCCATGGTTGCATATCTCTGAATATGAATGGCTAACATTTTTATGCAAGTAGAATCTTGGTAGTTGTGTCAAAGTCGGAAGGTCACTGCTTATATATTCATCATTCTGAAAAATTCACTACACATCCAGACATATGCTGAGGGCTTGATAAATATTTGTGGATTGGAGAACGAATGCCTTAAACAAATAATATTTGTTAGGTCCCATGTAAATCAACTGGGTGAGTGGCCATCATCTCTCAGACTCAGTCTAACCCTTGCACGTGTAGCATGAGGATTATAAAAGCACACAATTTGAAGACCTTGTATTTGATCCCATTCCAGTAGGCAGAGGTGCTGGGATACACACAGGAGACTGTGAGGTATAAGGGGCTTAAGGGAGCCATGTGCATGGGAAACTAAGTGTTGCAAATAAGCCAGAGACAAAGACTGGAGAAACAGTCTAGACTCTGTCTCCAGGACTTTTTCTCCGTAACTAAGGGCAAGGCTCCCTCCCCTCATTCTGTAAAGGTGAACATGAATATCCTTTTCCTCTCCTGCTTAGCTCTCACAAGCCAAGAGCAAAACACTAGCGCTCACAAACGCAGCTAAGAAACTCCTGTTTTCACATGTGTTGTCTTTAAATATCTCACCGGAAAGGAAAGACACTTTTTGTGTGGTTTCTAGGGACTACCGTCATTTTTCAGTTATGATGGCTCTGAAAAAGAGGCTGTGCATCTACCTTGATTGTATAAGAATCACAGTGTGCTGTGTGCCTTAAGGTGGTTGGTTGGTTGGTTGGTTGGTTCTTTGTTTGGTTTTTAAAAATCATGTACCACAAAGAAAAGCACAAATAAATCATCTCATCCTATCAAGCTTTAATATAGCTTTAAAAGTGACAAGAAATTTGTTTTAATAACCATGACTTCACAAGGTAGCTTGTGTCTTTAACCCAAGCACTCTGGAGGCAGGGGTAGGTAGATCTCTTGTGAATTCAAGGTCAGATTGGTCTCAATGGCAAGTCTTAAGCTGGCCAGGACTACATTGTGAGGCCCTGTCTTAAAAGCAAAGCAAAATCTTGTAATCATGAGTTATGCAAGGGGCAAAAAGCCCAAGTTTTCTTATTTCTTGAAGCCCAGACACAATAGCTACATTGAGTTCAGATTGAAATTTGCATCCTTAATTAACATCTCCTGGTGTGGTTAGGAGTCGAGGGACTCTATGGTCTGGCAGAGTTTTTGCAGATTTCTTGTTTGTCCAAGATTCTATGTGTAGTAATAAGAATTGGAAACAGTAGAAGATCTTACTTTTTTTGAAGTACATAGTATTTGGCATTTGAGTTAGCAGTGGTTTCTCTTACAGGATGGTATAACTCAGAGCTATCCCAAGTCATATCACTCTGTTACTAGGTGAGATAGCTGTGCCATCCACAGAACCTGCCTGTTTCAAATCCACTTCATTTCCATGCCTGGCCAATGGTTGAAGTTTGTCCTCAATGAGATTTGAGAATTTGTGTCAGACTTACAGGAAGATCTAGGCTGAAATGTCTGTGCAGCCATTTGTTGCTGAAATGCAGCACTTTTTTTCTGGAAACAGATATGCTAATCCAAACATGAAGATGTATTGAAAATATTTCAAAGACTATCTATCAAGCCTCCTTTGTGACACACATTCCATAAAGAACAAGTATTTGCATTTTCGTTTTTCTGCTAGCTACAGAAGATGAGACAAGAGCATCTTTGTTCTATCTGTGATAGCCCTGCATCTCTAGCTGGAGCAGCTGGAGTGGATGGATAATTTTCAGCCTTCAAGCTCGTAACTTTACTCACACAGTACCTGAACTGTTATTGCATTGAGCCTACCACCATTTTATGGGTGATAATGATGTAAAGTCTACTGCCTGGTTCAATCTCAAACTATAGATCTCTTCATTTTGACATTCACAATTGTGGTCACCTTTACTGACTTAAGTCTTAGATATAGCTAAGGTTTGTGATATGGTGTTTACTGCCTAACTGTATTCTGAAATTACCCAGTCAAGCTACTTATCATGCACTGTCATTAAACATCTCAACTATGCAGTCCATTGTTCAGAGTTGCAGTGACCATGTTCTGTATCACCTCTTCAATATATGCATCTTTTAACTGACAGTGTTGACCATTTGACAAGCAACCCCCATTGCCCACTGTAGTGCTTTCTGCTCCCCCCTTTTTTCCTTTTAGCACGGAGAATTAAACCCAGCGCCTCACATATGTGTATGTGCTAGGAAAGTGCCTCAACACAAAGCTATATCTGCTGTCTCCACTTTGGCAGCTTTTATGCCAGATTTCTCAGTCATGTTTTTCCAGAATGGCAATGAGGTGGGGGAGGGGGCTGTGTACTATCTTCTGGATAAATACAAATGACAGTTAATTTCACAATGATACCTATGTAACTAGCTCCTATACTATTCAAGAAGGCCAATCATGTGACCATTCAGCCCATGAACGCTCTCTATAAGGATGGGGTGGTTTCTCATCTAAGAAAAGAAAAAAAAACTAACCTTTCCCAGGAAAATAAGTCACTGCTACCACACAGTTGTTTATCATGACACACCATAATTCTATGATGAACTGCAACTGTAGCTATGCACGTCAACATAGAATCTAGCACCACAGTAATGATTGCTGGAAGAGTCAGAACACAAACATTTGCATGACAAATGTCACAATTAAATAAACAGAATAAGAAGATTCAACCCTCGGAAGTCTGATGGCAGAGACTATGATAACGTGTTCTACTGCAGATGAACAATGCGCTCCATTTGTGGACAGTGCACATGAAAATATTGTACAGCAAAAAAAAAAAGGTACCTTTTTCTTATCAGTCTTCGCAGCTATCACCCTGATAACCAGTCATACTCAGTCTCCATACATGTACATACCCACACAGCACAGCACACAGTAGTTTGTGCCTGCTGAATTCTAATGCCTGGGCTCCATTTTTTTGATTTGCTTTATTTTCTCCATTACCTTCAGAAGATATGCAAATCAACTGACAATCAAGACCTTGCAGGACATGCACCTTTATTATGTAAACTTTATGTTAGTCACAAAAAAAAAAAAAAAAAAAAAAAAAAAGAAAAGAAAAGCACTATTCATACAATTGTCAAAGATACACACTTCCTTAA
>NC_034611.1:5300432-5302022 GCF_900095145.1 Mus pahari | reverse complement strand
TTTGTGCCTGCTGAATTCTAATGCCTGGGCTCCATTTTTTTGATTTGCTTTATTTTCTCCATTACCTTCAGAAGATATGCAAATCAACTGACAATAAAGACCTTGCAGGACATGCACCTTTATTATGTAAACTTAATGTTAGTCAAAAAAAAAAAAAAAAAAAAAAAAAAAAACCTAAAAAGCAAACTATTCATACAATTGTCAAAGATACACACTTCCTTAATAAGAAAAGATAAGAATTGAAAACAACTCCTTTTTGGTTTTTATGGTAAATTCTACATTAAATTGTTACATCAAACTGGAAACCTGGCAATGAAACATCACGGTCTTAACTCAAGCTTCATGGTGGTTTACATGTTAGCTTGCTTTCTATTTCAACATGGTCAGACTCCTTGGGGATGAGTTCTCGTCTTGTAAGAATGATCACTTACCATGCCATTGATCACCAATATCTGCATGCATACTTGTTTTATTTAAAGGGACCAGGTGAAATATTACCATAGGTTCAAATTGAAGATTAGACTTTCAAAGTGCACATTATTCAAGTGATGCTTCAGAGCACACCTGAAGGCGGGATGTAACACATTTGGTTAGAAAAATCTTTTCTGGACAGGGGGACCAGGTGAGAATGCCACCTTGTATCCCGGAGGCCAGTCTGCACAGGAGAGCACATGGGCAGCAGAAGCAAAATAGCTTCTGGGACTGAGTCCCTTTCAGACCTACATCTTCAGCCAGGGGGCAGATCTGAGCTCCAGGCCTCTGCACACTTTCCCTGCCAGAGGAGAGTTGACCACCAGGGAGGGCTCTGACCATGTGACCAGGTGAGAACACCATATTGTATCCCGGGTTCCTCAGAGACCAGTCTGCACAGGACAGGAAAGGACATGGGAGCAGAAGCAACATAGCTTCTGGGACAGGGTGCCTTTCCAGCCTTCATCTTCAGCCAGGAGGCAGAGTGAGCTGCAGACCTCTGTGCACCTTCCCTGCAAGAGGAGAGCTTGCCTACAGAGAGTGCTCTGACCACTGGGACTCAGGAGAGAGTTGGACTCCCAGGAGTGCTGACAGAGGCTAACAGAATTACAGGAGGAACAAGCGCCAGCCAGAGACAGCTATAACAACTAACGCCAGAGATTACCAGATAGCAAAGGGCAAAGGAAAGAATCTTACTAACAGAAACCAAGATGACTCAGCATCATCAGAACCCAGCACGCCCACCAGAATGAGTGCTGGATACCCCAACACAAGACTCAGATTTAAAATCACGCCTCATGATGCTAGTAGAGGATTTTAAGAAGGACATTAATAACTCACTTAAGGAAAGACAGGAGAACACCGCTAAACAGGTAGAAGGCTTTAAAGAGGAAGCATAAAAACCCCTTAAAGAATTACAGGGAAACACAACCAAACAGGAGATGGAATTGTACAAAAAATAAAGAAAACCCAAAGGGAGACAACTCTGAAGATAGAAATCCTAGTAAAGAAATCAGGAACCATAGATGCGAGCATCAGCAACAGAATACAAGAGATGGAAGAGAGAATCTCAGATGCAGAAGATTCCATAGAGAACATGGACACAACAATCAAAGAAAA
>NC_034611.1:5277766-5299311 GCF_900095145.1 Mus pahari | reverse complement strand
TAAACAGAGACACATGGAAACTAACAGAAGTTATGAAACAAATGGATTTAACAAACCTCTAAGGAACATTTTATCCTAAAACAAAAGGATATACCTTCTACTCAGCACCTCATGGTACCTCCAAAATTGACCATAAATCGATCACAAAACAGGCCTCAATAGATACAAAAATATTGAAATTATCCCATGCATCCTATCGGATCACCACGGACTAAGGCTGATCTTTAATAATGGTCATCTATTGGATAAAACACAGGGCCCCTAATGAAGGAGCTAGATTAAGTAACCAAGGAGCTAAAGGGGTCTGCAACCCTATAGGAGGATCAACAATATGAACTAACCAGTACCCCCCAGAACTGTGTCTCTAGTTGCATATGTAGAGGATGGCCTAGTCGGCCATCAATAGGAGAAGCCCTTGGTCTTGTGAAGATCATATGCCCCAGTACAGGGGAATGCTGGGGCCAGGAAATGGGACTGGGTGGGTTGGTTAGTAGAGCAGGGGGAGGGTATAGGGGACTTTCGTGATAGCATAAAAATTAAAGGAATGAAAGGACAAATGAAGCAAGATCTTAAAATTGGCAGGTCTACCTATAAAAAGAAATTTAAAATAAAAGAGAATCTTTTCTACAAAAGAAGGGAGTGTTAAATATCTTTCTGCATGAAAAGAATTACAGCTTCTTATCACTGGTAATGCTTCCTATTGTTTCCACAAATGGCTAAATTGCACTTGCTGCTGCAAATCTAGACTCTACAAAGCTCACCATTCTAGCAACACTGTAGTCTGGGCTATGCACCATCTCTTGGTTCATCCTGTAAGCATCAGAAGTATTTCTGGTCTACCTCAACAATACAAACTTGGGAGCTCCACAGCACCTTTTAAAGTGTTTTATGGAATCTGGAGAGATGGCTCAGTGGTTAAGAGCTCAGACTGCTCTTCCCAAGGACCTGAGTTTTATTCCCAGAACTCACATAGTGACTCACAGGCATCTCTAACTCCAGTTCCAGGAAATTCAATGCCCTTTCCTGACTTCTGTGGACACTGTCTGCATGTAGTACACAGACATTTGTACAGGCAAAATGCCAATACATATAAAATAAAATAAACATTTTAAAAAGAATTGTTTTACCTGGATATCTTGTCCTTTTCTTGTTTCAATCTAAGTTTCTTTTTAAATAGAAAAGCATATTTACTTGGTGCAATGAGTCATATGCCTAATTTTAATAATTGGCAATGACTACATGAGGGTAACATCTGGCTGTTTAGATCCAAAGGCAGAGTGTGGTATTCATAAGTGTTTATAAATAATATATGTTTCAAATCACAAACGCTCTGCCTGTGAAGTTTTCACTCTGCCACCTACAGTAAATATATAAACTCATTATTAGTTAAATATTCTCTAACCACAGAAAAAGCACAGTGCTATTACCCCGTGAGATACCACAGGCTTCAAGTTAATTAACACTTTGCATTGCAATTGTGTTGAAATTCCTGAGTTTATTAATGTATGTGTTTTTGTCCAGATTCTAGTTTCTTCATGACTAAAACTACTCTCTGGGGATAAAAATAAAAATTCACCATTCTGAACACAGTTACCAAATTATTGTCTAGTGGTTTGAAGCAATTACTTTATTTTCTAATCTTAACTTCCTCCTCTCTGAGAGCTCGTATCCCCTGATAGGCAGTTTACCAAGCTGAGATAAAAGGGAATCCACCGAGTTCTCCACCACCCTCTTCCTATGGTATTGAAGACCTAGAATAGATACCCCATTGCGTGGGTGTGTTCAGTAAAAGGAAAAATTGCTGGATATTTTCATATTTCCAAGTAATTTGCAAAAATCAAAATCTAACTCAACTTTTCCTATCTGAGGCCCCTGAGCTTCATAGAATCCCTCCCACATCACACCGCCCAAGCCATCTGCTCATGATTATTTTCCTCTATCACATACGGAAACCATCCTCCTATTCTATAGCTTTTACATTGGGTGAGGAAACACATCTCTCTCTCTCTCTCTCTCTCTCTCTCTCTCTCTCTCTCTCTCTCTCTCTCTCTCTCTCTCTCTCTCTCTCTCTCTCTCTCTCTGTGCTTTTATGCACAGTGGTAGTTTCATCCCTTCAACAATTTTCCATTCTATTCTGTGAAATAAACATACACACAATTTACTAACCTTTGTCAGGTGTTCATTTTGGAATCTCCTCTGAGATTATACACTTGCCTCAGTTTCCCTTTCTGAAAAATGCAGAGAATAGGTTAGGTTTAGTGGCATATGATCTCAATGTAAAGAAGGCTGAGGGAGGAAGATCCAGAGGAGCAGACCAGGTGGAACTTATATGAATGAGACTCTGAGAGTCTCTTTGCAAAAAAAGGAAAACAAGGAGAAGGAGGAAGAAAAGGAGAAGGAGGGAAGAAAGAAAGTGTACAATAATGTCAACCTCACAAGTTGTTAGATAGATTCCATTTAAGCTTATACAGTGGGATCTGCTACATATAAAGCATAAATTTTACTTTCACAGTATCAGAGTGTTGAACCCAATTTATCCTGTGTGGCAGACACCCACTCTACCACTAAGCTGTATCCACAGGCCTCTTTTACCTTTTGAGCCAAGGTCTTACTAGGTTGCCTAGGGTAACCTAAGACACATTCTATAGCCAAAGCCGACCTTTAGCTTTGATTCTCCTGTTTCATTCAGCTTTCTGAGAGTCTGGGACTAAAAGCCTGCACCACCTGACATTGCAAAGATGTTTATTCTTCTGGTTAGTGTTTCCTTAGGTGGCTGTGTACGCAAAGAGCACATATATTCCATCTTTGATTCACAGAATTCAAACGTTCTTAAGAAGATAAAACACGTGTATCTTGCCCCACAGCCCCTGAGATGGCACGGATAGGGGAGAGGATGAGCAGAGTCTATCACAAACATGCTGAGTGCTGTGTGGCACACATTATGATTGATCTTTTCATTGAAGTTGTTTATGATTTTGAAAAACTACAGAATTAGATGTAAGTCTTTAATCACTTTAAATTATTAAGTTTTTAATCCATGAACACATTGTGGCTTCTCAGTTACCTACCTGTACCTATTTAAAATCCTTTCAACAATGTTTTGTATTGGTTTCTGTTAAAAACATGCCATCTTCCTGAAAAAAAAAAAAAAACTTGTTTCTAAGGGTTTTTAAATTGTTTTAAATGAATTTAAATTTTTTATGACTTAGTTATCATTTGTATATTAAAATTCTACCAATGTTTGTATGTTGGTGCTATATTCTACTACAAAAGTGAGTATTTTTATTAGTTTCCAATATTTTTTGTATATGTGAAATCTAGGGTTTTCTAAAATTGTATCACTTGGAAGCAGAAACAATATTCTTTCTGTCTTTCATTCTAGATAGATTTGTTTTTCTTTTTCTTTTATTAAAAATAGGGTTTTTCTCACATAGTGTATCTTGATTATGAGTCCCCTTCTTCTTTACTTCCCAGCTCCTCCCTTCCCATCCAGATCCACTGCCTTTCTGTTTCTCATTAGAAAAAAATAGCCTTCTAAATCATAAAATAAACCCAAAACTCTCACATCAGAGTTTGACAAGGCAAACAAATAGAAGGAAAAGAGCTCAAGAGAAGGCCAAAGAGTCAGACACACTAATGAATCCTGTAAATCCACTAAACTGCAAGACACAAAATATACACAGAGGACCTGGTGTAGAGTCATGTATGCCCTGTGCTTTTTGCCTGAATCTCCAGCAGTTCATGTGAGCTTTGCTTGTGTTGATTAAAAAGGTCTTGTTATTTAGTGTCCTATGACTCTTACAATCTTTCTACCTCCTCTTCCATGAGGTTTCCTAAACCCTGAGGGAATGGGTTTAATAAAGAAAAATCCATGAAAGGTTGAGTGTTCTAAGGTCTCTCACTTTCTACATAACCTCTGCCTGTTGGTCTCTCTGTTCCCATCTGCTGTGGAGGAAGCTTCTCTGATGGTCTGAGAATATAGCAGAATATCATTAGAAGTCATTTCATTGCTACTTATTTCCTTTTTAGAACAGTATTATTTGGTTATGCCCTAGTGTCAAGGACTGGCCCTGACATCTCTATAAACTGAGATGGGACTAAAGAGTAGGATGGTCCAAAAATTATGACAGCTCCTGGAAATTCAGTTCTCTTTTACTCTTCTGGGACCAGAGCTGTAGCATCTGGCAATTAACTGCTGCTGATAGCAGTGGGGAGGGTGCAGGGGAGGGCAGGAGGTTATAAAAAGAAACTTAACTACTTGGGATAGGCACTCTATATGATGTCTGAGAAACTGAATTCTTTCAACTCTTAAGGGGCTGGTGAGAACACAAAGGGAAGGGGAAAAATCATACACACATACATAGACACACACTCGACCAGGCTAGAGCACCAGTCTTATCAATTTCACAAGTGCACATGCATTCTTATATACATACACATATACCTATACACATACCTATGGTACATATATATATATATATATATATATATATATATATATATATATAATATATACATTTCATGGATGGAGCAGAGTCTCAGCCTTTATATAGCTTCCCAGACAAAAGTTCTCTGTACATAGACACAGTAGCATGTTGACTATAAGTTCAAAGCAGTGTTCATTCTATAAGATCATTATAAGTTCAAAGCAATAGTTTTACATGTCATTGCTTTATCATAGTTCACACCTGTGGCCTCATTCTTGAACCTGACCTAGAATGAAAGATTTTCCTTGATCATTAATCAAGACGATTTTTCTTCCTAGAACAATCTGTCAGCCTTAGTGCCTGTGCTCTTTTTCATGCAGCCTTTACTTGTTATTCTATGAGGAGGGGGCACATTCTATTCTTGATTCGAACTTTATTATATCTTTCTGGAAAAACAACAAAAAACATCTCCTTAGACTTTCTTTCAATTACTTAAACTTCCTAAAATTATTTGAACCAAATTAGGGATTCTATAAAATCATTAAGTCATCTAAACAGCATGAATTCATGAAAGTACATTTCCATACTGATTGAAGGAAATCTGTCCAACAGTGTAGACTAATGCCTAGGAATCAATCCTAACAGACTATAGGCAGAAAGGGTCTTTCTTTGCCCAGTCATACCTTGCGGGAAAATGAGAAATACAGCAATGACCAATATATGGAAGTACATCAGCAGCAAGAAGCAGTCTTGAGATGGAGTTCCTGGGGCTCTACTTTTCCAGGATTCACCCATCACAGACATGCAAAAGGGTAGGCCATCTCCTGGAAGTTCACTTGCTTGTTGCAGTCTACCCTGCATGGCTTCTACCACCCTGGTTCCCTGGGCTATCTAGTCTGTGATTCATGGTCACCCAATCAATACTGGGTATATATTTATTATATCTCATGGAGTGGATCTTAAGTCAAATCAATTATTGGTTGGCTACTTTAAAAGTTTATGCCACCGGTGTACTAGCATATCTTTCAGGCAGGATACCATTGTAGATCAAAGCATTTATGGCTGGCTTGGTATTTGTTTCTCTTTTGGTATCATGCAAAATAATATTATGTAGCAAAGATGCTAGAATGTAGGGGTTGATGGCTCTATATTGGGACCAGGTTGACTTCACCATGTTCAATGAGTTGGGTTAGTGTTGCCTTCAGCAATGGGGCCTGGTTGTCAGTCTGGTAGATCACCCAGTAGTACTGACAACAGTTTGGGTTGTTAGGGGATTTCCATGTATCCTCACTGGCCAACAAGTCAATTAGATGTATCCCAATTCCAATGTGAGGAAGATATATTTGGTGACAAGTGATGTCCATTTGGAGCTCTGTCTACCCTGTTATTAGATAGTTTTTTCTAGATAATCTAATATATTTTTAAATTTTTCTACTGTATTAGCCATACAAGTCCTTAAAAGGCACTTAATTTTAGGTTTTTCTTCCTATATTCCCTCCCTCTGCTCCTCTCTTTTCCCCTTTCCAATTTTATTCTCCTGTTTCAGCATAGCTATCTATTTGATTGCCCTTTCCTAATGAGATCTATCTGTACCCCCTAGTCTCTTACTTAATTTCTCTGGGTCTACAGATTATATCATGATTATCATTGAATTAAGAACTAATACCCACATATAAACAAATACATACCATATTTATCTTTCTAGCTCTGGGATAACTCACTCAGGATGATGTTTTCTGGTTCCATTCATTTATCTGTGAATTACATGATTTCACTCTTTCCATTTTATTTATTTATTTATTTATTATTTATTTATTTATTTATTTATTTGTATCTCTATCACAGCCACCTTTCCCTTCCAGTCCTCCCAACCCCCACCTCCCTCCTTCAATTCTGAGAAGGGGAAGGTCACCTCTGTGTACCAAGGAACAGTGGCATATTAAGTCACTACAGGACTAGGCTTATCCTCTCCAATTGAGGCAAACCAGTTAGGGGAACAAGATTCACAGGCAGGCATCAGAGTCAGGGACAGCCCCCACTACAGCTGTTGGAGTACTCACATGAGGACCAAGCTGTACATCTGCTCCATATATGTGTAAGGAAGGGGGATAGGTTCAGCCCTTGTATGCCCTTTGGGTGGTGGTTTAGTCTCTGAGAACCCCCAAGGGTACAGGTTTGCTGACTCTATTGCTCTTCTTGTGGAGTCCTTATCCCTTCCAGGTTCCTCAGTCCTTCCCCATCTCCTCCACAAGAGCTCAGTCTAACGTTTGGCTATGGCCTCTGCATTTGTTTTGGTCAGATCCTGGGTGGAGCCTAATGGAGGCCAGTTAAGTTTAGCTCTTGTCTGTGAAGCAGGCTTACAGATACAAACATAGCCTGAGGCTTCAAGGTAATTAAAGGAAGAAGGCAGGCCTGCAGTACATCTCTATTGATCCTCTGAGGATACCTTGGCACATCACCCCCACCCCAAATTGGCAGGGGTTGTTAACTGCATTCATTTATGTCCCTCTCACACGGGGCACCTGTGTGTTCAGGCCAGCAGTGACAAATAGAGTTGTCAATAGTATCTTCACATGTATCAATGGTGACAGCTCTTTGACCTACTACAAGGCATCAAAGTCTCACATTGTGTTCCTTTATGATTTCACTTTTTTAATGATTAAGGAATATTCCATTGGGTAAATGTTTTATATTTTCCTTATCCAGTCTTTGGTTGAGGGACATGTAGACTGATTCCAATTTCTGGCTTTTATGAATAGAGCAGAAATAAACATTGTTGAGGAAGTATCTCTCTGGTGAAATGAAATATCCTTTATATATATGCCTAAGAGTGGCATAGCTGAAACATGAGATAGATCAATTGCCATCTCACCGAGGGACTGCCTCACTAACGTCTGCAGTGGCTGTGCCAGTTTGCACTCTTGACTACCAATGGAGGAGTGTCATCCTCATCAGCAGTGTCTGTCAACTTGTTTTATTGTTGTGATCCATTCTAACAGGCATAAGATAAAATCTCAAAGTAGCTTTGATTTGCATTTTCCTGGTGGATAAGATGTTGAACATTTGTTTCTCAGGCATTTGAGTTTCCTGTTTTGATAATAATCTGTTTACAGATTATTTTTCATATTTTAATTGGGTTATTTGTATTCTTGATACTTAGTTTTTTGAGTTCTATAAATGGTTTGGACATTAGCCTCCTATCAGATGTGGAGTTGGTAAAAAAAAAAAAAAAAAAATATTTTCCATTCTGTAGGCTGCTACTTTGTCTGAATGATGGTGTCCAGGAACATAAAGAAACTTTTTAATTTCACGAGGTTCCATGTACTAAGTGTTGGACTTACTGCCTGTACTAACAGTTCAAGAGATCTTTTCCTAAGGCAATGAGCTCAAGATGATCCCCCACTTTCTTTTCTATAAGCTTGTTTATCTGGTTTTATATTGTGGTCTTTGATCCACCTGGGTTTGAGTTTTATGCAGAGTGATTAGTATAGATCTTGTAGCATTATTCTGCATGCAGACATCCAGTTTAGCCAGAATCATTTGTTGAAGATGTTTTGTTCCAGTGTGTATTGCTGCATTATTTATCAAAAATCAGGTGTCCATTGATATGAGGACTTATGTCTGGTCCTTCTATTTAATTCTACTGATTAATGTGTCTTATCTTGTGCCAATACCATGCTAATTTTATTACTATAGCTTTATAGTAAAATTTGAAATTGTTGAAGTTGAACGCCCTACAGATCTTTTATCACTCAAGATTGTTGTAGTTAAGCTGGATTTTTGTGTTTCCATCTGAAACTACAACCTCACCTTTTCACGCTCTGTGAAGATTGCTTTTGGTGGGACAGCCATTTTTACTATATTAATCGAACTGCTCCATGTGCGTGGAAGACCTTTCTATCTTATGATACCCTCTTCAAATTTTTAATGTCTTCTTTCTTCAGTGTCTTAAACATTTATCATTCAAGTTTTTCACTTGTTTGTTTACTCATCAAAGGATATTTTATATTATTTGAGACTATTGTGAAAAATGTTGTTTCCATGATTTCTTTCTCAATCCGTTTATCATTTGTATAAGAGGGCTACTGATTTTTGTGAGTTAATTTTATATCCAGCTTCTTTGTTAAAAGGGTCTGTCAGTTATAGGAGTTTCCATGGGGACTGGTTGGATGCATTTATGTATACTATCTTATCATCTTCAAATGATGATGCTTTGACTTTTACCTTTTTAATTTGCATCTCCTTGATCACCTTCACTAGTCTCATTCCTCTAGTTAAGACTTCAGGTACTATATTGAATAGGTATGGATAGAGTGGACAACCGTCTTGTTCCTGACTTTTAGTGGAATTGCTTTACATTCTCCATTTAAGTTGATGTTGGCTATGGCTTGCTGTAAATTGCCTTTTTCTGCAGCTAACGAAATATCACATGTTCGGTTTTTCAATTTGTCTGTATTATGGACTGTGTTTATTGATTCATATACATTAATTCATCCCTGAATCTCTGGGATACATTCTACTAGATATGACAGACAAGCTTCTTTGATGTGCTTTTGGATTCAGTTTGCAACTATTTTTTTTATTTTTTTATTAGAGATTTTCTTCATTTACATTTCAAATGCTATCCCCAAAGTCCCCTATACCCTCCCCCTATGCTGCTCCCCAACCCACCCACTCCCTGCTTCCTGGCTCTGTACTGGACAGTTTGCAAGTACTTTTATTGACTATTTTTACATCTCTTTTTCTATAATTGCAAGGCACACCAGACCTGTATCTTGAATCAGAAAGACACATGTTTTTGATTTGGGTCTTTGGGCATAGTGGTCATTCTTATGAAGATCTTATGAAAAGGAATTCAAGAAAAGCTTAGGTCCAGGCATGATAGTATGCACATCTTTAATCCCAGCACTCAGGAGACAGAGGCATATAGATCTCTGAGTTCAAGGTCAGTCTACAGAGCAAATTCCAGGACTGACAAGTTTAGGGAGTAAAAAAAAAAAGCCAGGAAAAGAGAAAGCTGATAAAGATATAATAGAACAAGGGGGCCATGTTCCAGTCCCAGCAAGCTGCAGAACTCAACAGCTTTAGCCAAATAGCTCTGGCTGTAGAGTCAAGAGTAGAGGGGGTCGTGGAATCTCCTTTCTATGACTAAGGAAAAACATTGAGGCCAAATATCTGACCCAGCTATCCCTGTATGAAAGCTTAGTGAACCCATTGTATGAAGCTGTAAAGGTGAAGCCTGAGCTGCTTTGGAGGCCCCAAGAGGTTAGAGGTGCTTGATCCATAGGATAACTGCTGAGGAATGTCAAGTCCTGCATGGCTGCTGAAGAAAGGATGACATGACATAGTTTCCACCCCTGGAGCAGAGTTAGCAGAGAATGGGCCTCCATGAGTCCTGACTGTTGCCATGTGTGGGGGATTCATTTACATAATAATGTACATAATTTACTTTATATTCCTCCTTCAGGAAATGTTCTCCCCATCAAAATTATCAGGGATTATTCTCCCTGCCCAGGTTATGACTCAATGAAACTTAGGAGCAGCACAAGTCCAGAAGGCTAGGGTGTGCCTCAGCAAAATGGTAAATGCTGTGACCTTCAGGACAGCTCTTAAGGCTGTGGGAAACAACTCTGAAAATGTGTGTTCAAGGACATGTAATTTCTCAATTTTGCAAAATGTAAGCATGTGATATGAATTATATGAGGGATCTCACAGACCTAAACATAATAACAACAATAATAATTTAAAACAAAAACAAAAACAGAGGCAGCTGCACTAGTAAGTCAGATTTACAGAAAGATACAAAGGCAGGCATATTCCTCATTTCAAGGTCAGCCTGGGACAGAGAAAGTTTTGACCCAGGCATGGTAGGAATTGTAATTTCAGGATGGGATCCCATCTAGCTAACTGATTGTCTGTGCTTACAATTGTAGGCAGATCTCTGAATTCATTTGCCATGTTAGAAAAAAAATGTACTTGCTTTTTCTAAGAACCAAAAGGTTAAGGTAATAAAATATGGAGTCATGGGATAATCTAAAAGGAATTTGGGGAATATATTGAATTGATATACAAATAAATGGCTAGGCTTTGGTCTTCAAGAGCAGAGCTGTCTAGAGCTCTCTGGAGAGCTGTCTCAAGCAGAACACAGAGCTGTCAGCTTTTATACCCATGATAGACTTCTAGTAGTACTTTCACTGCTCTCAAATACCCTTTCCTCAGAACCCCTCTCCAAACCAAGTCTGGTCCTTGGCAAAGGAAAAGCTGCTAAGAGGGAGTGGAACCAGACCATGAGAAAGAAGTGTGTTATAGTCAAAAAAGCTGAAGGAGTTGGAGATCTGAAGGGCACTTTGTCATCAGACATGGAGCTGCAGAGTTTGGAGTTTGCCCAGCTGCTTTTTTGTGTGGCTTTTTTCTCACTATGCTCCCTTCTCTGTATTTTAGAAAGCTAATGTATATCCCGTGATATTGGAAGTATAGGATTTGTTTTTTGATTTTGATTGTATAGGGGATTACCTATAGGGACTTTTGAGATTAGACTATGCATTTTTGCAATATGTTACAACCAGGAGCCTATGGGGGCCAGGGAGTAGAATGTGGCAGTTTGAATAGGTTTGGCCTATTAAACACAAGCATTCACATATTTGAATGGTGCTATTAGATCAAGACGTAAGACTCTCAGCTTCTGCAACACCATGTCTGACTGAAGGTTGTCATTCTTCCTAGCATGATGATAGTGGTCTAAACCTCTGAAACTATAAGCCAACCCCAATTAAATGTTTACCATTATAAGAGTTGCCTTATTCATGATGTCTTTTCATAGTAATGGAGACCCTAACTAAGGCACATGTCATAAGGAAAATTGGTCTCTAACTCTCTTTCTTTGGTCTTTATGTGCTTTAGGTATCAAGGGAACTGTAGCTTCATAAAGCAAATTGGGCAATGTTACTTTTGTTTTTGTTTTGTGGAATAATTTGAGGAGCATTGTTATTTACTCTTTAAAAGCTGGTAGAACTATGTGTTAAACATTGGCATAGGAGACAAATTCCTGAACAGAATGCTAATAGCACAGGCAGTAGGAACAATAATCAATAAATGGGACTTCATGAAAATGAAAAGCATCTTCAAGGCAAGGACACTATGGACACAATAGGACAAAATGGCAGGCTACAAAATAGGAAAAGATTTTCACCAACTCCCATCTGATAGAGGGCAAATATCCAAAATACATAAAGAATGCAAGAAACTAGACATCAACAAATCAAACAATCCAATTAAGAAGGGGTACAAATCTAAAAAAGAGAAGTCTCAACATAGAAATCTCAAATGGCTGAGAAACTCTTTTAAAATGTTCAACATCCTTAGCCACCAGGAAAATACAAATGAAAACTGCTTTGATATTCCATCTTATAACTGTCAGAATGGCTAAGATCAAAAACAGAAGTAACAGCTCATGCTGGCAAGGATGTGGAGCAATGGGAATACTCCTCCATTACAGGTAAGAATGCAAACTTATATAGCTAGTACGGAAATCAATATGGAGGTTCCTGAGCAAATTGAGAATCAATCTACCTCAAGACCCAGCTATACCACTCTTGAGCATATACCCAAAGAAAACCCCATTCTATTACAAGGACACTTGTTCAACTATGTTCATAGCAACTTTGTTCATTATAGCCAGAAACTGGAAACAACTTATATGTTCCACAACTGAAAGAAAATGTTGTGCTTTTACACAATGGAGTACTACTCAGCTGTTGAAAACAATGACATCATAAAATTTGCAGGCAAATGGATGGAATTGGAAAAAAAAAATCATACTGAGATGGCCCAGACCCATAAAGACAAACATTTATAAGTAGACATTAGCTATTAAGTAAAAGATAATCATAATATAATACACAGACCCAGAGAGGCTAAGTAAAAAGTAGGTTTGAAGGGGTACACAAGGATCTCCCTGAAAAGGAGAAATAAAACGAGCTTTGCAAATGGACTTCAGGAGAATCAGGATGTGAGCAGAAGGGTTCATGCAGGAGCCAGGGATGGAAAGAGAGAGAAAGTACTGGAAGAGATAACTAGAATTGGTGGGCATTTCTAATTCAACGAAAACTTCCTGATATCTACCAGAGTGACACCAATGAAGTCTCCTATGAGTGGGGGATATGGAGCCTGAAAACTGTAATCAAGCAAGGCTTATAGCAATGGAACTGTGACATCAAGCCACTAAACCTTTGACTTATAATCTGTCCTGTCTGTTAGATGTCCTGGGGTAATGTTGGTGCAGGACTTGTGGGAGTGGCCAACCAATTACTGGTCCAACCTGAGGCCTATGCCATGAGAGGGAAACAACCACATGACACTGCATGGATCTCCAGAAATCAGAGACTGGTGTGTGCATAGATCCAAGATAGAACCAAATATGATTGGCAAAACATAACAATTAAAAATAAAAACGTCAATGAAATGATCCTAATAATGTTCTGCTAGACTCACAGATAGGTGCCTTACCCAGCTGTCATCAGAGAGGCATCAACCAACATCTGATAGAAACAGATGCAGAGATACATGGACAAACACTAGGCTTAACCAAAAGTAACTCCCAAAAAAAGAGGGGAGGAAGGATTCAAGGGACTGTAGGGATTGAGGACACCACAAGAACGTGACCCACAGAATCAACTAAACAGGGCTCATAGTTGTTCACAGAGACTAAAGCAGCAGCCACCAAGCCCATATGGATCTGAGCTAGGTCCTCTGAGTATATGTTATGGTTGCACAGTTTGTAACCCTTAACAGTGGTAGTAAGGATGTCTCTGACTCCTTTACCTGCTCTTGAAACCTTTTTCTTCCAACTGGGCCACCTCTTCTAGCATCAATATGGTTTGTGCCTACTATTATTGTAATTTGTTGTGCCGTGTTTGGTTGATATCTTGGGAGTCCTGCTCTTTGTTTTGGTTTGTTTTGGTTTGTTTTTTTTGTTTGTTTGTTTGTTTTTGTTGTTTAAGAAAAACAGAGGAGGCATGGGTCTACGGGAGGCTGGGGTACTGGAAGGAGTGGAGGTAAGGGAAATAGCAGTCAGAATATAATGTAGGTAAAGAATGAAAATTAATTTTAAAAAACTGATTTTATTTCACTTGAGGTTATAAGTCTGTTCAATTGCTTATCTGATCTTGGTTTAATTTTGATAAATGATTTATATTAAGAAAATTATCTATTCCTTTTAGATTTTCTCATTTTGTGGAGTATAAGTTTTTAAAAGATGTTCTTTTGTTTCTCTAGATTTCCTCAAAGTCTGTTATGTCTCCATTTTTATTTATAATTTTGATAAATTTTATATTCTTTCTCTGCCTTTTAGTTGAGATTAGAGTTTGTAAATAGTATTGTTCCACTGATTCTTTGCAATTTGTTTTTTAATTCTACTTTAGTGATTTTAGCCCTGAGTTTGATAATTTCTTGCTGTTTACTCCTTAGGTGTGACATCTTTTAGTTCTAGAGCACTCAGGTATGCCATTAAGCTACAAGTAAGAGATAATGTTTTTTTTTTTTCCTTAATTTAGGCACTTTGTGCTATTAATATGCCCTCTTAGTACTACTTCCATTGTGTCCCATAAATTTGGGTATGCTGTGTATTCATTTTCATGGAATTCTAGAACATCTTTAATTTCTTTTGTAATTTATATATTGGCAGATTTTTCATTCAGTAGTGAGATAGTCAGTTTCCATGAGTTTGTAAGTTTTCTGTTGATTCTGTTGCTGAAATCTAGCTTTAATCTGGTTGTCAGATGGGATTCATGGATTCAGTTTTCTTCTAGCTATTGAGACTTGTTTTGTGGTCAAGTATGTGGTCAGTTTTCTAGAAAGTCTCATGAGGTGTGTTCTTTTGTGTTTGTGTAAAATGTTCTGTAAATATTTGTTAAGTTCACTTGGTTTGTATAAACTGTTCGCTCCCACATTTCTCTGTTCAGTTTTCATCTGGATGACCTGTCCATTGGTGAGAGTGGAATACTGAAGTCTCCCATTGTCAGTGAGGGATGGGAAATATGTGATTTAGGTTGTGGTAGTGATCATTTTACAAATTTTGGTTCCCTTGTGTTTGGTGCATAGATGTTAAAATCTGCAATGTCCTCTTGGTGGATTTTTCCTTCGATAGGTATGTAATATCCTTCCCTATCTCTTATGATTAGTTTTGGTTTGAAGTCTATTTTATCAGGTAATAAGATGACTACACCATCTTTTTTTGCTTCTTAGATCTATTTGTTTGAAATATCTCTTTTCATCCTGTTACCCTGATGTCTGTTCTTGATATCAATCATGTTTCTTGGATGCAGCAGAAGGATGGAGCCTGTTTTAACATCTATTCTGTTAGTCTGTGTCTTTTTACTATGGAACAAGACCACTGCCATTGCGAGATATAAGTGAGCAGTATGTTTGTTAATTCCTGTTGTTTTGTTGGTGGTGGTTGTGTGTGTGGTGTCCCTTCTTTTGATTTGCTGCTCTAGGAATATTACTCTTTCTGTTTTCTTGAAGGTAGTTACTTTCTTTAGGTTAGAGTTTTCCTTCTAGTGCCCTTTGTAGGGCTGTATTTCTAGATAGATATTGCTTAAATTTCATTTTATCATGTAATGTCTTATTTTCTTGATCTATTGTGATTAAAAGTTTTTCGGGGTATAGTAGTCTTGGCTGGCATCTGTGGTCTCTTAGAGTCTGCAGCATATCCCTCCAGTCCCTTCTAGCTGTTAGTCTTTATTGAAAATTCAGGTATTACTCTAATTGGTCTGCTTTTAAACATTACTTGCTCTTTTTCCCTTGCAGCTTTTAATGTTCTTTCCTTTTTTCTACATGTTTACTGTTTTTGAAGAGTTTGAGAAGTGAAGCTTTGCAGTCAGCCTGCCTGCTTTGGTGGCCCTGTCAGAAACCTCCTTTTCTTTTATCCAAAGTGTTCTTGCTAAGACTTCATTGTGCTAAAGAAATTTCCTCTGCTTCTAAAGATGCTTTTCTTAATTATTAAAAGTATTGAATCTTTCCAATTTTTATGAAAAAAACTGATATACTTACATCATG
The DNA here is from genome assembly GCF_900095145.1 of Mus pahari. Lineage (NCBI taxonomy): Eukaryota > Metazoa > Chordata > Mammalia > Rodentia > Muridae > Mus > Mus pahari. The sequence goes on along the minus strand of NC_034611.1, from coordinate 5,283,829 downwards.
TCTGTTTTTCTTTCATTCGTGTTCATGTAATGTAGTTTATTAGTTAATTTTGGTATACTTGGTCATCCCTGTAATCTAGAAGTTAGACTTATTTTGCAATAGTATATAGGCCTTTGCATGTGCTATTAGATTCAGATTGCTACTATATTGGTGATAATTTTTAGCTTAATTTTCATAAATGATGTTTACTTTTATATTTTAATTTATTTAAGGTGATTTTATTTCTTATATTATCTTTATCTGGATTTTTTATCAGAGTCTCATAGGATATAATATTTTTATATTTACTTAGTGTTCTCCTTTTGTTCACATAACAGGGTATATGGGTATCATGAGGTATGTATAAAGGCCAGAAAAAAACTTGTAGGAGTCATCTGTCTCTTGCTCAGCAGCAACATTTTTATTAACTGGGGCATTTCTATGACTAATTAAATGCTTTTTGAATTTGTATTTTATTTTATTTTGTTTTGCTTTTATGGCAGGGTCTCATGTAGCCCAGGCTGGCCTCAAACCTGCTATGTAGCCAAGGATAGACTTTACTCCTTGACCCTTTTGTCTTTATTTCCTGAGTTCTGGAAATAACAATATGCTTTAAGATATATCATCTAAAGTATTTTAAGTAAATGTGTTATTGATTCCTTTTAAGTGTAAACAAAGTATCTGGTACCACCCCTTTCCATGTGAAGGACTTTCTTCTATACTATAGTTGTGATGAAACTCTGCTCATTTCTGGGACTTTCTTTCTTTCTTTCTTTCTTTCTTTCTTTCTTTCTTTCTTTCTTTCTTTCTTCTTAGGTAATCTAGGAAGAGTTTACCAAAAAGAAACATTCGTCTCTGCTTTAAGCTGTGTTGGTCCATTCCTTTGCTAACCTTGAGTTTGTCTTTTCTAGTTACTTGGGTCTATGGCAGGGTCTCATGTAGCCCTTTTACATGTAAGCATTAATACATAGCTATAGATTTCTCCACAGATGCCATGTTTGCTATGCCGTTCAGTTTCATTGTTTGGTGGTTTCCTTTCCTTAGCTTCCAGTTATCTTTTAAGTTTTAATTGATTTCTTCTTTGAGCTATCAGTTAAGTGTCTGGTGAACTGGTATATTTTGTGGATTTTTAAATAGCCTTCATTTTCTGCTATTGACTTCTAGTTTCATTCCATCATAATCAAAAGGACTGTATTTCTTTAGAAACAGTATCTGGGCCTTTTATTTGTTAGTTTTGATCTGCTGGATGTGTCATGATCCCGTGTGTCTCTGTGACGTATAACCTTTGGTTGAGATTTGTACTTTTGACAAAACAACTGCTTCTCCCAGACTTTCAGCCTGGTTTACACCAAAAATGCCTGTTGTTGCCAGATCACTAGTTCTTCTGGGTGCATGTCTTCTCTGGTTCTTCCAATGTGATTTTAATAGTCTTAATTGTCCAAACAACTCACCTCATGTGCATCTCCTCGATCTTCAAGGTGTTCACCTACATAGAGACAGAGTCCATGTAGTTCTAACATACTGACATCCGTTTCTGGTTTTAGTAGTTTCCATTTAGTAGGTTCCAGGTTCTCTGAGACAGGTAAGAAACCTATTCTTTTGGAAACACATAGGAAAAAAACAAACAAGAAACCAAAACAAACAAGCAAGCAAGCAAACAAACAAACAACAACAAAAAAAAAACACAGAAAATTAGCTGTACAGCTCAGTGCTTTGCCTCCATCACAGGGAAGTGAGTCAGTGACTGGTCCATATCCTCTTGGTTGCACCAGAATCTGACAGAGAGAGTGTTTGCCAAAAAGGTAAATTGTTACTTTCACTGGAGTTCTTTCTCAAGTAGAGATTCTTGAGTATTACAGATATTCAACTGGTCACTGCTTTCTGCACAGGTGTCTGGTTCAACTCTCATTGTTAACTCCGTGTCTCTGCTGAGAAATGTGTTCTAGAGCTCATCAGCCTTCCATTATACTGGCTGGGAGATCAATGCTGATGCTGATTTAGCTACTTTGAGAACTCTGTGTCCTATATGAGCTTAGGGATCATTCCACACCTTCTTTCACTCATCTCTTCAAAACCATCAGTGACTATGTATTCTCTGAGCTGTGGTATCTTTAGATGCCTAGATTATATCTGCTCTTTCCTCTTTCTAGCAATTCCAGTTGAGTTTAGAATTCACCTCTATCTCATCACTCTCTTTGCAGCAGACAGAGACCAGAAATCCACAGACAATCAAAATGGAGAGTTGTGGAGCCCAGTTACAACTGATATATCTACAAAACAACCCCTGTATCTAAGACTTCAGGAACACTGAAGAGGGTGGGTGGGATGTAAGATTGTAAGAGCCAGAGCAAAGGGGAGTTTGTTATAAGATTGTGCCTCCTTGTAATATCAGAAGCTATGATTCATATAGTCTCACCAACCTGAGTGCCTAAGCAGAAGCCAAGCAAAGACAGCACCAATGGACATGCCAAAGTGAATGGGGGAAGCCCACGGGACCTCAACTGGACACAAAGAACAATAACTAACTAAGTATTGCTGGGAATGAGAGATAAAGGCTCCCCAGGGAAGCGCACACAAATCAGTCAGCCATAAAAACATGCATATAAGTAACATATAAATTGAGCATATTATCCTAAGGAACATATATGTATGTAATTATACATATGTTAATGAACTATTAATGGAGAAAAAGGTCAAGAATTTGAAAGGGATCATGGAGGAATATATGGGAATGTTGGAGAAGAAAGAGGTGAGAGCAAAGTTGGAATTATATTACAGACTCAGAAATAAATCTTAAAATCAACAACAAAGAGGGAACAGGGCTGTCATTGACCTGCTTCCTCAGATGTGAGAGCTAGACCTCATCACAACAGCGTCTCTCTTGTCACCACACCATCGAAGTCTGTCACAAAACATGTTCTTCAAACCTTGGTGCAACCAGTTTCATTTTAAGACACTTTGCCTCTCTTGAGTTACCAGGGTGACTCCCACAAGACAGCTGCAGTTCTGAGCCTTTTCCTGTACCAGTTTCCAAACAGAAGAAATGTCAATTATCTTCATAATAGCTCATTTCAGAAGTTTTATCCCCAAATTCAATAATTTATTGGCCAAAATTAGCAAACACATGAAATCAAATCATACCACTCTGTGTGGCCTATTGCTTTATTAACAGTAATAAAGAATCCAGACTAACAGTACTACCAAGCATGAGGGTGTTGTCCTTAGACACCCCAGTAGGAATTGGTGTGGCTTTTATGAACCTCATGTTCATTCTGGGGAGTTGTCCTAAAAAAGGGGTAAAAAAGTTGTCATAAAAGGGTAAGTCTGACACCTCCTTACCCACACTTCCCAGATTATAGTGTGATCTCTCCCTTTCATGTGCACTTCGGATTTGACACCATCCACCACAATGTGGTCCCACTGACTCTACTTCAGGTACACACTCCAATTGTCTGAGAATCTGTCTCTGAGACACTTGATGGTTTAGAGAGCTGCTGTGGTCTAGATCACAGTGTTCTAGCAAAATGTTCAAAGCTGGATAATTTGCAGGTTAAAGAACAAAAGGGAAAGGTTAGAGGAAGTAAGGGGTGGATGGGGGGAGAGAGAGGGCAGGAAGAAATGGGAAGGGAGAAAGGAGAGAGAGGGAGAGAGAGAGAGAGGGAGAGAGAGAGAGAGAGAGAGAGAGAGAGAGAGAGAGAGAGAAACAAAAATGATCCATGTGGACCATATCTGGGAAGCACAGGTTTAAAGTTCTGAATTTTACATTAAAGGTTTTGCTCCGTCTTTTACCGTATTGAACGGACTGAAAGTCTCAGTAATATTTCTTAGGAATAGTCCTGAAAGCTCTCTTTCTCACAGGTCACTATACTGTACCTCATTTTTTTCTCTTGGGGCTTCTTTTGATAACAGTTGAGTCCTTCTAGCAGGCAAGGTTGTCACTGACCGATGCCTATTTTTGTACTTTTTAGCAATAAAAAATGGAATGAAATGATCTGTTTATTTTTTCTAGATAGAAGCCTTGTAAAAATCAATAAATGTCAGTTTATTAACTTAAAAGAAATCTGAATACAGTGAATTGAAACATATTTGATGTTTTATAGGGAGAGTTTCAGAACAATCTAATATGAAATTAAATGATCAAAGAACACAGAAATCTTTGACTTGCTCTAAAAAATTATCAATAAACAGTAATAGCATTGTTTAGATTAAGCAATGTATAAATGGTTAATAGTTTCACTACTTGAAATTATTTCCATTGACTTGCTAATTTTGAATCTATTGAATTGATATCTCTGGATAATTTACTATGTATAAAGCTACAGTATAGGTTGCAAAGATAAGTAGACTATGATTTAAAAGAGCCTAGCAATTTAATTAGAATGTATGTATATATGTTAGTCTATGTAGCACTAGCTTAAAATACAGGGCATAACCCACCAGAGGCACCCAAGGGCTCTAGAGTACTCTCCAGGCTGCAGGACATCAGGATCACCTCAGGATCAGGGGTGAGTGGAATGCAACATCAGCTCCAAAGTCAAAGGGACCCCACCCTAACAGAAGCTGGGATTCTTTCCAGTCAGGGCCAGCCCCACCATCTTCTTTGTGAACCCAGCTAAGGGCATCAAGGGCCCCAGAGGACTCTCCACACCACAGGACCCTTGGCACACCCAGAACCTCGTGATCACCAGAGAGCACGTGGGCGACAGAAGCAACAGAGCTTCTTGGACAGGGTCCCGTCAGGCCTTCATCCTCAGCCAGGAAGCAGAGCTGAGACCCAGACCACAGGGCACCTTCCTTGCCAGAGGAGAGTCAGCCTACAGGGAGGGCTCTGACCCCAGGACTCAGAAGGAGGATCAAAGCTTCAGACTTCTGGACACCTGCCCTGAAAGAGGAGAGCTTGCCTGGAGAGAGTGCTCTGACCACTGGGACTCAGGTGAGAGCTGGATTCCCAGGAGTGCCTACAGAGGCTAACAGGGTAACAGGAGGATCAAACTCCAGCCAGAGAGAGCTTAAACATTAACACCAGAGATTTCCAGATGGTAAAAGGCAAACACAAGAATCTTACTAACAGAAACAAAGAACACTGGGCATCATCAGAACTCAGTACACCCACCACAGCGAGTCCTGGATACCCCAACACACCCAAAAACCAAGACTCAGATTTAAAATCTTATCTCATGATGGTGGTAGAAGACTTTAAGAAGGGCATTAATAACTCACTTAAAGAAATACAGAACACTGCTAAACAGGTAGAAGCCCATAAATAGGAAATGCAAAAGTCCCTCCAGGGATTAGAGGAGAACACTGCTAAACAGGTAGAAGTCCTTAAAGAAATACAGGCAAACACTGCTAAACAGGTAGAAGGAATTAAAGAAGAAATACAAAAATCCATTAAAGAATTACAAGAAAACACAACCAAACAGGTGATGAAATTGAACAAAATCACCCAAGATCTAAAAATGGAAGTAGAAACACTGAAGAAAACCCAAAGGGCTAGGAACCCTAGGGAAGAAATCAGGAACCATAGATGTGAGCATCAGCAACAGAATACAAGAGATAGAAGAGAATCTCAGGTGCAGAAGATTCCATAGGGAACATGTACACAATAATCAAAGAAAATGCAAAATGCAAAAAGATCATTAACTCAAAACATCCAGGAAATCCAAGACACAATGAGAAGACCAAACCTATGGATAATAGGTATAGATGAGAATGAAGATTTTCAACTAAAGGGCCAGTAAATATCTACAACAAAATTATAGAAGAAAAGTTCCCATACCTAAAGAAAGAGATGCCCATGAATGTACAAGAAGTCTACAGAACTCCAAATAGACTGGACCAGAAAAGAAATTCCTCCCAACACATAATAATCAGAACAACAAATGTACTAACTAAAGACAGAATATTAAAAGCAGTAAGGGAAAAGGTCAAAAAACATATAAAGGCAGACCTATTAGAACTACTCCAGGATTCTCACCAGAGACTATGAAAGCCAGAAGATCCTGGACAGATGTTATACAAACCCTAAGAGAACACAAATGCCAGCCCAGGCTACTATACCCAGCAAAACTCTCAATTACCATA
>NC_034611.1:5276645-5277755 GCF_900095145.1 Mus pahari | reverse complement strand
GAAAGGAAGAAGTCAAAATATCACTATTTGCAGATGATATGATAGAATATTTAAGTGACCCTAAAAATTCCACCAGAGAACTCCTAAACCTGATAAACAGCTTCAGTGCAGTAGCTGGATATAAAATTAACTCAAAAAAATTAGTGGCCTTTCTCTACACAAAGGATAAACAGGCTGAGAAAGAATTACGTAAACCCTTTATAATAGTCACAAAAAATGTATAATATCTTGGTGTGACTCTATCTAAGGAAGTAAAAGGTCTGTATGACAAGGACTTCAAGTCTCTGAAGAAAGAAATTGAAGAACATCTCAGAAGATGGAAAGATCTCCCACATTCATGAATTGGCAGGATTAATACAGTAAAAATGTCTATCCTGCCAAAAGCAATCTACAGATTCAGTGCAATCCCCAACAAAATCCAACTCAATTCATCACTGAGATAGAAAGGGCCATTTGCAAATTTATCGGGAATAACAAAAAACCTAAGATAGCAAAAACTATTCTCAATAATAAAAGAACCTCTGGNGGNATCACCATGCCTGATCTCAAGCTGTACTACAGAGCAATTGTGATTAAAAATTGCATGGTACTGGTACAGTGACAGACAGGTAGACCAATGGAATAGAATTGAATACCCATAAATGAACCCACACATCTATGGTCACTTGATCTTTGACAAGGGAGCTAAAACCATCCAGTGGAAAAAAGACAGCATTTTCAACAAATGCTACTGGCACAACTTGAAGTTTTTATATAGAAGGATGCGAATTGATCCATTCTTATCTCCTTGTACAAAGCTCAAGTCTAGGTGGATAAAGGAACTCCACATAAAACCAGAGACACTGAAATTTATAGAGGAGAAAGTGCGGAAAAGCCTTGAAGATATGGGCACAGGGGAAAAGTTCCTGAACAGAACAGCAATGGCTTGTGCTGTAAGATTGAGAATCAACAAATGGAACCTCATAAAATTACAAAGCTTCTCTAAGGCAAAAGATACTGTCAATAAGACAAAAAGGCCACCAACAGATTGGGAAAGAATTTTTACCAATCCTAAATCTGATAGGGGACTAATATCCAATATATACAAAGAGCTCAAGAAGCTGGACTCCA
>NC_034611.1:5268642-5275930 GCF_900095145.1 Mus pahari | reverse complement strand
GCTATCTCTTGTGAGGCTATGCCAGTGCCTGGCAAATACAGAAGTGGATTCTCACAGTCATCTATTGGATGGAACACAGGCTCCCAATGGAGGACCTAGAGAATGTACCCAAGGAGCTGAAGGGGTCTGCAACCCTATAGGAGGAACAACAATATGAACTAACCAGTACCCCCAGAGCTCATGTCTCTAGCTGCATATGTAGCAGAAGATAGCCTAGTTGGTCGTCATTGGAAAGAGAGGCCCCTTGGTCTTGCAAACTTTATATACCCCATACAGGGGAATGCCAGGGCCAAAAAGTGGGAGTGGGTGGGTAGGGAAGCAGGGCGGGGGCAGCGTATAAGAGACTTTCGGGATAGCATTTGAAATGTAAATGAAGAAAATATCTAATAAAAAGTGAAAAAAACAAATTAAACAAACTAACAAAAAACCCAAAACACAGGGCAAACAACATGCCCTGGGGTGGTTGAGGAAAGAGCTACTATCAGGGCTGGCCCTAGAAGGAGGATTAGAGTTTCATAAGGAATTCATCACTGGACCAAAAGGCGGCAAATGGTGGTTTGCTTAGCAGCAAACATGCTGTAAGTACATACTGACATAAAAACGTTATGGAAACATGTGGGAGAGATTAGTGGCTACAGATGACCAGCTTAATGATCGAGCACCATCTGGTAGAAAACAAGGAAGTTGCCAACCCTTTATATGGTAGTGTTACCGTGTCTAGTCTTTGGAGAGATTCAATTAATAATCCAGGTAAACTGGGCTTTAAAGTGTGGGTCAGCAGAATTAAAGTGACCAGTAATTTTAAAAATAAAGGAAAAAAACAAGATCCGTGAAATTTGTCAACCAGTAAAGGTACTTGCTGCCAAATGTGACAACCCCAAGGCCCCACCCACCCGCAGTTGTCCTCTGACCTCCACACTTTCACGCACATACACACATGTACTCACACACAGTTAGTAAATAAAGTTTAAACAAAAATAAATGAAGTAGCCCAAACATAAGACAGTGACTGAGATTGAGCCAAATTCTGGACACAACGTAAATGTTTATAAATCATCTGCATATCTCTAACATAATATTGGTGAATTAGGATTACCACCAGTAGTGTGATGCTTTTGTCTCTGAAAGGCCTAGTCAGATTATAGTAGAATCACTCCAGAAATGTCAGAAAATGAGCCATTTCTCACTAAAATTGTGTGAGGCCAAGGGTTTTCCATCAAACGGAATTGATCTCATGACTATATACCCCAAGATACAAGTTAGAGTTGTCTCAGAGAAGAATAGAACATTGAAACATAGCCAGGTATGTTATTATATTTTCAGGCCATTATATTTTAAGTATTGTTAGATGACATTCAAAATAGTATTGCATCTGCCAAAAATGAAAGGCTTTACTGACTGAGAAATGACCTTCCCAGCACCCCTGCTTCCTTCTGTAGCTCTGTGTACCAACTTTCAAAAAGGCAGTTTACTTTTGTAAAACCTGTATTCTATTTATAACACAGGATTTTTAACTGAAATTTAACATGTGTGTATTTTAAATGTACACCCTGTTAACTATGTAGCTCGTGGGACCTTTACAACTGAATACACCTGTGTGACAGAACTCAGATTAGGAACAGAACTCCAGCAATACTGGAGACTCCTCACACTCCCAGGGAAACTGCTGTCCTGACTTCTAACACTGTGAGTCTGTTGGACCCATCAACTCACTCCATATATGTATAAACATGTATATGTATATATGTATGCATATGTATATGCATATATATGTTTGCATGTTTATATGTATAATACGTATACTATCTTTTCTCTAACTTTTTTTGCTGGTCCTTTTTTGAGAGAAGATCTCACTATGTGACCCTAGCTTACCTGCAACTTCCCTATGTAGACCAGGTTGGCTTTGAAATCATGTGATCCACCTGCCTCTACCTCCCACATGCTGGGGTTAAAGGCTCATACCTTCATCCCAGGCTCACTGACATTTTATTCAACAGCTTCTGAGATTCACTGCTTTTGCTACACTTGGTTTGCTGAAGACTTACATTCATTACTATATTGTTTCTTACTGTGCCACTATTTTAATTTTATTATGCAGTGACATACAACAAAAGCCTATAAACTATGGCTTACTGACTGAATGATTATTTCTGTAAAAAGTTCATCACTAGATAATGACCATATCCATTCAAGTTCAGAAGATACAACAAATACAATATACCCCAGAAAACTAAACTGTATTCTCTGGCTCTTCCTTTAAAATCCCACTAGCCTCTATTTACATTATTCTACTGTGTGGATGTATTTATAGGTAGAGATACAGATTTTTTTCCATTTTTGAGAAATATTAAATTAATGCAATACAAATAAGGAACAGGCCATGTTACACACCAGGCATGGCAGCACACACCTATAATCCTGTGCTGGGAGGCAGATGAAGGAAGATCCTAATGAGATAGCTGTCAACTCAGTGGGAAATCTGCCTCATAACAAAGTAGGGTGTGGGCTAGGAAGACACTTGATATCGACCAGTGGCCTCTACATATACACACGTTGGCATTTACACACAAATACACACATGCACACTCACATATATGCAAAGAAATACAATGAACTGCACTTTTCAATTTGCAGCTTATGATTATCAACATCTTATATATAGTGTTGTTAATATACATAAAGCATAAATCCTATCATTTCAAGTCTCTTCATCCTGTGTATGCTTGCTTTATTTTGAATCACATACGCTGCTTACGCATTCTGCTTTGAGTATTTCTTGAAGACAATATATTGATTGATGTGATCTCTTTAAAGTTAGTCCCATGAGTAGTAATCACTCAGCTTCACTTAGCATCTTCAAGGAGACCTAAATATCCAAGAAGTCATTCTACCCTTGGATTGCTTCAGCCTATATTTTTTAAATTATTGAAAAAAATGAGTGCTGGGGAGATGTTTCTGTGACTGCGGGTTCTTATCTCTTCTAGAGACCCTGGATTCAGTTCCCAACATCTGATTCAGGCAGCTCACAGCTACCTGTAACTCCAGATCCAGAAATCCAACATCCTCTTCTGGCCTCTGTGGATTGCTGTCTATATTCAGGTGAGGGCAGACACAATATACATAGCCAGAGGCTGTCGGTTCAGGTGGTGGATCTGCCATCTGCCAAAGGAGGGTGTTTTTGTTTTTTTGGTTTGGTTTATTAGATATTTTCTTTATTTACATTTCAAATGTTATTTCCTTTCCTGCTTTCCCCTATCCCCTTTCCCCTCTCCCTGCTCACAAACCCACCCACTCCTACTTCCTGGTCCTGGCATTCCCCTACACTGGGGCATAGAGCTTTCACAAGACCAAGGGCCTTTCCTCCCATCTATGTCCAACAAGCCCATTCTCTGCTATATAAATAGCTGGAGCCATGGGTCCCTCCATGTGTACTCTTTGGTTGGTGGTTTAGTCCCTAGGAGCTCTGTGGGTACTAGTTGGTTCATATTGTTGTGCTCCTTGGGTTCTTTCTCTAGTTCCTCCTTTGGGGATCCTGTGCTCAGTCTGATGGTTGGCTGAGAGCATCCACCTTTGTATTTTTCAGGCACCGGTACAGCCCCTTAGGAGACAGTTGTATCAGGTTCCTGTCAGCAAGCACGTGTTAGCATCCATAGTAGTGTCTGGGTTTGGTGACTATATATGGGATGGATCACCAGGTGGGGTAGTATCTGCTTGGCTTTTCCTTCACTCTCTTCACAATTTGACTCTGTAACTCCTCTCATGGGTATTTTGTTCCTCCTTCTAAGAAGGACCAAAGTATCCACACTTTGGTCTTCTTCTTGAGGTTGACTTGGTCTGTGAATTGTGTCCTGGGTATTTAGAGCCTATGAACTAATATCCACTTATTAATGAGTGAATACCATGTTTGTTCTTTTGTGATTGGGTTACCTCACTCAAGATGATATTTTTCTAGTTCCATCCATTAGCCTAAGAATTTCATGAATTCATTGTTTTAATAGCCGAGTAGTACTCCATTGTGTAAATGTACCACATTTTCTGTATCCATTCCTCTATTGAGGGACATCTGGATTCTTTCCAGTTTCTGGATGTTATAAATAAGGTTGCTATGCACATAGTTGAGCATGTGTTCTTATTATATGTCGGAGCATCTTCTGGGTATATGCCCAGGAGTGGTATTGCTGGATTCTCAGGTAGTACTATGTCCAANTTTCTGAGNAACTNCCANACTGATTNCCAGAGTGGTTGTANNAGNTTGCAATCCCACCANCAATGGAGGAGTGTTCCTCTTTCTCCACTCTGACCTCAAATTGTGCTAAAGAGAAATTGTGATAAAAACAAAACAAAAAACAAAACAAAACTGCATGGTATTGGTACAGTGACAGGCAGGTAGATCAGTGGAATAGAATTGAAAACCCAGAAATGAACCCATACACCTATGGTCACTTGATCTTTGACAAAGGAGCTAAAACCATCCAGTGGGAAAAAGACAGCATTTTCTACAAATGGTGCTGGGTCAACTAGCAGTTAGCATGTAGAAGAATTCAAATTGATCTTCTTATCTCCACATACAAAGCTCAAGTCCAAGTGGATCAAGGAACTCCACATACAACAGATACACTGAAACTAATAGAAAAGAAAGTGGGAAAAAGTCTCGAGGACTTGAGCACAGGGGAAAAGTTCCTGAAAAGAACACCAATAGCTTATGCTCTAAGATCAAGAACTGGCAAATGGGACCTCATAAAATTACAAAGCTTCTATAAGGCAAAGGACACTGTCAATAGGACAAAACAGCAACCAACAGATTGGGAAAAGATCTTTACCAATCTTACATCTTACATATTACATCTAATATCTAATATATACAAAGAACTCAAGAAGTTAGACTCCAGAGAACCAAATAACCCTATTAAAAGTTGTGTACAGAGCTAAACAAAGAATTCTCAACTGAGGAATACTGAATGGCTGAGAGGCACCTAAAGAAATCTTCAACATCCTTAGTCATCAGAGAAATGCAAATCAAAACAACCTTGAGATTCCACCTCACACCAGTCAGAATGGCAAAGATCAAAAATATGGGAACATTTATAACACAGATATGTTTACAAAATTAGGATACTAGGTTCTGTGGGAATGATTGCTACCTGTTCGTTCTAAACTAAGATTGTGTGGTGTTTTCCTTCATGCGATGACTCAGCTGGGGTTCAGAGAAAGGTTTTAGAGCACACCCCAGCCTGCTAGAGGAATTTGGGAGAATGGGGCCATTCCTGGCAATAGCAGGCATGGGAACTTAAGGAGCTGGGTAGAGAGTGCGACTTTGGAGCTCAGGAGAGGCACAGCCAGTGTGGGTGAGACAGACACTGGCTAAAAAGGAAGAATGTGGTCTCAGCCAGTCTGCTGGGCTGGAGACAGACAGAGGTCACCAGCCAGTGCCTAGACTGTGTTAGCGTGGATTGGTTTTTTAATATTTCATATTTGTAATATTTTTAATATTTCATATTTAATTCCTTCACTCATGATACACATATCCACAAATACATACATAATTAAAATATAATCTTAAAATAATAAATAATAATTGAAGAGCTAGAACATTTCAAAGTCCTCATATACTAAGAATCAGGCACACACACACACACACACACACACACACACAGAAATTTATAGAATCTAAAATTGTCTTGCACAGATGAACAAAGTTCGATAGTGTCTAAGAAGGAAGAAGACTGATTTGGATTAAACCCATGGGCAGGAAGTTCCATTGCAAATTCATTCGCAGCTTCTTCCAATTGCTTTTCGTTGTTGTTGTTGTTTGGTTTTGTCTGATTTTCTTATTAAGGACCCAGGTCTGAGTTTTATCTCAACATCCCACAAGAGTCCTAGTAGTGTTTGGAGCTTTCTCTTCCTTCCAAAATTAGAATGGAAACTGATCTCACAATGAGACTATCAGGCTTATCACCACTGCGTTCAGCACAAAGCTGTACCTATACTTTATTATATGGTGTGCTACCTTAGCCCTTTTCTGTTGTGAAACAAATGTTTGCCGAAAGAACAACTAATTTAAACATCAAGCGTAAAGTTAGAAAACACACAAGCAGGACTGTCTAAGGCACTATTTTTTTTCTTTTTTCTTTTTTTCTTTTCTTTTTTTTTTGCCACATATTAGCTTTTTCTTTTCCTTTTGCTCTTTCTTTTCTGAAAAAAACAAACAAACAAATAAACTGTGAGCTAGCAGGAGTGGCACTGGGCTGGAGTGGGGCCAAGGAAGGGCTGAGAGAATGAGCTTTTGTGGGTAGGCCCTTTTGTTTTGTTTTTGTACAGACTAGTTTGATGATTGCTTCCTTCTTTGGGCCTTATCTGGGGCGAAATAATCCTCTGGAAAAATGAAGGGCAGCTTGACCTCTCATTTATCTTTCTGTCCAGAGTCCACTGCCACCAGGCTGATGAAAAGGAAAGAGCAGGCCGTCAGCGGAGGCTGCTAATTCAAAGCATGCCGGCTGACTCATTTTGTTTGGGGAGTATAGACTTTCTTTCTGTTAACTGAACAAATTATTTTTGTTCTGTCCAGTTCAGGCTGTGGAATGTTTAGGATCCTAGAAGAAGAAATTCGCTTCCTATGCCTGTGGTAACTGAGAAGTTAGAGAATCAAAAGCAGCGAGAATGTCAGAATTCCTTCTCAGTGCCGTTGTGTGTATGAGAACCAAGTGCTTATGATGGTGCTGAGAAGCAGCACGGCGTTCATAAGGCTCCATGGAGATTTAACCAAATAAGGGAAAGTCAACTGAGGTTCGCACAAACCACACGGCCTAGATCTGTAGGAACGACAGCAATCTTTGATTAAACATTTGTCAAAACTTTCAATTATCTCCCTGAAGCCCACTTTGCATTTCTCCTTAGGTATTTTATGTGTTAAAAACTTACATCATTTTTTGGTATTTTTCTTTCTTAAACTACAAGTCACCGAGTCCCTTGGAATTCCAAGATAATTAAACATGTGTTTTAAAATATGTTCACAAGAACAAGGTAAGATTATTAGAAGAACAGATCCCCCTGACTGGCATGGACAAGAATTTGGTGGATTATGTTAGCTTACCTAGAGAGTGTAGGGAGTCCCACACAGTGCCTTAAGGGCAACAAATGACAATATATTCTAAAATGGTTATAAAGAATCCGAATGATTGAAATAATGGGGAAATGCAGCAATATATTAGACTGTGACAAGGAAGTTCAAACACAGATACAAACTCAATTTAGGACACACACATATCCATTTACACATGACATATACAAT
>NC_034611.1:5265059-5268631 GCF_900095145.1 Mus pahari | reverse complement strand
TGTCCCTCAACAGAGGAATGGATACAGAAAATGTGGTACATTTACACAATGGAATACTACTCAGCTATTAAAAACAATAAATTTATGAAATTCCTCAGCAAATGGATGGGTCTGGAGGGTATCATCCTGAGTGAGGTAACCCAATCACAAAAGAACTCATATGATATGCACTCACTGATAAGTGGATATTAGCCCAGAAACCTAGAACACCCAAGATACAATTTGTAAAACACATGAAACTCAAGAAGAAGGAAGACCAAAATGTGGTTACTTTGCCCCTTCTTAGAATGGGGAACAAAATTCCCATGGAAGGGGATATAGAGACAAAGTTTGGAACTGAGACGAAACGATGGACCATCCAAAACCTGCCCCACCCTGGGGTCCATCCTATAATCACCCACCAAACGCAGACACTATTGCATACACTAGCAAGATTTTGCTGAAATGACCCCGATATAGCTTGTAAGGCTATGCCAGGGCCTGGCAAACACAGAAGTGGATGCTCACAGTCAGTTATTGGATAGAACATAGGGCCCCCAATGGAGGAGCTAGAGAAAATACCCAAGGAGCTGTAGGGGTCTGCAACCCTATAGGTAGAACAACAATATGAACTAACCAGCACCCCCAGAGCTCGTGTCTCTAGCTGCATATGTAGTAGAAGATGGCTTAATTGTCCATCATTGAGAAGAGAAGCCCCTTGGTCTTACAAACTTTATATGCCCCAGTACAGGGGAACACCAGGACCAAAAAGGGGGAGTGGGTGGGTAGGGGGTGGGGGGAGGGTATAGAGGACTTTGGGGATAGCATTTGAAATGTAAATGAAGTAAATACCTAATGCAAATTTGAAAAAATATATACTTAATGCAAAATAGAAGAAAAATGGATACTGATTAAATGCATATTTAATCTCAACAATATTCTGGATTAATGTTAGCATGTTAATATCAGATGAATAATTCACTTTGGATATAAAATACCATGTGCTATCTTAGTTGGTTGATTAATGACATACATCTGGAAATCTTGTCTCCATGCATAGATTAGACTGGACAAGAACTTTTGTACCCTAGGATAGCTGTAATCTTATGGATCTATTACTTCTATCTCTCCAGTTCTGGAATACAGATGTGAATCTCACTCGTTGTCATGATATTTGTTTATTTTTCTGTTTCTTCTATGTTACACATAATACTGTGTTTATAATTTACCTCATATATACTCTCATAAGTCACTAATCTGAATGCAGGTGGTTTTTCATGTCTGTTATCACTACTGATCTTCCTTCACACTCAAAATTTTTTTTCCTTTAAATGTGAACAATCTCTGATGTTGTGGTCTGCTGGTCTCTGTAAATTCATTCCTTGATTTAGGGTGGTATGCCCCATTCTGGGGAATTTTTGAAGTGTGAGCAAGACCATATTTAGCCAGTTTTAATTCTGCTAATTTCTAGACTTCTCTAGAATATGCTTTTGTGAATAAACCTTTTTGGTATTGATGGTGTCCATGCATGATGAGGTGAAGAAAATTGATTTGTTTTATTCTCTGCCATTTTCCCAGACTAAGAACCCTCTTTTGGTTCCCTGAAGCTGTGAGAAACATGATTGTTAGTTTCTGTTGGGTTTGCCTTTACTTTGAGATTAAATCTTCTCTGATCCTATGCTTAAACTAATGTCCCCCAGGATTTCCACAGAGCTAATCTGAGCTTCTTCTTGCATCTCTGTCCCATGTTTATTTTGGAAGTTGGGGCCAAAATGTCTGAGGCACTGTTCATGTTCTCCTTATAAAAGTAGATATGAGGGTGAGAGACAATGAACAAATTTAGCTTAATTTTTAAAAAAAAAATTTCTTTCCCTTCCTATCCATTACTATTTTTTATAGGACATTTTTCTTGCTGTTTCTTTCTTGTATTCTTGTGATTTTTTTTCTCAGTATATATACCTCTCCTAAAGTTTCAAAAAAAGTCACATTATGTAAATATGTCTTGGATTTTAACCAAACCTTTAAGATCCCTTATTAGATTTCTGTGGTGATGAGGAAGTCAGTCACTTTCAGTGTTTTCTTATGCTCTCTCTGATGGCATTTTTGCCTGTTGATTGACTCCAAGCTCTCATATGAACACTGACCAGGCATTTGCTTTTGTACTGTCTGTCTACTTTGCATGGGTTCCTCTAGCCCAGCCTAGCTACTCAGAATTTATAAACCAGGCCTTTGCATTATGACTGAACTCCATCAGTCAGGCAGGGGGAGAAAGATGAAATCACAGACCTATGTCCTCATGTTCCTGCTGCTCTGGGTATCTGGTAAGAAATTTAAAATATTAAAACCTTTTCAAAATTTCATCTTTGTGGTAAGAAATTTTCAATATGTGCCAGTGTGTAATATTTCTTACAAATAATGTTCTGACATTATGACATTATAAGGACATTTAAATGACAAATTACAACTGTTATTATGATCTATATTAGTGTAGATATTCATTCTCACTCTCTATTCATTATTTCAGGTACCTGTGGGGACATTGTGATGACCCAGTCTCCATCCTCCCTGACTGTGTCAGCAAGTGAGAAGGTCACTATGAGCTGCAAGTCCAGTCAGAGTCTTTTAAATACTGATGACCAAAAGAACTACTTGGCCTGGTACCAGAAGAAACCAGGGAAGTCTCCTAAACTGCTTATCTAAGGGGCATCCACTAGGGAATCTGGGGTCCCTGATCGCTTCACAGGCAGTGGATCTGGGACAGATTTCACTCTCACCATCAGCAGTGTGCANGCTGAAGACCTGGCAGTTTATTACTGTCAGAATGATTATAACTATCCTCCCACAGTGCTTCAGCCTCCTATACAAACCTCCTTAAGAGTCTCAACAACTGTGTACATCACACACAGCCCTGGCTATGCACACTTCCTCCTTCTGCATGACATCTGGCATGCCTGAAAAACTGAAGAAAATGTTTACAGAGCTCAGTATAAAATAATGTATTCAAGGCCTCTCATGTTTTTTTGGTATAAGTATTCTATACACCAAAATTCAGAAAAATACCACAGTATTCTTTTCCTATTCCTTCTGTAACAATTTACCACAAACTATGTTGATTGAATATGAGGAATTGATCTTTTTATAGTTCTATATATCTGGTATCCAATGTAAGCGCCTATGTGCTGATGCGGTGATGTTGTGAAACTGTGTCTTGGTTAGGAGTATATAGAAAATATTTGTTTCTTGCTTTTTCTAGAATATAGACACTTTTCTTACTTGTTTAATGATATCCATATTTTTCTCACTTTTTCCTTTTCTGACTCTTCTATTTACATTACTTTTTAAATTTTTTACTTATTTTTTATTAGATATTTTCTTCATTTACATTTCAAATGCTATTTCCAAAGCCAGAGGAGATAAGAATGGATCAATTCTCATTCTTCTACATGATAACAGCCAGTTGTGCCAGCACCATTTGTTGAAAATGCTATCTTTTTTCCACTGGATGGTTTTAGCTCCTGCAAAACACAAGAAAACCAAGAAGATTGACCAACGTGTTGATACTTCATTCCTCCTTAGAATAAGGAACAAAATAC
>NC_034611.1:5263317-5263948 GCF_900095145.1 Mus pahari | reverse complement strand
AGACTATTAATGACAGCTTCTATTCCTTTATGTGATATAGGACTGTTTAGGTCATTAATCTGATCCTGATTTAACTTTGGTATCTGGTATCTGTCTAGAAATTTGTCCACTTCATCCAGGTTTTCCAGTTTTGTTTTTTGGTTCAACAATTACTAGCACCTGCTGCTCTTGCAGATGACTTCATCTTATTTCTCAGCTCCCATATCTGGAGCTTCATCACCACCACTAACTCCAGTTTCAAAGGACCCAGTTCCCTCTTATGGCCCATGGAATAAGTAACTCACACATATGTGCCAAACACAAAGACATAAATAAAAATATTCAAGTTTTCAAAATAATGTTTGATTATACATATGATATAAATATATATACATTACATAAAATATATTTATATTACACAAAAGTATCTCATGAATGTGAAGTTAATGCTGATTTCTTTTAAGTGAAAATATAGTGTTCATACAGTATCTTCTGAACGTAGTTTCCCTTCAGCTCCTCTCACATTCTTCCTACCTTCCCAAACATCCATTTCCATGTCTTATTTCTCTTTCTCTTTAGAAAAAAAAAGTATATATATATATATACTTTCTGCTTTAAAAATACTTTTTCTTTAAAAGTACATTAGGAAGAA
>NC_034611.1:5236248-5263092 GCF_900095145.1 Mus pahari | reverse complement strand
TAAATTTTAATTCAAATAGAATAATTAAGTGTATTATATATAAGTGTATACCATGTTTCCATAGCAATTGTTAGATGAGCATGATAGACCTACCAGGGCCACATCCTGCGTATACGCATTTCTCTGTCCTCTGTCCTCTAGCAGCCACCAACTGTCAACAGCTCTCCAGTGAAGAGTGGACACCATGAGATCCACCTTCCACCGCTGACTGGCTTGAGCTTGTGTGGGCTTTACATAGATACAGCTCCAATGAATTCTGTAAGTGGTTCAGTCATGTCTAGAAGACATTCTTTCCCCTTTATTCTCACATTATCTGGTTCTTAAGATCATTTTGTCCCCTCTTCTGAGATGGTTCCTTCACCTTGGAGAGAGAGAATAAGACATTAAGATTTTTAAAACTTTACATAAATTCAAAATTTAAAATGAACTTTCTGAAGTCTTCTGATGATTTTCAAATATGGATTGTTGTTTTGCACCTTACAGTTAAAGAAAAAATTCAGTTTATTTTCATTTGAAAATAGGGACAAAAACAAATTACAGTAGCAGTTTCTGACTTTTAAATATAGCTCTATGAGTCCATGTTTCCAAAAGCCAGTTTTCTCTTTAATGACCACTGTGAAAGAACAAAATTTGAACATAAAAATATTACACTATGTGTATCCCTTGAGCAATTAGTTGAGTCACAGCTCTAAGAAAAAGAACTCCAGAACTCCCATAAAAGTCCAGTGTTGACTCACTGAAGGTTTATGACTGGGTTGATCTTCTGTGTGCTTTTCTTACAGAAAATGAACTCATTATGTGCACATTTATAACATATCTACTAGATTGAAATTAGGCCATTTTATTATCTTCAAATCTCAGGAGAATGCTTTTTAAAATCTTGATGATTTTATATTCATTTTTGAATTAGAAGGTTTTATTGCAAAACTAGGTTTTTAATTTGTTTTTTCCAAAGCATAGTCCTGGGTGTTTTGTCTGTTCTTCATATTCTAAATCAACGACTAAACTTCCATGACAATATTTGTAAAAGTCTATCTAAAGGATTTCTGGTTTCTACCTTGATGCTAGCTAATTAAACTCCAAAGAAACCGAAGATCCATGTGAAAGAGAGGCCAGCAGAGACGTGGTTCCTAATGTAAGTGAAGATTTCCTTCAGGAGCTTCTTACTGACTCAGATCTGTGTCCATCTTATTTTTCAGTTAATTTATATACAAATATTCAATAAAAACTCAAGTAGTGGAATATGTTTAAAGCCTACATCTAGTCAAGCTTAGGTGAGCCTTTCCCTACCAATCTGTTCTCAGTGTTATCATGACTGAGAAAATCCTGTCATTCCACTGGAGTACTGATGGGATCTCCCCTGTGTTTTCATGCAACATAATGATGACTATGTCATGTGGTCCCCGAACTGGAGGAAGATGATTGCTAGCTGGGAAAGAGGGAGATAATACTGTTTTACCTTCATTCCTGTTTCTGTGGTAGGAGGAATGGACAAAAAGCACCTTAGAGGAGACTGAGTGAATTTTAGCTCACAACCCCAGGTTTCAGTCCATCACTGTGGGGAAGTCAAAGCAACAGGAACTTGATGAAGCTGGTCACATCTCCTTCACCACTGAGGAAGAGGAAGATGAGTGCATACATCCACAGTACTCCACCAGCCTTCCCTACAGACTAGGCCCCAAATCCAGAATGGCACCACCCACTTTTAATGTGGGTCTTTCCACATTATCAAGAAAATCAAGACAGTCTCAAAAGACATGCACCCAGGGGAAAGAACAGAAAGGATCCAGGGTAAAGGATACAGAAGGTCCCTACACAAGAATCTCTCTTCATAGGTTATCTACATTGTGTTAAATTGACAATTAAAACTATCACAAAAAAAAAAAAAAACCATTAAACTAATCAGACAAACTAACAAAAAACTATGTGTAGCTTCTGATAAACATTGCAATAATCTAGAAGAGAGAACACTTCCTGAGTGTTATAGCTGAATGTCTCCATTTATGTTCTAACATGATCAAAAAAGCTGACTTCATTGATTTTGGTTACTTACTAAAGTGGTATGCCTTACAAAATGAGAAAATATACTGTTGTATAAGTCAGTTTATTTTTTTTAACTGCTGGTTGAGTATCCTGTTTGTGAAGATAATGGGTATACAGTAGTAAACAAAGCAGAACTGTCCTTCATATGTAGAGGAATGAGGCAAACCTTCACCAATAAAAACTCAGAAAAGAGGCTAAGACAAGAGAAGAGCTGTTGTGCTTTCTGCAGGAAGAGCTTCCTGGAAAGAGGAAAGAACTAGAGGCAGACAAGAACACAGGGGACATGTTTTCAGAATGGAAACCAAAAGAGACACTGATATATCAAAAAGGAGATTCGACATTAATTTATTAGATGCAGTTAACCACTGAACCATTACCCCTCTTTAGCAAAATTGAACAACAGCAGAACATCTCAGCTACAGATATTAGACCAGGCACACGGCTAGAGTCCATGGTACAGTACCCTGACAAAGGTCAATTCGGAAAGCAGTGGTACTCTAATAGGAAGGAGAAACTGGAGAAAGGGAAGTCAAACAAGAATGCTAGAAGAGACCTCGAACCGGGCGCTTGCTCAAGGGAGTTTATTTCTACAGACTAAGTGTCTGCGTTGTTGAAGGATTTCCTTGGCTTATGTCAAAACTATATTTTGCTGAGGTTATCATGGGGTTTCAGTTAGCCAAAATTTTGATTTCTCCCTCTACTTTGAAACAGTGTGAGCCATTTCTTTAATGGAAGGACAAAAAGAAAAAAGGAAAAAAAGAAAGAAAAGTTCTAGCAGTTGTCTCTTGGGGGGAGGGGGTGAAATCCAAGCATTGCTGACAATGATGTACATGAGTAATTCATTTAACTCTTTCCACAAATCACTCATACATTTATTCATGTTGTCATGTAGTGAGCCAGTCAGCATTTGTTAATTAACCTACTGTTGAGAAAACACATCATTAAGAGCTGTGTGGATACAGCAGTGTTGAGGAACTAGTCACTGCCTTCAAAAAACACATGGTCACAGTCCATACAAAATTGACATTTGCTTTTAGGGGAGAAGCAATATATCTCTACAGAATCTCTTATGAGGCGAGGTATCATTCTAGAATTCTCAAGGAAATGCTTTGTCCAAATGAAAACTCCAGGATTGCCATGAAACTCATAATAGATATTAAATTATTGCCCCAGGATAGATGTAAAATGAGCTGAGATCAACTCACAATAAGCTGGGTTTGTCTGATAGGGCTTGGCAAAATGTTTAATTTGATGAAGGAGAGGGATAGATCACGAGTATTCACTGATGACAAAGGTTGGAAGTGAGCTGTGCGATTTGAGCTGTGCGATTCTGCCCTCAGGTCCTATTCCTATAGGAAGCCTCGTGTTTGGAAACACAAAAAAACATTTTATGTTTTGCTAAAAATCAAAACCACTGATGAGGCAGCTTCCAGTTTTTCTTTCTCATAACTTTCTACAATTGAAAAGATTTAAAACTCATGAAATTCTCGTTTTTCTCTTTGTGTAGACTGTGCATCTTTTCCATCTTTCCAGACTGTATCTTTTGCTTGCATTGTAGGTTAGTTCAAGGCTAGCTGCCAATTTTAATAACAACACGCGCTGGTGGTGCCTCGTACTGATCAAAATTGCCATTTGTCTAAGTATTGTGAAGCAGAGTCTTACCACAGGTCTTATATTGGTTCTCTTATGAAATGAGCTAAATCAACTGTGATCTCTCTCTCAAAGTAGTTCTGTATGGGAATCTGTGACTTCACCAAAGTCCTGCAATTCTACCACTCAGAACAAGAGCTGTCACCATGCTAATGAAAACAAGTAGCTAACACACACTGCATTGATTTGGCCTTTAAAAAAAAGAAGCTTTTCACATTGAAATAATCTTAAATCTACAAGAGAATAGCAAAGATGATCCAGAAATATCTCAGCTGCCCTTCAGCCATCATTCCTAACATTATCACGCTGTTTAATCAAAGATTTCCCAAAGCAATAATGAACGTGGATGCATTCCTAGTGAATGAACTAGAGAATTTATTCATATTTCATCAAATTTTCCCACTTACGTTCCTTTCCTTTCCCAAGATCAGATCTAAGATCTTACTTGACATTTGGGTCACTTTCCCTTAGTTCCAAAACTAGTTCTTTTGGATGGCGGGAAAGGCGTCTTACAGGCAGTTCTGGTTCCGAATTGATTTCACTGATGCCATGGAAAATCTCGACTTGTTCTTTTCCCATGAAGAAAGCTGTTATTTCTATGTTCAGCTTGCTGTCCATTTTTAATCTCATCCAACATGCTTGAGATTTTGGAAGGTAACTTGATTGTACTAAATGAAATCTCTTATTTTCCTTTTGACCCCTTAAAAATTGCTATTACCTGAGAACCTCAACTCATGATAAGGAAAGGAAGTTTCTGGAAAGAACAGATTTTCATATTCTGAACCTGTGCCAGGAAAGAGTTTTAGGATGTTTGGTGGGTGTGTACTGAACTGACATGGGTCCTGGGAAAGTAGTTCTTATCAGGAGGAAACACAGATCTACACTGCCCTGTGATTGCTCATTTGTGTACTGTCAGGAAAAGTGAGCTAAGGACTTTGGCTCGTTGCTGGGCACAGACCCACTGCACACAGGATTTTTCCACCTTGAACTTTGGGGAGATTATCATCTCAGGGATCTGGTGTGCAGAGTCAGGTCTTGGGCACAATTAAGCAATGCCACCAGAGGCTGCCAAAAATGCACACTTGACACTAAGTGATTGGCTCCTGTAATAGTTGGTAAGTTCAGGCCAACACACACCTCAGCCTTCTGTATGCCAGGTTTTTGTGGATAACCCCTGAGCCGATGTGTCTGCTGAGATATTTAGCCTGGCTAATAATTGGTAACTGCTGAAAGCCTCCTCCTGCAAGGGAAAGTTTGCAAGGTACATCTTTCTTTCCCTCCTACTGTTTAAGCAATGCAGGCTGTCAAATTATACATGGCAGATGGATTATAGTGTGTCCTTTTAGCGACAGGAAAAACTGTTTCAACATCCTGGCAAAGACAGCATCAATGTCAAGATAAGTTTCCATTGCTTTTCAGTTCTCTTAAGGAAAAGTCTACTTGGTCTGGTGCAACAAGTCACTACAGAAGCTTTCAGTTGTTCCATGCTATAATGAAATGAGTGGTTATTTCATTAAACCACTCTACCAGGAGTGCTTACAAGCATTTTATAATTACATATGCGGCTCCTCTAAACTGGTTTGTCTTGTGGTGTATAGGAAATTACAAGATGCATAAAATTTGTCTATAAGTCGTATTGGTAATGTTGGAAAAATGTTCTGTGGATTTAAAATGAGCAAAGGACAACTGTCTCCTCTTCATTAGTGCCATTAAGGGAACTGAGTCCCAATTCTCTTACGTTATCCTGTGCCTTTTTTTTTTTTCTTTAATTTTTATGCCCTCATGTCTTTCCTTGTTCTCTCCCTGTGGCTGTTGTCTTTCTCTATCTTTGTTCTTTCTGGAGATAGCTTTGATTTCTCCCTCATCAGTCATTCTTCAAGGAGTCTCTGACCTGGCTGCAGCACGACTAGATAAGCTTCAAAGGACTGTCACTGAACTCTGCTATCTGCTGAATGAATAAATGAAGGAAAAATAAATGAAAGAAGAGATAGATAGATAGATAGATAGATAGATAGATAGATAGATAGATAGATAGATAGATATCTTACATTTTCCCTGCCTCTACTGGATCTTTTCCTTTAATCAGTTATGATTTGGCAGGGGAGGGGAGTACTTTCAGAGTGATAAGTATAGTCTTTAGAATACAGTTCCCTCTGTTTTATAGCCCAGAATTTAATCTCTTACTGTCCTTCAGGAACTTCAGCTGTTTCTTTGTTCTTCAAGTGGCTAGTGAGTCACGCAGATCTTCTGTTGAATGTGCCTTCCATCCACCACTTCCTTGCCTTTACTTCTCCCAGAGCCCTAGGACTGCTCTTTTCCAGACCTCCAGACCTTGTCAACTACTCAGTGGGTTGGCCCATCCTGGTCTTTTCCTAGCCCCTGTTCTCCTCTGCTAAAATTACATCTGAAGCTCCTGCTTTCATATTGAATGTTACCTGTCCCAGATCACATACACTTTCAGGAACCTTAGCATGGATTTTATCTACAGGGGTACTTAGGAAGACTCTACTGCCTTTTAAGTTAGAGACATAGTTGAGCTCAGTCAGCCCCTTGGGCTCCTCTCCCTCACCTCCTGCTTCCCACTTGGAGCCTTACCCTCTGTGATTCTATTGTGTTCCCCCAGTTTCATTCCAAAATCCGCAAGGAACTGCTGAGATCTAGATTCTCATCTCTTCAGAAATATTTAAGCCTGCTCATTTCCAAAGCTAAATAAAAACCATTCATTTCTTACAAAGTTGAACTTAGCACCTTCACAGAAAATTAATGAGCAGCACTATTAATATTACTCCTATAAACATGCAATATCATGTTAAAGACTTCTTAGTGTTGAGTCTCATTCCACAGATGCCTCATCCCCCAAGATGTAATTACTGTAGTTTATTTACTGTGATATAGATGTGATAGTGAGCTGGAGACCTTGTGAGTACCCTCCTTTATGGTGTTGCCAAACAATTTCCAGAAGAGTCTTTGTTACAGTGGCCATCTCATTCCTCTCATTCCTCCTGGCTGTTTAGCCACTTTCTTAAGCCACTTCCAGTTAATATTCTGACGACGCATTCCCCTTGCATTCATGTCTACCCATACCCCACATGCCACCCCTAGCAAGAGGCTTTCAACTTTCTGTGTTGTATGCCTTGCTTTCCCACTACTGTGTTGTCACTACCACCTCTAGGTTTTAGCTTTCCGCCCAGAAATTTAAATTTGAAATCTACCAAGGCCCCCTTAAAAACCTGCTCATTTTAGCCCATTCTGGTTGACTAAATACTCACTAAATATTCTCTAAATACTCCCAGTGAAGTTTATCCTCCATGAATGGTGATATGAAGGTGGAAACTTTGGGACAATTCTGCCATGAGGCTCCACCACCATGAAGGAATCACTGCCATTACTGTTAGAGCAGGCTAGTTATCTCATGTTATCTCAGGAACCTCTTCCCATAATCTCTCTTATCGGGTCTTTCGTTCTTCTCACTGTGTGGAACTCTCCAGTATAGTATATCACAGCCAGAAGACTCTCATCAGATTCAGACCTTTGGTTTGAAGCTTCCCAGCCCTACAATGGAGATATATATATATATATATATATATATATATATATATATATATATTATATATTATAATAAATTATTCAGCCTCTAGGATTGCTATAACAGGAAAAATATAAATAAAACAAAGAACTAGAAAGTCTTACATGTGTTGTCACTTATGACATTACTACATTATTATTTGACTTTATTATCATTCACTTATCTGTATATAATTCTCCCACATACAACTTATTTCTTGAGCTGGAGAAATGGCTCAGCTGTTAAGAGCACTGACTGCTCTTCCAGAAGTCCTGAGTTCAATTCCCAGCAACCACATGGTGGTTCACAACCATCTGTAATGAGATCATATGCGTAGTCTGGTGTGTCTGAAGACAGCCAACAGTGTACTCACATAAAATAACTTATTTCTCAAACATACCATGAAATTTAAAGAGCTGAAAATCTAAGTCAGTGTTGCTTAACTCCTCGATCTTAGTCACAATCATTTGTGAGAGGAAACAAAATTAGGGATTCCAAACTTTTTGAGGTTCAGAAAGAAAATCCTTTCAGAAATCAAGAATTACAGATAGTGCTGTGGATAAAGTGACTTTTGTGTAACCATGAGACCCTGACCCTGAGCTCAGATTGCCAGTACACTTGAAGATAGCTGAATATAAAAGTACTAACCTATCGTCACAGAACATCATAGAGTGATCCATGGAGCTTGCTGGCCAGACAGCCCAGCATGATTGGCAAGTTACAGCTACCTTGAAAAGCCCCGATTAAAAATAAGATAAGAAAGGAGTGTTAAAGAAAAACATTCAACCTCAACTTCTGTCTTATACACATGTTTATGTCTGCACAGACACGTGCAATATAGAATTTCTACTCTGACGCGAATGAACCACAGCAATGAGCAGCATGGCATGATGAGTAGTGGCACATACAACCACAGCTCTCAAATTGGTGGTAAGACACCCACTCAACAAGAAGGAAATCATACATGGTACTAGAAACCTAGCCAACTACCTAGGGCTAGAGAAGTCATGGATCTTGGAGGAGAACCTACAACTGTCACTTAACAA
The DNA here is from genome assembly GCF_900095145.1 of Mus pahari. Taxonomy (NCBI): domain Eukaryota; kingdom Metazoa; phylum Chordata; class Mammalia; order Rodentia; family Muridae; genus Mus; species Mus pahari. The sequence continues at coordinate 5,254,788 of NC_034611.1, read as the reverse complement.
AACCAGCATAATCCCTAATTGCAGTCGAAATATTTGTCCTTATGTCCACTAGTAGGTGTAGTTCTCACTCCCCCCCATCCATGAATCTTCTTTTGACACCTATGGAAATCATTACAGAAAAGGTACCACTAAAATGCAGTGAACAAGAAATTGTGTGTTCCCTAGCTCCAACTGACACATCTACAACGTAATTCCTATACCGAGACTTGAGATTTGGGAAGAGTATGGAAAACTTCTTTCTTATAGCTATAACACAATATATTGTATATTTCCAAAACATTAGATATTTGATAGGTTGGACCAATAATTTGTTGAATACATGACATACTACAAACAACTCGGGGCAGGAAGAGATGGGCACCCAGGGCTTTTCTCCCTGTTTCCTCTACTGAACCACAATTCTGAACTTTTTCCACATTTCCCTTTCCAGTCAGTACTCAGAGAATTGAGATCAATGAGCTGGAAACTTAACATTTGCTCCTAAATGGAATACTTTGCCCAATAGTTTTCCAAATGTCCACAACCAAGAACACTTCAGAAATCAGTGACACTCTGTGTGTATAAAGGTAGTAAGTGAAGAAGTGACCGCCCTACATAGAAAACGAAAAAGATCAAGTTTAATTAATAATCAATTATTTTCAAGATAAGGTTTCTCTGAATAGCCTTGGCTGTCCTGAAACTTCCTCCATAGACCAGTCTGGACCTGCACTCACAGATCTTCCTGACTCTGCCTCAGTGCTGGGATTAAAGGTGTGTGACACCACTACCTTCAAACACTCTTAAGAACTTAAACCCCACAATATCACTGGCTCAACCCATCTGCTGATGAGAGTTCCTGTGCTCTTATGTTCGCATATGCTAGTTGTCTTATTTTGAATATCACTGCACCTACACTCCCCAGAATGGCTCTGTACATGTCACAAAGCATAGATGTTTGCGTTAGAGACTTCTGTTCCTCCATTAAGAGTCCGCATGTGTTAGGACCAAGAGTGCATTAACTACCAGCAAATATACAAAACATCCCTGTTGCTGACATCTTAATTAGCTCATTAATTATACTTTAATTATCCATTGTCCATAATCTACAACTGTTGACAACTGAATTTGCAGTCATTCATGTTAATTATGTATTCTGTAATCACTCTCAATCATGGTCTAGAGCATTCCAGTACAAATTAGCTGGTGCAATGAGCCAGTGCATTCCAGCCAATTCACCCCATGAACACGATGGTAGTGCCCGCTGCTTACACACTCACAGTAATTGTTCCAAGGAGGAATTGACAAGACAGTCTCCAGCCAAATTTAACATTGATTTGTTTTTCAGCCACTCTCTAATTATTACAATTCTGCACTCAAAGTGCTCCATCGGAGATTTTGATTTTACATATTTTATTATTTAACAAACAAAACATGAACACATTTAGAATGTAAAGTAGCTCCTATTTTATGTAGAACTTTAGCCAGCCAGAAAATAATTATAAACTATACTGCCAAATACCCACAGGGCAAGCTCACCCCGTCTTCTTCCCCATGTGTATGACTGAGAAGGTCTAGGAAACCTTTTCAAAAATATTTATGAAAGTAGCTGTTACAATTACCTGGCTGTTGTTTCTAAGCTAATGAATAAGCACAGTCTTACAAAGGAATTTTTTTATTTCCTTGAAAATTAAATTAAATTTTACTCTGGAGAACTTTTAATCACCCAGTTCTTGACATTAGTGCTAACAATAAGAAGAATGAATGCAAAAATACCTGTATAGAATTATTAAAATTAGCTTTACTGGCTTATTGGCTTAATAAAGATGCTGGTCTGTATTAGTGAAATGACATCTATATAACATTTTTAAAATTTACACACTTCAGAATTTTATTTATTTCATCTTGAAGCCTAGATTACTTTGCCAAATAAATGTATAATGTACATAATGCAGCACAATGAAACATCATATATAATAAAACATCATATATATATATGGACTGATCCATTGTATTTCTACTTATTTAAGAAATGTACATTTTAGAACTTTTTTATTTCTTCATTAATGGCTTGATTTTTTAGAATTTTGACGCCATTGAACTTCTTAAGAGGCTCCAATTAAGAGAAAAATCTCCCCCAGAAGTAGTGGCACCTTTAGTGGTTACTTAGAAAAAGAGCACACAGCAAGTGAGAGCTGATGAGGATCTCACAGCATATTAGCAAACAGGACATGCTAAGACTACTCACATGTGCTGTCCCTGCAGAGGACTAAACTGCCTGTGCAAAGAGAGGTATAAATTCTGTAGAGGAACACTGTTACATTCCACACTTAAACCCTATATTCTTCTGATGGTGTGATTCTATGTCTAGAAATATTTAGACCAATTAAAAAACTCTATTCACAAATAAAACCAAAGAGTATCCCTGAGCAATTCAAGCACAAGAGACTGCAATACTGCAAAGAGAATACAGGGGATGGAGAGATGGCTCAGCAGGTAAGAATGTGCACCTGTTCCCTGGAGGGCCTAAGTGGGTTCCCAGCACACACATCAGGCAGCTCACAATCACCTCTAACTCTAGTTTCCAGTGGTCTGATGCCTTTTCCTGGCTTTCTTGACAGGCCCCACACACATGTGACATGTACTCATGTGCATACATACAGATATACACATACACACAGACACACACACACACACACACACATACACACACATACCCATAAATATATACCAAAAAATACACACAGAGACACATACAAACACACACATATACACTTATAAACAAGTACATATGCACAATGTATACATATATACACACACAAACTCACACAAGTAATTTTTTAAATCTTTGAGAGAGAAAGAGAGAAAAGGAATTAAGCTCAGAAAAGCAAGGTGCTGATAACAGCGTCTTAGAAAATGAACTGAAGAGAAATTATTTATACATATTTAAGGCGCCTAAAAGAGTTGGGAGATTGAAATTTCTTTTGTTCAATTTCCTTACTAAACTAGGCATTGTCTCCTTTGCTTGAATACAACAAAGAGTTCCAAAGGCTAAAAATTTTCCAACACTGATGGTTTGTTCTTTTCTCAGCATTCTTCCTATTTCACATGGACTAGTGTATTCTAAAATCCCACATTTTTCCCTTTTCAGTAAGTGAGAGCCCAGGGCCATATTTCTATCAGTATAAAACATTCCTGTGGTAATAAACTTATGAACAGAAAAGGATTGTTTTAACCCACACTTTTGGAAGTTCAAGTCCTTGCTCAGTGGCTTTTCCACTTAGGGCCTGTGTCCCCACACCATGCCATGATGACAGCATGAGACAGAACAGAGCTTTTCTCTGGGGACAGGAAGCAAGAGATCATGGACGGTTTCCACCGGGACAGTACTCTGATGACCTGAAACTTCACTAGGTCCTACCATTCAAACGCCTAGCTCTCCCTCGATAGTATAAGGCTGGGAACAAAACCATCATCATGTGGGACTTGCAGGAACATTACATACCCAAAATACACTGGCAGGTTAGATAGGAAGTGGAATATTCCAATCGCTGGGCTACCTCGGTGGGCTCTATTCTGAGAGGACAACTCTATGAAATCAGAGTTTAGAGAAAATACCATCATCAGAGCAAAAGTTCTTCATGCCCTGCATGAATAGTGTAGGATGGTGTGACGGGAACCTCCCAGGCTGTCACTATCACAGAGGTTAGTATGTGGCGAGCTGGGGTTTGGGCTTAGCCAGAAGCCATGCACATTCTGAAGGGCCCCTAAGTAACAGCATGGCGAGTACTCACTCTGGATGGCTCCTTTTAATTGTAAAGCATAAAGCACTTCTTAATTTTTAGAAATGTGTTTCATGTCTCTCATTACAACTACTTGGTTGCACAGACTTAACTTCCTGTATTAGACATCTGTTTTTCCCAAATGAAATACTTCTCCTGGAGAAAAGATTTAGCTGTCCATCAGCGCTTTCAGGAAGAACCAGTTAGGAGTCCAGTCTCCATCTGAGTGCTTGCTTTCATTTTGTCATAACAAAAGTTATGTTTGTGATACCTTGATTAAATGCATAATTGTAAGTCGTTTCATTATATTAATTTTAAATTTAGTTCTACTAACTAAATTATCTGGTAACCTGACTATCATCTATATTGAAAAGGAAAATGGGGGAGGGGCAGGAGCAGGATAGTCAGAAGTCTCTCTGTGTGCTTACATTTCTCCCATGGGCGGTGAGCAGCTTATAGCAGCATATGTCTAAAAGTAATAGGAAAGATAACTGTGCTTACCAAATTCAACCACCCAAAAGAAAGAAAGCCACTAACTGTGTGTGATGAGTGACAGGTTTCTGCTAAGGAACCTGGAGGAGGTTTGGGTTTCTCTTTTGGGGTCTGCAAAGCTTCCCCATCATTCACCACCTCCCACTTTATCCCTCTCCCCAATCACTGCGGTACAAGTAGAATAATTACATGGTCCTTTGGAGCATCATGGGCTTTTAAAATACACATAACTCAGACTTTCATAAGGTTATAAGCACATCCTTCTCCTGAGACACGCATGGCTTAAATAAAATGTAACTAAACACCAGGCCTCTTCGTATTTGAATTCTCTGCCCCTGAAGAGCGTAGTATGCCAAGGAGATTACATAATGCCTTGTTATGGGACAAGAGAGAGTGCTTTGAGATTTAGAATACCCCACCAAAATTATCTGTTGATTATCATAAGCACAATGTGTGTGTAATTGACATGTTTTCAGCTTGGCCAGGTATGATCTGATGGGCATTCATAAACACGGGTATCTAACCTCAGGATCCTGGTGAAATGCCTGACTGCTTACAATCTGCATAGATTATTTTGATCCTCGTGTCTTTTTTAATTTATCAGCCTCGTTTGGGGTCATTTTATGGAGAGTGCAATACTTCTGCTAAAACATTGATAAAAAGGGACGATGCTTTTATCTTAAAATTAATGCCCAAAGATATAATACCTAAAGAAAATAAAGCACCAGAGAGCACCCTCAAACCCTGCCCAGATTCCTTATCTCGGAGTCTCAGAAGGGCAACATCAAATACACTTGAACATGGTTTAATGGAATTTTATCCCACACATAGTCTCTTTTGTGTTCCAGCTTCACATGAATAGAAACCTTTCCTATGTCCTGAAATCTTGAATTAGAGATGCTTCGTTGAAAATACTTCTTTTCTTTTCTTCATTTTTTTAACCTAAAATAATTTTCATAAAATTGATTAAAAACACCCAGCATTGTAGAGAGAATGCCTTGTGTATTATATAGATTAATCACCTGCCAATTAAATAAAGGTGGGACATCCAGGAAAAGAGAGAATTCTGGGATGGAGTTGGCAGGAAAATGTTGCAAGTAAGATGCATGGTATCTGAGTACAGATAACCAACCACATGGCAGAATGTAGGTTAAAATAAATGTGTTGTCTTTAGTTATGATCTAGTCAGAAAAGAACCTAGATATATGACCAAGCTATTTGCAAATTTGAGTCTAAGTCTTATTTCTAGGAGCATGGGGCTGGGAGGAAGAACCGGGACTTAACTTCAACACAGCATATTAGAAAGAACCCTAAAACAGAGTGATGATTTGGCCAAAGAACTGTTTCTGAACTGATGAACAAAAAATGTTCATTCGCCACCTGTTAGAAAATGTTAGTGTCCCTATACAATTATGCCTAATTTAGCATGTAACTGGAAAGGTAGCTGTTACAAAAGTGGGCAAATCTTTCTGACTACTTGGCAATTTATACTGAGTGTATTCGTTACACTAAAGTAGAAGAGAACACAGAGCCAATGGAGACCACTTTCAAAGTGACTGCTCACCAGGACACACACTGGTCACTTAGAGAAATGAAAGTATGTGTAGCCTGAGCAAGTACAAACTGCTTCAGGACTGTCACAGGATCATTGTCACAAATTGTCCAGAGATGGTTTTCTATTTAAGTCCAGAGAGCCCTGGCTCATCTTGCTATTTAAAAAGAAAAGGAAATCATAATACCACACATCAATCTAGCTTGTAAAGTCTTTATACTTTTATTATTGATATTCTAATATTAATTTTTTCTATTGAGACTATTTGTACACAATCAAAATCCCACATGCAATGGGTACATGGCAACATTTTCATTCTTCAGTGTTCTGCTGAGTCTAGACATTCAGCAGGATGATCCTGGAATATTTTCCAAATAAAATTTTCCCGTTAATATAGTCTGCTTGCCTATCTTTGTCATCGTCACAAGTGAGATCCCTCACATGACTACATGAGCAGTGTTGTCCACAACAACAGGAGGTTGATACAAAAGCTCTTAGTAACTAAATTAAGCGAGCATCCACTCTTTGATACACTGAGGAAACAACAACAGAATTAAGATGGCACAGCGGGTAAAGCTATTGCCACAAGGACTAACCACCTGAGCTCAATTCCCAAGACCCACATCAGGAAAGGAGACAGCTAACCTTTCTTTTTGTCCTCCGGCCTCCATACACAACCTCAGTATACAAAAATAAAACGTAAAATGGGGAAAGAGGAGGAGATGGAAGGGGGACAAGAAGGAGGAGGAAGAACCAGCAAAGAGGGCTCTCTTCAGATTATTGCGTGACCAAGTAAAAGAGTGTGGGGAGGGCTGCGCAGAATCCAGGCATCAACATGAGAAGTATATTCTGCATTGTACCTACTGGTAGCGATTGTTGGTTGTTTATTCTGAAACGGATCACCACTGAATTGTGCAAATTTAGAAATCCATGGTTTCTCTGCAGATTCCAGACACCCAGGTTCTCTTCCCCACCCAGTTGCTTCATTGTACACGCCCAATCACACACCCAGAACATAGGACTCAAAAACTTCAGAGTAATAGAAAGAGGGGAATTTTAAAAAATGCCATTGACAAAGAGGAGAAATGGAGACAAGGAAAACTTGTTTAAAAGTCCTAACTCCAAATTGTCCTGGCTACACCAAATTTCTTTATTTATAAAACACTTGAGCCTCTAATGAGTGTGCAGTTTCTCATGCCATTCTCTGTCTCACCAGTTTACTCTTTAGAGTAGTCTCTTTGCTGAGAGCTCAGCTCAGTGACCTACTCTGTGTAAAGCCAGCCTCCTTCCCGGTTTTCCAGCTCTCTTCTCTACTGAGCATTTTCAATCCCCGCAGACACTGAAACTCTGAAACCAGAGTGAGAAAGTCCATAACCAGCACCCTGTCATGCACATACTTGACATAGTTATCTTGCTTCTATTAATGTTCTATGCTTCAGCTATTTTTGACATCCTCGTGTTTTCTTTAAACATGAGTGGAATGTTAAAAGTCCTTCAAGAACACGATTCAGAGACTCTGCATGTGTGGAGGTTGGCAGAGAGCCAGAGAACAGTACTGCAAGATAAAAGATGAACGTATGAGGACCTCCTCATTTCCTTCAGCCTCGAATGGAGATGCAAATAAGCCACAGGTATTCTGCAATATCATTATCTTTACATCCTAGGTTAAGAGGCTCATTTGAAGAGCGAAGTTACCCTATAGCTGGAAAACTGGAATATTGTGTGTGTATGATGGTTCTCTTCTGTAATGGAACAATTATGTTTTAAGATGACAGACAGACAGACACACAGAGAGACACACAGATAGAGAGATGAAAGGGAGAGAGAGAATGATTATGTCCACAAATGAGTGATGGAAAATGAACTAGACAGCTACCTACTGATGCAGTAGTTCCCTGAAGGAGCATAAACAACCCAGAAAAAGATACAGTCATCCAGCAGAGCACAAAGCTGAGGACAAAGACATGGAAGGTGGAGGAAGCATTTCACCTGTGCCATGCCATCTAGATAGAGTAATTATGTGAGCTGATAAATTGAGTTAATTTGAAAAATTAAATTATAAAAAACTATACTGAATTAGCTATTTAAGAACATGAAAAATAGATGTTAGCTCTACATAGATAGATAGATAGATAGATAGATAGATAGATAGATAGATAGATAGATAGATAGATAGGCAGACTGACAGACAGACAGATGTATAGTTGATACCCATTGTCTCTGTCTTCTCTTGAAAAAGACTCTGATTTTTAGATATTGTTTGTTACTTCTAGACAGATCTTCAGAAGCAAGATTCAAACCCTGTTAAACCACATCCAGAACATTCAGTGACTCTCTACTTCGTTGCTGATAAAACCAGGACTGCTCTGGCTGGTCTTCAAGGTCTGCTCTGTGATCTGCTGTCACTGTGTAGCCCTAAGCTTACTCTACCTTCATTCCAACAAATCAGACTTTCTCACCAATTCCCAGATAAGTTCTGAGTTTGAAGACCACATGACTTTTCTGTTCGTCTGAGTGTGCTAAACTCTGCTGCCTTTGCAGGCCAGTGCTGCTCTGAGAGTTTCCTGAGATTCTGGGTCTGGTCTTGTTTTCTCTACTTCTTGTGTGTTTTTTCTTACAACTTACATTTCCCTTTTCTTTGTTCTTATTCCAAGATAAGAACAAAATATGTCAATCCTGGCATCCTCTATATCTAAAACAATGAGCTCTATATAGAGGAAACTAAATACATTATGTACTTAGGGACTGGCCAAAATAACCTAGCTTCTCAAATTAGATGACCCTTCTAGTGAATTCTGCCATCAGTCCACACATTTCCCATATCACCAGCAATAAATTGCTGTTTCCTTGTTAGTAACTTTTAAGAAATCTAGGGAGATAATGTACAAGTTCAAATTAAATTAAATATAATAATGTAACCTAAGAGAGTTAAGCCAGTGAGCACATGGCCTGATGTGAACAAGTTCATCCAGACCTAGGGTTCTGCAATAATTGTTTTTACAATAGGGTTTTATTATTGCTTCTATTGTAGTAAGATCTAGGAAATAAGAATTGTACAAAACACCAGAGCAGAACTGATTAGTGGCTTCTAAACAAATGAAGATGTCATACTTTCCCCAGTAGATGTACAAATCTTCAAATCTGTGTACATTCAATATGACAACACATCAATAAGATCACCCATAGATTGCAGCTAATCCAAACAATCAAAATGAAAGGTAGCAAGGCAAATTACACAGATATGATAATATAGTTATTAAATTTAGCTTTGTTTCCCCTTGAAGAACTTTCCACTTGAAGAACTCGTGCCATGATGGTGCTTCTTAGAATCATGTCTTCTGCTGTGTTGGCCAAGAAACAGAAGGTTCTGTCTACATCAGCTTCTACTGAAGTAACAGGAGTAGCAGGAGAAAGTCTATGACTGGTTAAGTCAAGATTTTGTCTCACCTGGAAAAATGTATGCTTTTTAGAAGATGATGGTCTTACTAAATAGATTCATCTTTTATCACATTTAATTTTGTATTTGCATATGGGGGCATGAATGTGCTACAGCAGCTGTCACTGGGTCTCTGAAAACCAGACAGAGCCCTGGCCATATTTTCCTGACACGATTTTTAAGTCTTGGCCTCTTTATGACAACCTGTCAGCTGCTTCCAACTCAATATCAAGAAAAGTACATCTGCTTTGTGGGTGTTGGCCAGGTGCCAAGTTCTTCATTAGGGACATTAGACAAGCAAGTTCTGTTTGTTCCACTTCAGTTAAAACCATCGAGATCTTCTTCCAAATGTGTGACGTTCCACAGACTTGGGGAGAATCTTGAGATGAGGGTTAGCCTCTCTCAGCCAGGGCAATAGGACAGACATGGGTCACAGCCACCACAAAGAGGAAATTTGCTTTGGAAGGGTTGGAACTGGAGCCATTATATGAGCTTCAGAACCCTTTTGTATTTTTTTACTAAATACAACATTTTAATCCATAAGACATTTTGAGAGTGCAGTTTGTTTGATGAACTGTTGAAAATTAAGATTGAGAGAGGCCACCAGAACCAGCAGTTATCCCCATATGAATCAGAAATGAAAAATGTCCTTACTCAGTGCATTTGCTTCCCCATTAATATGGAGCTGCTCAACGCAAGGGAGGAAAAAGCATTTTTTAAAAAGCCCTTTGAAATGGCACTTGCAGTAATTTGAAAATATTAATCATCATTTTAACAGTCCTTCTGAGACTTCTTTTATATCACCCTAGTAAAACCAAATCTTGAGGAATTACATAAAGGCCAAGGGAGCAAGACCAGTGTTGTTCATTCATTGGTCATAATCTTTGCCTAAAGGCCTCTAGCTGCTGGGTATAAGCCCTATGATGCTGCATGGGTCAAGATAAAGTCTCATATACCTTGTTGTGTTCAATGAATTTTAGTCAATGATGACTGAAAACAGTTAAGCTTTCCTGGAGGCCTTAAAGTAAGAAAACCAAAGAAGAGCCACCCCTTACAAGATTAAATGGAAGTTAGCTCCCCACTGATAAAATGAATATTGAATATGTCAATGAGCACCATATGTCACTGTTGCTATACTTTCTGCTTATTTGTGGGTGACTATACTGCACAATTGGAAGAGCAGCAAGCTCTTCCTTCTCCCAGGTACCCCCAGAAACCACAAAATCATTTCCTTGGTGTTATTTCTTCATTTGAAATTGGGGGATTTAATAGCACCTCTCTCAGAGGATTTGTCTATTTATGAGGACACGGCAAATGCTTCTGACAAACCTAAAATATTCCAGATGGCTTGTTGATATGAAAATTCCAAGTGTTCTTGAATGATCAGAAGAGGTGGAAACCTACACTGTAGTGTTTTCCAGAAATCAGTGAAATAACACTTATAAGACATTAAGGTGCTTTTAGCACAAAGAGGGAGTTCAGTAAACAGCATGCACCATTACCCTTCATTGGTGTACATACTTACTGATAATATTCATTCATTCATTCATTCATTCACTCATTCATTCATTCGGTAGTTTACCTGTGAACAGCACATGAGTGAATGTCAGAGGACAACTTGTGCAAACAATTTCTCACATTCCACCGTGTGGGTCCCAGGGATCAAACATGTTGTCAAGATTGGCAGTAGTAAATTTTAGTGACTAGGCCATCTTGTCACACAACCCCCTCTGACTTCTTTCCTTAACTGCCTGTTTTATGTCCCTACTAGTGAGATAGAATAAAATACAGAATAAAATGATCTGAACTTTTTCAACTACTGGATCCTGTCCCCTCTACTGTTTGACTTTATAAAAACTTGACTTCAGTTTTAAGTTCCTGGATTGCACTTTTAGTTCATGGAAATGGTCACTGGTGATTAAATAAAGGTTAAAAAAATTAACATTTTGTTGTTATTGTTGTTAAATGCTATTCCACTCTTGCTTGATTATCAAGCAAAACAATTATAAGCTAATACATTTTTTAAAAAGATTTGGGCTATTTTTGGATGGCTACTAAAAATTCTTATCTTTGAAAGTTACCATTTTTTTAATTTAATGTGATTTGTAATTCATTTTGTACACTCCATATTCCATTCCCCATCCCTTCCCATCCACCCTCTGACTGCTCCACATCCCACACCTCCTCCCCACCCCACCCCATCTCCACGTGGATTCCCCCACCACCCACCTGACCTCTAAACTCCCTGGGGCCTCCAGTCTCTTGAGGATTGGGTGCCTCATCTTTGAATGAACACAGACCTGGAAGTCCTCTACTGTATGTGTGTTGGGGGCCTCATATCAGTTGCTGTATGATGTCTGTTTCGTGGTCCAGTGTTTGAAAGATGCCAGGGGTCCAGATTAACCTAGATCACTGGTCCTCCTACAGAATCGCCATTTTCCACAGCTTCTCTCAGCTTTCCCCAACTCAACAACAGGGGTCAGCTGCTTCTGTCCATTGGTTGAGTGCAAATAACTGCATCTAACTCTTTCAGCTGCTTGTTGGGTCCCTCGGAGGGTAGTCATGATAGATCCCTTTTTGTGAGTATCCCATAGCCTCAGTAATAGTGTCAGGCATTGGGACCACCGCTTAAGCTGGATCCCACTTTGGGCCTGTCGCTGGGCCTTCTTCTCCCGAGGCTCCTCTCCATTTCCATCCTGGTAATTCTTTCAGACAGAAACAATTATGAGTCAGAGGTGTGACTGTGGGATGGCAACCCCACAAATGTCCTGTCATCCCACTGGAGGTGGGCTCCACAAGTTCCCTCTCCCCACTGTTGGGTACCTCATCAAAGGTCCCTCCCTATGAGTCCTGGGAGTCTCTCACCTCCCAGGTCTCTGGAGCATCCTGGGGGCGGGGTCCCCCAACCTCCTATTTCCTGACTTTGCCTGTTTCCATTCTTTCAGCTGGCCCTCAGGGCTTCTGTCTTTTTCCCTCACCCAATAACAGATCAGGTTCCCCTCTCCCCCCGCAGTGCCCTGCCGCCCCATCTCCCCATCCCCACATTCCCTCCCAAATCCCTCCCTCCCCACTTGTAATTGCTTTCTGCTCTCTCCCAAGTGGGACTGAGGCATCCTCACTTGGGCACTTCAGCTTGTTGTGCCTTTTGAATTCTGTGGACTATATCTTGCATATTCTGCATGGTTTTTTTTTCTTTTTTCTTTTTTCTTTCTTTTTTTAGATAATATTCATTTATTAGTAAATGCATGCCATGCATGTCCTTTTGGATCTGAGTTACCTCACTCAGGATGATATTTTCTAGTTCCATCTATTTGCCTGCAAAAGTCAGGATGTCCTCACTCTGAATAGTACTCCATTGTGTAAATGAACCACATTTTCTATATCCAATCTTCTGTTGTGGGACATCTAGGTTGTTTCCAGCTTCTGACTATCACAAATAAGGCTGCTATGAAAATAGTGGGACAGGTGACCCTGTGGCATGGTGGGGCATCTTTTGGGTATATTCCCAAGAGTGGTATAGCTGGGTCTTCAGGTAGATCTATTTCCAATTTTCTGAGGAACCTCCAGATTGACTTCCAGAGTGGTTGTACGAGTTTACAATCTACCAGCAATGGAGGAGTGTTCCTCTTTCTCCACATCCTCTCCAACGTGTATTGTCACCTGAGGTTTTGATCTTAACCATTCTGACTGGTTTAAGGTGGAATCACAAGGTTGTTTTGAAAGTTACCATTTTTAAGAAGCTATTACCCTCTCCTCAGAATTGATGGGAATGGACAGCCAGAAGAGGGGATTCATCAAAGCTTCTCGGATACAGAAGGGACTCTGCAAAAGTTTGAGAGAGTAATCCATTATCATAAATGATATTCTTGTACTTAAAATTACTGTTTTTTTAAAGAAATGAAAAAATATATGGAATGTTGGATCATGGTTTTTTTCTTAATTTATTTTATTATTTAAATGCATTTTATATAGCAAACATATTAATAATTTTGAGTATTTGAGAATAAAATACTGTATAAAAATTTGTTCAACTTTTATATTCATATCCTTTCATACCTAAAAATATCATTAATGAATATTTAATACTATCCATAACTGAGGATCCTATATCTAATGTTGAAAACTATATTGTTTCAAAACATGCAAAATATTCTTTGGGAATTAAGCATAGTAGGAGAGCATAAAATATTAAAATGAATCATTAAGAAAAATATACAGAAACCCTTATATGATACCACCTGACATAGTGAGAGAGTATTTAAAACGTATTATATATCTGTGTACATTGTCTAACAGTCAGTTTATTTAAAAAGATTATCTGTGTTTCTAGGGGAGAAATTATTTTATTGGTGAGTGTATTTTAAAAGTTTCAAAATAGCAAAAATTCTGTGAAGTTAAGCAATAAAAATGCTAATTTCAAGCACAGTGAGAAAAATTATAAAAAATATTTCCATATTTATAGAACATGATTTTAATAATTTCAGTTGTTAATATTCAACAAGCAGAATAATTATTTTAAGATATATTTCATTGTTATGGCTCCCTTTTCATTTCTGATTTTAATAATTTGGATACTTACTGTCTCTGTGCCCTCTGGTTAGTCTGGCTAAGTGTTTATCTATCTTGATTTTCTGAAAGAACCAGCTCCTGGTTCTGTTGGTTCTTTGTATAATTCTTTTTGTTTCCATTTGGTTGACTCCTGGTCTCTTTCCTAGGTTCTAATTCCAGGGTTGTCTCCCTTTGTGATTTCCTGATTGTTTCTAGTTCCAGTTTTAGATCTTGGATGGTTTTGTTCATTTCCTTCANCTGTTTGATTGTGTTTTCCTGTAACTCTTTAAGGGATTTTTGTGTTTAGTCTTTAAGGGCTTCTAGCTGTTTACCTGTGTGGACCCAGATTATGTTCCCAGCTTCCACGTGACAGCTCAGAATCAGATGTAAGAACTCCATTTCAAGGTCTCAGATGACTTCTCCCAACCTTCATGGGCAGATAGTATACATCTGCACATACACAAACACAAAACTGTTATATACACAAAATAATATATTCATTAAAAATGGATTGTTTTAAATGTATTGAGAAAGATGATTCTATGTGTTAGAAATTACCTTATTGTACATGCAATATTTAAATATTGTTTTCATTTTGTTTGTAATTGAAGGGATGAGACCTTTGCATACCATTTCTTTAAAAGAAAAAAAAAAAACCTTCAATACTAAACTGAAATCAAAGTAAGTAGTGTAGAGGAGAAACTCTTTACGACCATTGTTGATAGATATCTGAAACTTTACGACAACTTATTGAAATGTTACTAAATAATTTCACTTTTTATAATTTGCTCTTCCAAACAATAAAGACAATCTTTTTGTTTGTTTGTTTGTTTTGTTTTGTTTTGTTTTTGTTTTGTTTTGTTTTTTCAAGACAGGGTTTCTCTGTGTAGCCCTGGCTGTCCTGGAACTCACTCTGTAGACCAGGCTGGCCTCGAACTCAGAAATCCGTCTGCCTCTTTATTGGAGTCAAAGAAGAGAAATTATCTTCAGGAAAATAGAATAGTTTAGGTAGGTAGAACTTCGGGAAAAAGACAATTTTAACTTCTTCAATGCTTAAGCTCTGACATGTAACTCAAGATTTGACACAATTCTCCTCAGCTATCATAGGTTTCTCTTCCTTCCTAACTTGCTCTACCAACTCCACTTTTCAGTCATTTAACCAGATAGAAAAAAATCCCAGGAAAACATGGCTGTATGTTTCTTCAAAGATCTGTTATAAGTACTGTGCCTGCATTATCTCTGGCTCCCCCCACTTGAATCAATTTCCACTAATTATAGAAATCCTGAAGTATCTTTTAATTCTCCTACTACATCATGTCAAGGGCTTCAGCGTGGAGTTCATAGTTGGGCTCAATTCTCAGGATACTCCCTTTCTGTCTCGTCCTCCCTCACCCTGCAAAGGCCCTCCCAATAGATAGAGAAGCAAGTCAGCCCTTTCATCTGCTCATTCCCAGGACAGAAGGCATGTCTGGAATGCCTTCTCCCAGAGGCTTGGTGGAGCCCCTCCCTGCTATCATTTATGGAGCTTATCAGATCACACCTTCTTCTCAACCTCCCCCCAAATAACTGAGAAGGCAGGAAACCCCTGCCTCAGCCCCTGTCTTTAGAAGCTGGAAAAGCTTGCCTACAATATATTAGGGCTTACAGGACCAACACTAAAACTTTTGTTGTTGCCAGTTCTCTGAGCTTTGTAGCTCATTAGATCAAGGTCATTCTATCAGAGAAGAACATTCTATATAATCAATTGCTAATTCCAGTATGATAGAGTTTCAATTTGGGCTATGTTCCCTGGTAGAAGTGTTTGTCCTCTTGAACCTAGGACCTCCAGATTCACAGTTTCCAGGACAGGGGCCGTGGTTCTCCCAGAACCTCACTGTGAGAGGCAGTAGTCAATGAGTTTGTATCAGAGTGACCTCTCTGTTCACATATGCAACCTGTAAATATGGTGTAACATTGCAAAAGAGGCTTGATAGGTCCAATTAAAGAGACTTCAGAGAAACTATTATAAACATGAAAATAAAGAGATTATTCTGGATTAATTGGAATGGAGCTAATCTAATCAGATAAACCCTTAAAAACAGAAAGTATTTTTACAATTTGAGTGGGGTTTGATCCACTGCCTCTTAATTGAGAAAGAAAGAAAGAAAGAAAAGAAAATCGGATGCAAAACACCTCTAGGAGAAAAGATCAGGCCCAGTGAATGGGCAGCAATGAGGTAGAGACCTTCTTCCTAAACCCAAATAGTTCAATGTGCCAAGAATTGAATTCAATCTAGATGATTTCAGATATTCATTCATCCCTAGAACCTACAGAAAACTGTGTAGGATAGATAGTACCTTCATTTCAGGTTTACAAGACTCACTTAAAACAACATGAGATTGCCAGACTTATATAGAGTAGTAACATAAGTAAAAGAATAAAAATTTCTTTATACCATTACTTCATTATTCATTTGCTTATTTTGACATTTTATTACATCAGGAATAGGAAACATATATACATGGCCATTCCTACTTTAAATCTTTGGTTTTTCACCTTGTGTAGTCTACATACTATAAACAACAGCACCAAAATAATCACATGACAGTTGATTAATCATGTAGAATATTCTGGAAGATGGCTCCCAATCCTCACAAAATATTATCAAGTTAGTGCCCCACTATGACAAGACTAGGTCACTTTAAAAGTTCATTTTATGTGGCAGTTTCTGTCTGGCATAAGATATGACAGTAGAACTCAAACCCCATCACTGAAATTTTCAACATGTCCAAAACTTGAAGGAGCCCAGTGCAATGATATTGTTACTATATGGCTGATTGGCTTCCTCAGGGGATAGTATAACACTGAGGGTCAATTGATTTTTGTGTGTCTGGAGCTAGAACATGAGAAGCTTTGTAATTAGTTCAGCTGTGAAGAGAGGAAGCCCATGTGGATGGGACTGAGCGTGGCACCTATCCTTGCCAACATATCTATGAAAACTAATGGTATGATCTGAGGATTAGCAGCCATCTTTCAAAATGTCATGTATATCAGCTCTGATGACAGAGGGCTACATCCTGTCAGATGTCTACATTATTTCTTATGTATTTCCCTGGTAGGTCAGATTTTATTGATGTTTGCATATAACCAAAGATATTAGTTGCAGGAGGCATAGATCTTTTCAGAACTTACAATTTGAAATCTTATGCTTGCCATAAAATCCACCTAGTGTTCTATCTATCCATCAGTATGCCAGCTCTGGCTGGCAGGTCCGGGTGAGAGGAGAGAGGTCCCAGTCCCGTTGGTGTCTCTCCGGGGATGAGTGTCGATGGCCCAAAAGAAACACACTGGGAGTCATGTCAAAGCAGGAACTCAACTTATGGCATCAGCCTCTTGCTTATATAAGTTCAGAACATAGGGAGGGGGATTTTTGGTGGGGTAAAATGATGTAGGAGGAAAAGGGTGATAGAGGGTATGGAGTGACTGACAAGGCCAATGGCAAAGCTCTATATCAGCAATGGCAGGTAAGAGAAAGGGCCAAGTAGGTCTTCCTGAGTCACCCAGATACAGAAGTGACTGAGACAGGTCTCAAAACCTGAGCCAGGCTCGAGTTTGTCCTCAAGACCCAAACCAGGGCCAAAACAGGGCCCAACATCTGTAAGTATTCCTAATTTCTTAGGGTATTATCTATGTAGCATGTGATCAAAAGGCAGAGATGCTTATAACACCACATGGAACTTCTGAAAAGTACTCTTTGCTATACCCAATCAACTCAGCCTTTCTTGACACCTAGTATACACATTAAAGTACATGAGTTCCCCTTTATCCATGCAGGATAAAAATCCTAATGGGTGCCTGTCTTAATTAGAGTTTCTATTGCTGTGAAGAGACACCATGACCACAGAAACTCTTATAAAGAAAGACATTTAATTGGGTCTGGCTTACAGTTTCAATGATTTAGTCCATTATAGTCATGGCAGGAATCATGGTGTCATGCTAGCAGACATGGTACTGCAGAGGAGCTGAGAGTTCTCCATTTGAATCTGCAGGCAACAGAAAGAAACAATGCCATACTGGGCCTGGCTTAAGCGTATGAGACCTCAAAGCCCATCCTCAAAGACACACTTCCTCCAACAAATCTAACACCTACTCGAACAATGCCACACCTCCTAATAGTGCTACTCCCTATGCGACAAACATTTAAACACATGAGTCTATAGGTGCCATTCTAGTCATACCATCACAGTGCCTGAAACTCTGAATACTGCACAGCCCTACGTGTGTCATATTTTTCTTTTATGTATCTACCTCTGATATTTGAAATATAAATTGAACACTGTGCTTCCCAGTGCAACATCCTGCTGCCACATGGGAAAGTTTTCAGATCATGTTTTCTACAAATTATGTATTTCTTATTTGCACCAAACTCTTACCAGGCACTGAGACCAAGCCTCTGTGACTTGAGAAACAGCAACAAAAATAAAACACATTTTAGAGTTTCTTCTTTACAGTTTTATGGAGAAACAATCCATAACAATCCCTGCAACAGGAGAGCTTGCCTGCTGAGAGTACTCTGACCACTGAGGCTCAGGAGAGAGCTGGACTCCCAGGACTGCTGACAGAGGCTAACAGAATCACAGGAGGAACAAGCTCCAACCAGAGACAACTATAACAACTAACTCCAGAGATTACCAGATGGCGATAGGCAAANGTAGGAATCTTACTAACAGAAACCAAGACCACTCACCATCATCAGAACCCAGCACTCCGACCTT
>NC_034611.1:5233994-5236101 GCF_900095145.1 Mus pahari | reverse complement strand
TAGATATGCACTCACTGATAAGTGGATATTAGTCCAGAAACGTAGAATAACCAAGATACAATTTGCAAAACACATGAAAACCAAGAAGAAGGAAGACCAACGTGTGAATACTTCAATCCTCCTTAGAATAGGGAACAAAGTACCCATGAAAGGAGTCAGAGTCAAAGTTTGGAGCTAAGACGAAAGGATGGACTATCCAGAGACTACCCCACCCAGGGATCCATCCCATGATAAGCCACCAAACCCAGACACTATTGTACATGCCATCCAGGTTTTGCTGAAGGGACCCTGATACAGCGGCCTCTTGTGAGGCTATGCCAGTGCCTGGCAAACACAGAAGTGGAAGCTCACAGTCAGCTATTGGATGGAACACAGGGCCCCTAATGGAGGAGCTAGAGAAAGTACCCAAAATGCTGAAGGGGTCTGCAACCCTATAAGTGGAACAACAATATGAACTAACCAGTACCCCCATAGCTTGTGTCTCTAGCTGCCTATGTAGCAGAAGATGGCCTAATCGGCCATCATTGGGAAGAGAGGCCCCTTGGTCTTGCAAACTATATATGCCCCAGTACAGGGAAATGCCAGGCCAAAAAGTGGGAGTGGGTAGGTAGGAGAGCAGGGGCAGGGGGAGGTTATAGGGAACTTTCAGGAAAGCAATTGAAATACAAAGAAAATATCTAATAAAAAAAAAGAAAACTAAGATGTGCTTTAAAAGGCCACCGAGAGAGAGGAGGAGATGTGTGTTTAAAACTTCAGGCTTGCTTTCTCATAGTAAAGTAGAGATATACTGGCTGGTTTTATGTCAACTACTCACAAACTAGAGTCATCAGAGAGGAAGGGCCCCAGTTGAAAAAACTGTCTCCATAAGATCCAGGTGTAGTGATCAACTTGGGAGAGCCCAGCCCTTTGAGAGTGGGTCTGATCATCCTGGATTCTATACAAAAGCAACATGGGGAAGCCATGCGGAGCAAATTAATTAAGCAACACCCCTCCATAGCCTCTTCACCATCTCCTACCTCCAGGTTCTTGCCATGATTGAGTTCCTGTCCTTGCTTCCTTCAGTGAAGGAGTACAATGTGGGAAGTTTAAGCCAATAAGCCCTTTCCTGCACAACTTGCCTTTTGGTCATGATGTTTCATCACAGCAAGAGTAACTCTAAGACAACTGAAAGAAAAATGCTACTATGAATCATGAGCATGCTTGGCAACACAAAACAAGCAAGCAAGAAAGACTGGACCTTCTCTCAAGGAACCATTTGTTTAGGCTATAGTGAACCTAAAAGAATTGTCTACCTCTGATATGAAGTATGTATATTCAGAATCTAAATTTCTTACGTCCTTATGCCAGCCATTGAATGCTTTAGTAGTAGTCTAGCCAATCCTGACACCTGTTTACTAATCTGAAGCGCTTTCCATTTATCATCCAGTCACAATAGTTCACCTTATTTACTTTTCTAATTAACTTTTTATTCAAAATTTCCAGAAAGGATAATTCTAATGGTCTCGTGTTTTAAAAAATGATGACAACAACAAAACAAAGAAAATCACGCAACCCTACACTATGTCCTGACTAGGATCACTATTTAAAACTGTCCTGAGAACAACGGATGTTTCTACTTCTAACAAAATAGGCACATAAAGTAGTCTCAGTTCTAAATCTTTCAGCATCAAATTAGGGTCAATGGTGAGTTTTATAACTCTAAGCTTATTCTGTGATTTCCTTTTTGATGGGTCGGAATCATAAAGAAGAGGCACATTACTCCTTTGCCTATGCACATAGATCTTCTTGAAATTTGATTGTCTAAGAAAATTAAGAAGTGTCAGTGAGGTGACTCGGTGGGTAAAGGCACCTACCATTAAGACTGACAACATGCCTCTGGGCTCCAGAATCCATAAGGGAGAATGAGATAGATGACTCCTAGTACACTGTTGTCTCACTTCCAAAACTATTGTAAAATATTTGCAAACTCACACATGTTTATATGAAATAACTAAGCAAAAAACACTTTTTTGAAAGAAAGAAAGAAAGAAAGAAAGAAAGAAAGAAAGAAAGAAAGAAAGAAAGGAAGGAAGGAAGAGAAAGAAAGAAAGAAAGAAAGAAAGAAAGA
>NC_034611.1:5228987-5233699 GCF_900095145.1 Mus pahari | reverse complement strand
GGAAGGAAGGAAGAAAGAAAGAAAGAAAGAAAGAAAGAAAGAAAGAAAGAAAGAAAGAAAGAAAGAAAGAAAGAAAGAAAGAAAGAAAGAAAGAAAGATGGGAATCAAGACCTAATTTCTTCATTGAATCCCAGTTGTGAATTCTACCTTAGATCTGAAAGAGAGCTTCCAGAGCATGGTGGGAAAGGATGGGGTGTTGGAAGCCATGTTACTACCAAAAGTTTATGGCAGCTGAAACCTACTGTGGAAAAGGGAAGGAAGAACCTGCATGGGTAATTTCAAAGGAATGCAGTTTAGGAGTAATACACAGATAACAATAAGTGGCAGTTACCATGTATTCACTGCTTACTGAAGACATTAAGAGTGCTCTTTGCAATATAGCATTGAATACACAGTGCCCTCTAAGATACACGTTATAATTATTTCCATCTTAACATTTGGATAAGTCAACCAAATCAAGTGTCAAGCTCATGTTACCAAAGATAACATAGTTACTGGTGTGTTCTGGATGTCTGTGTCTATACTGAAGCAAAATCTGCTTTGTGAGATGGAGCCATTGGAAGGGCTCTCCACTAAGGACTAGGATTCTAGTCCTCACTAAGAAACTAAAACAAAGAAAGAAAGAAAATACAAGAACCCTAACAAATCAAGTGTGGCCTTTTACCCTTTCACCATGCAAGGTCCAAGTGAAAAGATGGCCATCTGGCAACCAGGAGCACCCCTTTCCAATGCCAACCCTGCTGTCATCTTGACTGTGGACTTCTCAGATTCCATGATTGATGGAACAAAATTACTAAGGTTTGTAAGTCTCTAAATTAAAGCAGCTTTGTTACAGCAGCCCACATGTGCTAAGATATCTTTGCAGAAGGAAATATCCTTTCTGCTTTCCTTTTGTGCTTAATATGTGACCCTTTAACCTTATGTGTTATAAATATAAACTCCAGATCCATGTGAATGTTATTTGGAGGCAGGACCTTTGGTAAATATGGGGACAAAGCCTCACAGAAGGACTCAATCAGTCATAAGTTAACAGATTATCAAAGAAATACTTTGTCATGGTAGTTCCTTGGCACACCTGCTCTGTCACATTTCATGATGGCATTCACTCTATTATGATGCAGGGAATTCATTGCCACCTGCTAAATAGATGCTGCTTCCATGCAGCCTTTGGCACCATGACTGAATTAAATCTACATTTGTATTTAATACATATAATTATGTATTATATATTATTTATATATAACATATCATATATATAACATGTCAAATATATAACATATCATATATGAATAAACATAAAATATATTTATATTGCATTTACTATCCAGTCTGTGGCATTTAGTTATAGTAGGAAAATGGACTAAGACATTTTCTTCATCTACTTATGATAATTCTATTCTTCTGTGACAACTACACTTGTTTACACTCTCCATGTACAACCCAACTACTCTTTTTAATGTATCTACTCATCGTTCTTTGTCAACTGAATGTTAGGGCACAGTCTTAAATCTCAGCACTCAAGAGGCAGAAGCAAGGAGATCTCTGTGAACTTGAGGTCAGCCTGATCTCCATAGAAAGTTCTGGGACAGCCAAAGCTATGTAGATAAACCCTGTCTCAAAAAATAAAAACAAAACAAACAACAATAAAATACCCCAAAGCCCATTTTCCTAGTTTCACTTCTATGTGATATAATAAATGTCCTAACAAACCCAACTTAGAGGTGAAAAGGTCAATTTAATGCACAGTTCCAGGTCACAGTCCACGACTGTGGGAACATCAGGGAGGCAGGTATTTGAAGTAGTCACATTATTTCCACATTCAAAAGCAGAGAGCAATGAGTTCGTGCTTGCATGCTAAAGTTCAGCTAGCTTTCTCCATGCTCATACAATCCAGACTCTCCTGCCTAGGGAATGGTACCAATCAGAGTGGGTAAGAATTGCCACCTCAAATAAAGTAATCAAGATAATTCTCCATAGACATATCCAGAAGCAAACCTGATCTCTCATTAAGACTCTCTTATACAAAATAAATAGATAGATAGATAGATAGATAGATAGATAGATAGATAGATAGATAGATAGATAGATAGATAGATAGGTGGATGGATAGATGGATACATACATTCATACATACATACATACATACATACATACATACATACATACATATATACATACATACATACATACATACATATATACATACATACATAGACAGATACATAGATAGATACATAGATACATAGATACATAAATACATTGATATATTGATTAGAGATTAAGTTAGATGATGAACCTGAGAACAATCCAGAAGTTTTGTACACCATGAGGGAGTTTGGGGACTTGGGAATTTCTAGACAATTGGCTCATAATTGGAAATATTCATTATCTTAATTAAATTTTCTTTTTTGAAGTTTACATATACAGACATAGTATCAGATAATATAATTTAATTGCCCAACCCAAAAAAGTAGGCTGATGATCTGGAGGATATCATCCTGAGTGAGAACCCAATCACAGAAGAACTCACTTGATATGCACTCACTGATAAGTGGATATTAGCCCAGAAACCTAGAATACCCAAGATACAATCTCCAAAACACAAGAAAATCAAGAAGAAGGAAGACCAACACGTGGATACTTCATTCCTCCCCAAAATAGGGAATAAAATACCCATGAAAGAAGTTGTAGAGACAAAGTTTGGAGCTAAGACGAAAGGATGGACAATCCAGAGACTGCCCCACCCAGGGGTCCATCCCATAATCAGTCACCAAATGCAGACACTATTGCATATACCAGCAAGAACTTGCTGAAAGGACACTGATATAGCTATCTCTTGTGAGGCTATGCCAGTGCCTGGCAAATATAGAAGTGGATGCCCACAGAAATCTATAGGATAGAACACAGAGACCCCAATGGAGGAGCTAGAGAAATTACCCCAAGAACTGAAGGGGTATGCAACCCTATAGGTGAAACAACAATATGAACTAATCAGTACCCCCAGAGATCATGTCTCTAGCTGCATATATAGCAGAAGATGGCCTAGTCAGCCATCATTGGGAGGAGAGGCCCCTTGGTCTTGCAAACTTTATATGCCCCATACAGGAGAATGACAGAGCCAAGAAGTAGGAGTGGATGGGTAGGGGAGCGGGGTGGGGTAGGGTATAGGGGATGTTCGGGATAGCATTTGAAATGTAAGTGAAGAAAATATCTAATAAAATAATTTTTTAAAAAGCAGGCTAAATAAAATTTGGTAATTTAAAAGAAATTGATTTATAGATACTGATATTGTTTCCCAAGGTATAGATAAATTCAAATAAACATAGAATGGATAAGGCACTTCCCCCCATATCAACACAAGAAAAAAGATGTCAACGAATAACGGGAGAAGTATCCACAGAATTCATATGGGGTCCTTCACAAAGGGAGTAGCTACATACATTTCAGTGAAGGATTTTGGCCAATGAAGAACAAGAGCTCAGGGAAACTGGATAAAATGTCATGACTTCACTACACTTTCCACTGATCTTTCACCATCCATCCATGTGGGGGAAAAAATCCAGACTTAAGCTCAGGACCAGAAGTCTGTCTTTTCTGCCTATAAATAGGAACTTCTATGAACATGAACAGGATGAAGAAAGGTATATGGAGGAGCTGGGTGGACAAAGTAAAGATCTTCAGCAGGTGTCCCGAAAGAAGTCTGAACTCGTGCATTTTGAAGTTGCTTTCAGGTAATTGTCTCCTTTGATTGCCACATAAGCAACTGATGTTTTGTGTGTGTGTGTGTGTGTGTGTGTGTGTGAATATTTTCATTTATTAAAGCAATATTATTTTGGTGTCTATCATCTTCAAGATTCATTTTTGGCTATTGGTGAAACAGATTAAACAGAATATATGTGTCTTTTTTTTTTCAACCATTTCAAAGATTTCTAAGGAATGATCATGGATGTTGGGTATAAATGTTCCTTCTGGTCCATGAACATTGCCAATATTTGCTTCCAGGATGCCACCACACATGTCACCACACATGTCTCTAGGTCATGTTACCCTGTAGGGCTTGCTGCCTTTCGATACTCTCCTGATGTCACACTATCACTGTGCCCAAACACCCAAACCACCCTCCTCTTCTCTTTCTAGCATCAGCTCATACAAACCCTTAGAAGCTAAGCTTGCATAGAACTTTTTATAGAACATGCCCTATGTGTACAATGCTTGACTTTCCTGTTAGACTTGACTGCCTTTGGAGTCACCTACCGGATGCATTTTGAGACATGTCTTTGAGGATATTTCTACTCAAGCTTAACTGAGGAGTCAGGACCTGCTATAGACTGAAGGAAAGGGGGAAAGCAATTAGAGCACAGTCTCTCCCTGCCTGCCTCCCTCCCTCCCTTCCCCACTTTCCCCTTACTTCCCTCTCCATTTCTCCTGAAAGTGGACACAGTATAACCAGCTGCCTCACACTCCTGCTGTGACAACTGGAGCCCCTCTTGCTTTCACACCTTCCCCACCATCTTGGACTGTAGCCTCAAACCTTGAGCCATAATAAAGATGTTCTTTATTCAACTGGCGTTGGTCAGATATCCTGTCACAGTAACAAGAATAACTAACATTTTCAGTGAGTTAGCAACACAATGTAGGATCTAGTAATAACCATAACCCTCTATCTAAAACAATTCCCCATCCTAGGACTGAATCTCTTTGCTTGGGCCAGT
>NC_034611.1:5221381-5228525 GCF_900095145.1 Mus pahari | reverse complement strand
GAGAGAGAGAGAGAGAGAGAGAGAGAGAGAGAGACGGGGGGAGAGGGCAAGAGAGAGAGAGGAGACAGACAGAGAGACAGACAGACAGACAGACAGAGACAGAGAAAGACAGAGACAAAGAGTCATACTTTACCACTTAGCAATGAAAGCAATAAGAAAATTGGCATCTGGAAGTTTGGGCACGGTACATACTGTGGCATAAAACCAACAATTAAGTCTTTAACTGCTAATGCTATCCTCAGTCCTGAAGATAAATTTTAAAACATCAATTTTAATGATGCTATAGGACTTAAGGCTTTATGGGGGGATTTCACCCAGGGCATTCTTGGGCAGAAGGATTAATTATGGGAAATCCATACCTGATGATTCCCTTTTAGTAAGTGCTAAAATGCCTTGTACGCCTGGGTCCTTTTTCTATGTTTTCAAAGGGATTCCTATATAAATTTCACTCAAGCAGAAGATAAGTCAGGGTGTCTAGTTACATCCCATGGCATAGGTATTTGATTTTAACTTAAAAGATATCAGGATGTCAGGTTGTTCAAAGTGTGACCATATAATTTTCTCCTCATTTTAAAATGCACATAGTTTTCATGTTTAATAATATTTATTCAGGCTTTCTTATCCACTCAAGTTTTGGCCTATCATTGTTTAATTCTAACTATCGGCTTGGGTATTTTCAACTCCAAGACTATCAAAGAGCAGCCTCTATATGCTATATCTAGTTTATGGGACTTGAGATCCTGTCTGAGTCACTGTGATGGTTAATCTAAACTTACACCTTATGGGATTGAGTGGCTTCCAGAAAGGTTTATGAGCATGGATGACCCACCCTAATGCTAGCAGAATCATCCATAGGGCTTGAATATTGGACTAAAATGAAAAGGGGTAAGTGAGCTGTGGTGAGAGACAAGCGCTTTTTGGTCTGAACGGGAAGCGAATACTTTTAGTCCCCAGTTTCAACACAGTACGAAGATGAACCTTCAGAGAAAGTTCCAGGCCAACGTGAACTACCTGAGATCCTGTCTCAGGAAGAGAGGGGAAAAAAGAACCACTCGTCTGGTTAGTGAAGTTAATGGTTCTGGAACGGACTTTCTCACTCACGGCTCCCTCTCTTCTAGGACAGAAGTCACCGTGTGTGCTGTCCCAGAGTAGGATTTTAATTTTTTTTTTCCTATATCGTTTATCAACATAAAATCTACCAGGAATATGATGTCATGCTTAGAGCAGAGACTTTCAGAGTTTTTTCCTTTCCTTAGCCACTGAAATGCTTAATAAATATTCCAACTCCTTCTTCTACCTTCTAGGGTACCTACACCTGTGTGTGTCTACACACCCACAGACAGGAATAAAAGCGTCCATGCACCTGTGTGTGTCTACACACCCACAGACAGGAATGAAAGTGTTCCTGGCGTGATGGCACTTTTGACGCAGGTGTGCTAACCCTGCGCTCTAGTCTCAGCTCCCCAGATAGTTTTGATAGTCTTTTTTTTAAAATACAGGATCATGAGGGTTCTGCCTTCATCCATGGATTAACCAACGGATGTGTTTGGACTTTAATAGATTATTGGGAAACCCTGGAGTTACAGAAGGGTCTTGGGGGAAGTAGGCCGCTGATCTGTGGTCTTGACAAGTAGTGCTTATTTCTCCCCAAACCTGCTTCAAGGACGCTATGAGGTTAAGTGGTTTCCTCCTCCTCTGCATGTTGCTGCTGCCATTAAGCTCTGCCTCATCGTGGCACCACTCTACCCTACAAAAGAGTCAGGCAACCTATAGACTGAAACCTCTGAATTAGGAACTAAAATAAATCCTTTCTCCACTTAAGTTGTTTGTATCTCATTAACATAACTGAAGTTTGTCTAAGATACAGTGTCCCAAGCTATCTCGTTGCAAATAGCATAGATCACATACCCAGGACTTTCTTTCTTTCTAATCTGTCTGTCTGTCTATTTGTCTGTCTATCTATCTATCTATCTATCTATCTATCTATCTATCTATCTATCATCTATTAGTTCCTCTCTCTTTTTGTCTCTGTCTCTGTGTCTCTCTCTGTCTCTCTGTCCCTGTCTTGCTTTGTCTCTCTGTCTCTGTCTCTGTCTCTCTCTGTCTCTGTCTCTCTCTCTCTCTCTGTGTGTGTGTGTGTGTGTGTGTGTGTGTGTGTACACCATATGTCCACCTTAGACTCTGTTCTTCAGTTTCCATTCACTTTCTTTTTGGAGCCAGCATCCCTCACAGGCCAGCCTGGGACTTGCTGACTTGGTTAGGCCAGCCTGGGAATTGCTGACTTGGCTAGGCCAGCCTGTGGCTTGCTGATTTGGTTAGCCTAGCCTGTGGCTTGCTGATTTGGTTAGCCTAGCCTGTGGCTTGCTAGTTTGATTAGGCTAACTGGGTAACAAACCCTAGAAGTCTGTCTTTTTCTCTTCCGCAAATTTCAAAGCACAGCATCACATACAACTTTTATGTGGATTCTAGAGATCAAACACAGCTTGCTGTGATCCTGAATAAACACTTACCAGTTGGAGCTATCTCCCTGACCCAGGAATCAAACAAAGGTTGCCAAGCTCTTGTGTCAACACCTTAGGAGCTGAGCTGTCTCTCTGACCCATTACTGGAGACTTTCAGCATAGGCTTTCTCTGTCTACACCAACTTGTCTGTGTCTTGCCCATGCTCCAGCCCCGAGAGACGGTTGGTACACTTTTATATTAGACTTTTGCATTCAACTTAACATATATCTCACCCTTAATAATATTAGTTTATAGATTTCAGAAAAGCATTTTATGATCCTTTGGTTTTTAGAGACTTTTTATTTCTCTCAATAAAACTGATTTAACATTAATGTGCAAACTCACCAGTTTTATCTTTTGCAATCTTGGTAATTCCAAGTGCCGTTAACAAAGCTTGTGTGATTGGATTCTTTTCCTAGCAAGGCAGCAACGAAAGACATCAATGTTCTTTTATTTCATTTTTTATTGCTGAAATAATAGCTCATACAACTTCCAAAGGATTTAATCTCCAAACATTGAATGCTTTGGGGTTGAAATGAAAGGTTAATGAAAAAATAATTGATAATCCCTTTTTTATTTTGCAGTGACTTAAAACTTTCCACAGGCAGAGTCATGCATCAGAATGCCCATGAGCAGTAAAAGCGCCTGTAACCGAAACGTTGTCAAGTGAGCTGAATGACAGCAGCACACAGAGTGAAAACCATGCCGAAGTCATCAGAAAAACCAAGCACAAAACCTTCCCTAAACTCTGCTTTCCATTCTGTCTTTCTGGGTTTTTCCCCCTGTTTTAGAAATTTCATTTTCTCCCTTGCCAATGTCTAATAGTATAGGCTTTGTCTGGCCTCTGAATTCTCCGCTGTCGTTTAATGCCAGATGGAGGCTTGAGGGGTACTGGCTTCACGTCCAGCTTTGAACTTCCCCAGACTGCTGGCCATTAATTGTTCAGTAAAATAACCGAAGATCAGATAAAGGTTGTTAACTCCTCCCAGCTGATGGCCACATAGCCTGCAGCTTCAACTCTCCAGGCTTTAGGAGCCCTCTGCTCCCCTGCCGGCCATCTCAGGTCAGCCATGGAGGGCTTCACACACAGGATCCCTTTATTGAACTCAGTTCACCCTCTCTAGGGCACTAAAAGATTTAAGGAATATTAAAATCAAAATTTATCTGCACTTTACCCTTTCTATCGTCTGTGTGCTCATTGGGATGCACATTGCACCCCTCCCTGCTTTGGCTCCTAGCACTTCCAGAAGCAACAGTTAATGGATCTATTAAAGAGCAGGGCTATTAAAAGAGGCCGTTATATGCATGGGCTGCAATTTAACATATCTGTAGTTTATTCAATTAACTCATTAACTGTCCCTTTCCCCCGAGTGTTTGTGCTAGCTGAAGAATACAAGCTGCAGAAAACAGGTGGAGGGAAAGAAGAAGGGAGGGAGGGATGGATGAGAGAGAGAGAGAGAGAGAGAGATCTGTACTATATATACAGTCTCTGTATACAAAAAAATATATAAATGGAAAATGCATACTATAGAATATGCAAAAGAGAAACAATGTATATTAACTTCCAGCAAGTGGTAGCAGGCCAAAAGTGTGAATGATATATGAAGCATATATCACATATCAAACATATATTAATCATAGATCTATGAGAGTATAATACACTGTGTTTTGCAATTAACCAATAATACAGGATATATATATATATATATATATATATATATATATATATATATTAAGAAAGCACAATCAGCGAGAAAAATGTACAAACTTGTTCTCATCAATTTTGGAGTCAGGTGCTAGAACTTGAAGTCAATTTACTTGTCTGTGTGATATAGGTTTTGATACTTGCTAATAGAGTCAGTATTTTTATTAGATATTTTCTTCATTTACATTTTAAATGCTATCCCAAAAGTCCTCTATACCCTCCCCCTCCCCTGCTCCTCTACCCACCCACTCCCTCTTCCTGGCCCTGGCATTCCCCTGTACTGGGGAATATGATCTTTGCAAGACCAGGGGCCTCTTCTCCCATGGATGGCCATCAATTGATGGCTGACTAGGCCATCCTCTGCTATATATGCAACTAGAGACACAAGCTCTGGGGGATACTGGTTAGTTCATATTGTTATTCCTACATAGGCAGTGAGAAAATGACAGACCTATGAAGTTGGTGGATCCTTCAGCCAGCCCACCTCATCTACTATTCTTCTTTGGTTTCCTTAATGGCCCTCTGATATTAAGAAATTAAAAAAAAGGCTTAGTAAAGATAAGGGCACATGAGAGTCCACTCACACTGCGAAGGTGGGTGTTTCAGGAAATCCATGTTGTAAAGCAAAAGTGCTCAGTTTCTACTCAGGCTTTGGTTGTGTTTGCGTTGCTGTTGCTCTGCTTTGCTTTGCTTGTTGGTTTTAGGACTATAACGAGGTGGGGGTGCATGTCAAAGCTCCTTAATGCCATTTATATTTTCCTTACGGGGACTTTGTGACCACAGATAAACCTAAAGAATGACAAAGCCATTTAGTTAGGCTGTGCATTAAGCCAAATGACAGCAACTGCACACAGACGGTTTCCAGCTGTGAAAACACTTAAGTTCAGTTTATAGTTCTGTGAGCCAGGCTTTGAAAGGTCTCCTTGGCATCTCAGCCCAGAACTTACCTGTATGAAGTCCACAGGATGATACACTTTCCTTTAATAAAATCAGTATTAAGTTATCTATTTTCCTTAAATCCCAATTGAAACTTCCCCTCCCTCCTCTGCTCCCATTTCTTCCTTCTCACTTGCCCCCTCATCCACCCTTTTTCCCTTTCTCCTCAGAAAAGGGGATCTCTCCCTTGGCATATCAAGTTGTAACAAGACTAAGCGTATCTTCTTATTTTGAGGCTGAACAAGGCAGCCCAGTATAAGGGGGGGGGGGGGGGAGGAATCGAAAGGCAGGCAATGCAGTCAGAGATAGTCTCTGCTCCCACTTTAGAAGTCCCACATGGAGACCCAGGTGAAAACTGTTACATATACATGTACAGAAGGCCTAGGCCCATACCGTGTGTGCTCTCTGGTTGGCAGTTAGTCTCTATGAGCCTAGGATAGTTGATTCTGTAGGTTTATTTGTGGTATCCTTGTCACCTGCCCCCTGCCAGCTCCTTCAATCCTACCCCACTCCCCCTTTTCAATGGGATTGCCCAAGCCCCACTTAATATTTGGTTGTGAGTCTCTACATTAGTTTTTATCAATTGCTGGGTAAAGCCTCTCTAAAAACAGTTATGCTAGGCTCCTGTCTGCAAGTGTAAAATTATATTATTAATAGTGTCAGAAGAGGGCTCCCTTTTAAGGCATAAGTTTCAAGCTGGGTCAGTCATTGGTTGGCCCTTCCCTGAAATTTCCTACACATCTTGTAGGCAGGCCAAATTATGAGTCTAAGGTTTTGTGGCTGGGTTGATGTCCCAATCACTACACAGAAAGTTTTACCTGGTTATGGAAGATGGCTGGTTCAGGCTCTCTATTTCCCATTATTAGGAGTCTTAATTTGGGTCATCCTCATAGATTCCTGGGATTTTCCATTGTCCCAGGTTCTAGCTCATCACAGAGATGCCTTGCTCCTAATCCAGTTGTCCCCCCCATTATTCTCTCCTTCTGTTCACCCTTACCTCCTCCATCCAGTTTACATCCCCAATCCCTCTCCTATCCAGATCCCTCCCTCCCTCCACCCTGATGTCTAATCTATTTTCCCTTCTTAGTGACATTCAAGCTTACCCACTTGGCCCCTCCCTGTTACTTAGCTTCTTTGGGTCTGTGGTTTTGAGCATCTTCAACAAATGGTGCTGGTCTAACTGGATGTTGGCATGTTATGAGATCAAGATCTCATAACATGAATACGAGATCAATATCTATCACCTTGCACAAAAATCAAGTCTAGGTGACTCAAAGACAACATAAAATGAGATACACTGAACCTGGTAGAAAAAAAAAGTGCTGAATACCCTTGAACACATTGGAACAGGAGACAACTTCTTAGTGCCCAATAGGTTAGACACTAAGATTAACAATAAATAAACTGAACAGAAAGGCTTCTATAAGGCAAGTCAAAGAACACTCACAATAGGACAAAATGACAAAAAATTTCACCAACCCCATATCTGTCGGAGGGCTGACATTCAATATATATCAAGACAGTAGACTTCAACAAACCAAATAACCTAATTTAAAACTGGGTACAGATCTAAACAGAATTCTCAAGAGAAGAGTCTCTAATAGCTGAGATGCACTTAAAGAAATGGTCAGCTCAAGGCCCGAAATGGTAGGAGGGCCATCTTTGCTCCAGTGCACTGCCAGAGAGAGCACAGCCCACAGAAGCAACACAGCTTCTGGGAAAGATCCCATTTCTGGCCCCAGTCACCCTGCACCTTTCCTGCCCAAGGAGGGATGTCCACCCAGGAGGAGTCTCAAAGCCTGAGCTGGAAGGAGAGCCATCTTTGCTCCGGTTCACTTGGGCTCCAGTCTGCGCTAGCAAGAGTGTGGACCACAGAAGCTACACAGATTCAGGACAGACAGAATCAACCTAATTTCTGGGACAGACCCTGTTTCAGGCTCCAGAAATTTGGGCACCTTCTTTGCCAGAGGAAAGGTGGCCACCTGTGAGGGCTCTGTCTGC
>NC_034611.1:5219629-5220591 GCF_900095145.1 Mus pahari | reverse complement strand
TAGATGAGAATGAAGATTTTCAACTTAAAGGGCCAGCAAATATCTTCAACAAAATTATAGAAGAAAACTTCCTGAACTAAAGAAAGAGATGCCTATGAACACAAAAGAAGCCTACAGAATTCCAAATAGACTGGACCAGAAAAGAAATTCCTCCCAACACATAATAGTCAGAACAACAAATGTACTACATAAAGATAGAATATTAAAAGCACCAAGGGAAAAGGGCCAAGTAACATATAAAAACAGGCCAATTAGAATCACACCAGACTTCTCACCAGAGACTATGAAAGCCAGAAGATCCTGGACAAAAGTGATACACACACTAAGAGAACACAAATGCCAGGCAAGGCTACTAAACCCAGCAAAACTCTCAATTACCATAGATGGAAAACCAAAGTATTCCATGACAAAACCAAATGCACACAATATCTATCCACAAATCCAGCCCTTCAAAGGATAATANAGGGAAAGCATCAACNCAAGGACGGAAACTCCATCCTAGAAAAACCAAGAAAGTAATCCTTCTACAAACCTAAAAGAAGACAGCCCCAAGAACAAAATCCCAACTTTCACAACAAAAATAACAGGAAGCAATTACTTTTCTTTAATTTCTCTTAACATCAATGGACTCAATTCCCCAATCAAAAGACATAGACTAATAGACTGGCTACACAAACAGGACCCAATATTTTGCTGCTTACAGGAAATCTACCTCAGGGGAAAAGATAGAAACTACCTCAAAGTGAAAGGCTGGAAAACAATTTCCCAAGCAAATGGTCCGAAGAAACAAACTGGAGTAGCCATTCTAATATCAAATAAAATTGGCTTCCAACCCAAAGTTATCAAAAAAGACAAGGAGGGGCACTGCATACTCATCAAAGGTAAAATCTACCAAGAGGAACTCTCAATTCTGAATATTTATGCTCCAAATACAAGAGCAGCCACAGTTATTAAAGAAACAT
>NC_034611.1:5204220-5213482 GCF_900095145.1 Mus pahari | reverse complement strand
GCTGAAGGGACCCTGATATAGCGGCCTCTTGTGAGGCTATGCCAGTGCCTGGCAAACACAGAAGTGGATGCTCACAGTCAGCTATTGGATGCAACAATAATGGCCCCAATGGAGGAGCTAGAGAAAGTACCCAAGGAGCTGAAGGTGTCTGCAACGCTGTAGGTGAAACAACAATATGAACTAACCAGTACCCCCTGAGCTTGTGTCTCTAGCTGCATATGTAGCAGAAGATGGCCTAATCGACCATCATTGGGAAGAGATGCCCCTTGGTCTTGTAAACTTTATAGGACCCAGCACAGGGGAAGGCTAGGGCCAAGTAGTGCCAGTTGGTGGGTAGGGGAGCAGGGGCGTGGGGGACGGGGTATAGGGAATTTTCGGGATTGCTTTTGAAATGTAAATAAAGAAAATAATAATAATAATAAAAGAAATGTAAATGAAGAAAATACCCCCCCCAAAAAAAAAAAAAAAAAAAAAACCAGCTCACACTGGCAAAATAGAGGTTCATTCTGTTGTACAGTACAAGAAATACATTGGTGAGACCATCATTCCTGAAATTTTCCCCATCGCAATATAATGTATGCCTGTTCTATTAAAAAGAAAAAAGAAAAAAAAAAGAAATGTTCAACATCCTTAATCATCAGGGAAATGCAAATCAAACTTACTCTGAGCTTTACACCTGTAAGAATTTCGAAGATTAAAAACTCAAGAAAAGCACATGCTGATAAGGATATAGAGGAAGAGGAACTCTCCTCCATTGCTCCTGAGAGTGCAAACTTGTACAACCACGGTGGAAATCAATTTGGCAGTTTCACAGAAAATTGGGAATAGTTCTACCTCAAGACCCTGATACCACTCCTGGGTATACACCCAATACATGCTCCATCATACTACAAGGAAACTTGCTCAACTATGTTTATAATAACTTCATTTGTAACAGCCAGAAACCTGAAACAGCCTGGATGTCTCTCAACTGAAGAATGGATAAAGAGAATGTGGTACATCTGCACAATGGAGTATTACTCAGCTAGTAAAAACAATGACATCATTAAGTTTGTAGGCAAATGGATAGAACCGGAAAAGATGATCCTGAGTGAAGTAATGCAGACCCAGAGAGACAAACATGGCACACACTCACATGTAAGTGGATATTCACCGTAAAGCACAGGATAACCATGCTGTTACAGAATTTTTTAAGATACTTTCTCCACTGCTTTCTAGAGCCCTACCTGAAGTCATTGTAAGCTTGCTGTAGTTGTAGGGACTATTGTCATTTGTGTGTGCATTTTATAAAAATAACGAGAAAAGGTTCTGTTGCATAAAGGGAATGCCAGAGTTCACCTTTCACTTCTGCATCCTTATTTATTTTAAAAATACAAGCAGGAAAGTTTGACTTTGGCCTCTAATGAGAGGTCTATAAAAATGATTGTTTGAATTGTGGACACAGCTCAGTGTTGAAAGAAACATACCTGACACTCAAAGTCCTGCATTCAACCTCCCAAACCACAAATAGACACACAAAAAATAACTCTCAAATCTATGAAGTGTTGACAGAAATTATAAGAAAGTAGTGAAATGTACAATCCCTAGTGTCAGGAAAGTACTACCCAGTTCCTGTGAATTTTTTCTTTTTTGACTAAAAATGGAGTTTGCCTGACTTTACTATAAAGCTACACCTTCCAGTTTTGGGTATGGTCACTCCTGGATTCCTACTGTTTAATCTGCTTTTCTTTATGTTGCTCATATATTATTAAACATTTATAACATGGCATAGAGTTGCTGATAAATTTTTACCATTAAGCAGGAATATTCTCCACATAGCGCTAATTGACTCCTCAATGTTACGCTGCTTCAAGCATGCCTCTTAAAACACATGCCATCACAACATAAAAGGAGGCAAAGGGTACTGCCAAGCTGAGCTTGCCTACTGCCACTATTTTAATTATTTGCAAATACCACCTCTTCCATTTGTAAGATATATTCAAGACACTAAGACCAGCTCAATAGGTATGATAATAATATTAAGAGGTATGTCAGACAGTGCCAGACCTCAGAGCAACTGGCCCTGCTCACTATGTATGGAACACTGAGCAGACCACTTCATTTTTCCAGTTTTTTTTCAGTCTCTGACAGTACTTATATAACAAAATGCTTGAGAGAACCAAATATACCAAGCTGTCACTTGGGTATATGATCCAAAGGGCCCGTGTGTTAAAAGCTTGATCACCAGTTAATGGTGCCATTTGGAGGGAGTAGATCCTTTAAGAAATAGATCCCTAAGAAGGGACTCAGGTCAATAAGGATATGTACTCAAAGGGCATTTGGGGACCCTACCCCTTTCTGACATCTTTGCTTCCTGCATCAGGAAGTTGTCAGATCCTCAGCCGTGTGGTCCTGCCACAATAATACTGCACCACTGCAAAATGAGAGCACCATGAACTGCCGAAGCAATAAGCCGAAATAAGCCTTTCCTCCCCTTAGTTGTTTATCACAGGAATATTGTCATGGTGACAGGAAGGAGCCTGATGTGATGTGTAACACGGTGGACTTCAAAACGAGGGCGTGTTTCAACAACAGGGAGGAAGAACACTTCATAATTCATCAAGAAGACCAAACAAGGACTACAGAGATGGCTCTGAGGGGAAGGGTATGTACTGTTCTGGCAGAGGACCAGGGTTTGGCTCCCAGCACCCATGCTAGACAGCTCCTCTCGGCCTGCTTCCACAGGCATCTGCACATACATGCTGCCTAAATGGATAAGCCGGCATACACAGACACATTAAAAGAAAAACCATTTAAAGAAGAGAAAACAATTCAGAATGTTCATGTGCCATGACAGAGCTTCAGTTTTGTAGGAAACGCTGACAGGCTGGCACAAATACAATCAAATTCAGAAAATCATTATGCCTCTGGAAAATTAACCAACGTCATCCAAAAAACGGTTAATATAATACTCTAGTCAAACCATACTACAGAGTTGATATAGAGGGCTGAAGACATAGCTCAGACATTCAATGTCAGACTCACAATCACGCTGTCAGAATGGATATAGAGCACTCACTGTGTTAAATGTGTTTCTTTGATGGACTTGGGTTATAGTTGGAGAAAGAAAGGAAGGAAGGGAGGGAGAAAGGGAGGGAGGGAGGGAGGGAGGCAGGGAGCCAGGGAGCCAGGGAGGACAGACTCAGGTGTTTTAGCTGAATAGAATTCTACAGAGATTTTATTTTTTGTAATTGGATGTTTTCTTTATTTAGATTTCAAATGTTTTCCTCTTTCCAGGTCTTTCCTCTGGAAATCACCTATCCCATCCCTTATTCCCTGCCTCTATGAAGGTGCTCCCCCACACACTCACTCCTGTACTCCCACCCTGTCATTCCCCTACACTGGGGCATCCAACACCCTCAGACCCAAGGGCCTTTCCTGCCAATGATGCCCAACAAAGCCATCCTCTGCTACATATGCGGCCAGAGCCATGAGTTGCTTCATACATATTCTTTGATTGGTGGTCCAGTGTCTGGGAACTCCAGCTTGTCTGGTCTGCTGACACTGTTGCTGCTTCCACGGGGCTGCAAACACCCTCAGCTCCTTCAGTCTCTTCTCCAAACTCCTCCATCTGGACCCCCGTACTCAGTCCAATGGTTGGTTGCGAGCATCCATCTCTGTATTTGTCAGGCTCTGGCAGAGCCTCTCAGGAGACAGCCATATCAGGTTTCCATCAGCAAGCACTTCCTGGCATCCACAATAGCATCTAGGTGAGGTGACCATGTATACAATGGATCCCCAGGTGGGGCAGTCTCTGGATGACCTTTCCTTCAGTCTCTGCTCAACACTTTGCCTCAATATTTCCTGCTCTGAGTATTTTGCTCACCCTTCTAAAAAAGCACTGAAACATCCACATTTTGGTTTTCTTTCTTCTTAGGTTTCATGTGGTCTGTGAGTTGTATCATTCCATGCTCTTTGCCTAATAACCAAATATTAGTGAGTACTTACCATGTTTGTTCCTTTGTGACTGAGTCACCTCACTCAGGATGATATTCTCAAGTTCCATCCATTTGCCTGTGAATTTCATGAAGTCGTTGTTTTTAAGAGCGGAGTAGTACCCCATTGTGTAAATGTACCACATTTTCTGTATCCATTCCTTTGTTGAGGGATATCTGGGTTGTTTCCAACTTCTGGCTATTATAAATATGGCTGCTATGAACATAGTGGAGCATGTGTTTTTGTAATATGTTGGAGAATCTTTTGGGTATATTCCCAGGAGTGTATAGCTGAGTCCTCAGGAAATATTATGTCCAATTTTCTGAGGAACTGTCAGACTGATTTCCAGAGTGATTGTACTATCTACAGTAATTCTTTAAGCAAAGTATTGACTGTAAGTATGTGAAATGCTTTGATTTTTATTTTTATTTTTATTTCCTGTTGTATTTCTTTGTATTGTATTGATGATATTTTTCACTCAAGATTCTTAGTCATACTTATTGATCCATAGCACAAAATTGTATCAGTATAGAGAGAAGCTAACTCTCTGAAATTACCATGAATATTTTTAATAACAGGAAAATACAGCTACAAATAAAGCTGGCTGATTTTCATATTGACCTACAACTGAAACTTTGGAACCACCTCAGTCAACTCCTACTTAATTATCTTCTAAAAGAGGATTATAATCCCTGCCTTCTGATTGCCCACATGTCTGTTCCCGACACTTGTGGCACCTGCAGGTTTTCATAAATGAATGCATGCTGGAAGAAGGGTCAAGCCTCAAAATGGAGCCACCACAGGGAACATGCTTAATGAAACACTTAGCTGGGTGGATCTAAAATCCTATGAGGTAACATTTATGTAACGACCTTTCAATCTGTGCATTGTTTTAAATTTGATCATTATGCAGTCTGCCGACAACATAGCAGGGTTTTTCCCCTCCTTTTTCTGACTGAATCACCACTTAACTTACCACAGAAAGAGAACACATCATCTGCATAAATGCAGAAAAGAGGATCGTGATTCAGTAAACTAAATAATCTGGTGACAGATCCAAAAGAAAATGAACCTGAAGTGGAATTTGGATGTGGCCTCCTGCTGCTCATACTTTATCAAAGGCATCTGAAGGAAGACTGCTCCATGTCTGCCCCTCTCCCCTGCACAATTATGACTGCACAGAACACTAACCAAAGCTTGCTTACCCAACACTTCACAACAGAGCCTTCCACGGAACCCCTCCTCTTGCTATAGATCAGGAAAGGGTTATTTGTGTATTCGCTTCTCTTTGCCCCCCCATTTTTCCTCAGGCCACCGTGTTTTCATTTGGATAGCAGTCCTTGCTCCCTTTAAGATGTTTTTCACTTTGAGATAAAAGTCCTGCATACCACTCCTCCCATCTCTCTTCACACCCATGCCTAGTGAACCTAAGACTTTGACATCTGCAGTACCGCCTTCTGCTTCCGTGTTGTTCAAATTCTATTACAAAGAACCTCAGAAGTTATAGCTGTGCTGATCTGACTCCTCAGTCACAAAATTCTTTGACTACTATAGTCAGTGAACTTCATCTTTTAACCTTTTTTGCAAACCATTCCCTCAGCTGAGATTTTAGTCCAAAGTTCGAGTCCTTTGACTCTTAAGTTTCATCTCCTCCACCTTCTCATGCCTTCACTCACAGTACAAGAGTATTCCCAAGACATACAGGAAAGGATTAATACCTCATAACTCAATAAGAAAAGGTCAAACCACTAAGAGAAAATGAGAAAAGCATTTGAACCAGCAATTTAGAGAGAAAAGACCTCAAAAGACCTTCAGTTACTTGATGGTTTCTTTTTCTTTAAATCCATCATCCTCACCCCATAATTTAAATCCTTTCCATTCTCTCACTTGAGTCCTTAAACTCTCCCTTCTGTCTGCTTTGAGTCACCACATCTTGTAGTAATCTATCTGTTCATTTTCTTCAGTTCACCGCTTCCTATGGATGGCTGCTGGGCAAGACTTGGTGTCTGTCCTTACAAACTTCAGGATTTTAGCCCGGAGTCTCACAGAAACATTCAAAACTTTTCTCACAGTACTAATGATGTTGATTTGCAGTCAATGTTTTCTAGTTTATGTCACTACATATAAAAAAAAAAAAAAAAAAAAAAAAAAAAAAAAAAAAAAAAAATGGTTCCCACTATCAGATAGGAATGACCGCATTTCATTATCATTAGATCCATTTGTCTCTACCAAAAAAAAAAAGCATTTCATATATATATATATATATATATATATATATATATATATATATATGAATGAAAAGTACCATTGCATGGTTAAGTTTGTACATAAAATGTGTTCCATAGCACTGCAATTCTTTCTGTTCTCCTCTCCCTCTCCCCCTCTCCCTCTCCCTCTCCCTCTCCCTCTCCTTCTCTTTCTCCATCCTTCTCTCCTGTTTTAAATTTCTCTACCATTGCCAAGTCGTCCTTTACAGTTTGGTACAATACTCCATCTGCATTGATGTATAAGAGGAGCTGTTCTTCCAAACTCTCAGGAATACTTGACCTGTTTTGTTAGTCTGGTCAGTGAAAACTGGAGTTGGGTTGAGTTGCCTTCCCTGATCCCAGCATGATAGCTTCAAGTGTCGAGCAGGTAGGAACGTCTCTCCTGTGAAAGATCAGCTATCTCTTTTGCACATTTTTTTTTCAGAACAGTCTCTTTCTTATTGGCCAAAGTTAGCTATTTCACGGAAATATATCCTTTGAGTATTTCAAATAGTAATTTCCCTCTCTTTCTACTAGCAAACTCTTTCCCTAATTTAGTGGGTTTTTGGTAGTTGTGTGAAATTTAAGAGATTTAATTCTGACATAGACAATTATATCAATATTTTCATTTAGGCCTTTTAAAAACAACTAAAATAGACTTTTTATTGAAAATAGATTCTTTTCTCATACAATACATCTGGAGCAGCTTCCCCTCCCTCCTCCCCCCACTCCACCTCCCTTCTTCCCCAGCTCCACTCCCCCTCCATTTTCTCTACATAAACAGGATACCTTCAAGAGATGGCAGGTCCTTTGTGTGTACATGTTGTGACTGTCCACTTGTTCTTGTGAGACTCCTAACTGGGAGCTGGTGTGTCTCTGACTCTTTCGCCTGCTCTCAGAACACTTTTCCTCCTGTTGGATTACCTTGTCCAGACTCAACATGATGACTTCTGCCTTCTCTATAAGGCTGATTCCTATGGAAAGAGAACTCTGAGCTAAGACACCAAACCTGCATTTGTCTCCTAATCCTCCAAGTCCACCCACACTTGCACATTCTGAGTACATATTTCAGCAAGGCTTTACCTCAGCTATAATGTACTTTTCTAGCTCTGAATAATAGGTAACTTTCCTCCACTTTTACCCAATTGTCATAACATTATGCTTTGGAAACTCCATTTAGTCCTGAGTGAGTGAACCCTATGCTATGTCCCTGTATACCAAAGATTATTGGCAAATTCACTGTGCTATTTTACCAATTTGTTATTTTTGCATAACTGCCATGTTGTTTTGGTTTTGCATTTCTGAGAGTCAAACTGGGGGGCTCTGTGCTTGCCTAACCACTACTCTTCCATTGAGATGTACCCTAGACCTCACTGTTGAAAGTATTACATCTTTACCACATTTTGAAGTCATATTTATAAGTTATTTTTCATGTTTTTCCATTTTTTCTTATTTCCTCCCTGTGATTTTTAAGATTTCTTGTTGGGTTTTACTTGTGTTGCTTTGGAATTATAGGTTATTCTGGACTACATTGAAATATTCATGTATTCTGTTATATCACTGAAGAATAAAATCTCTTCATTTATTCTAATGCTCAATTCTTTTCCTAGGTTAGTGCTTTTCCTTGTATATACTATTTTTAAGGTGTTTTATAGACTTATTCATTTGTGGATGCATTGGCTACTTACTCCAGGTTTACAGAACTCCCTTTCTATGGCTGAGAGTTGTCTGGTCGAGTGCTTGCTAGCATGCAAGAAGTTTTGACTCAATCTTCAGTTCTACATGAACTAGGTTTGGTCCCATCACTAATTCCAAAACCACAGAGGTGGAAGGCAGGGGATCTAAAAAATTCAAGGCTATCCTCAGTTGCATAAAAACTAACATACAAATATGTTACAATACAAACAATAACAACTCCCCGCCACACACATATTTCTAGACATCCCTGTCACATCTGTGGAGAAATCTCCTTTCTAAAGGACCCTACCATGTCTGAGCCATTCCTTGGCACAGTTTCTCCTCTGGGTGTGGAGGACACACCACACTGAATTCCTAGGTTGTGCTGGGTACAGGAGCTCACCACACTCCCCTATAAGCAATCTCAGAAATGCAGACTTATCATGGAACTCCCCTGCTTGGAATCCTTCAGTGGCATTCCATCAAGGTTGTGCCAGAAATGTTTCTGGAGCTCACAGACCCTTCAGCATCCTGCCTGTTGCTTTTCTACCATCACTGCTGACTGTGTTCCCAACTCATCCATTCCCTGTAGGGTGCTGAGCCACACTGATCACTGTGCTCATTCCTGGCTATGTCTAGGAGTTGGCGCATGCTCTTTCTCCACTTTGACATACTCTTCCACCTTAGCCCACTTTCCATTCTGTCATTCATCTCCCCTTCAAAAAGCTTTCTCTCCTATTCCAGAAACTTTTCTGAGTCCTCCCCATCTCTCTTACTATTATGAACCAGTCTGCACTTAGCAAAGTACTCTCATGCTACATTCCCTGACATCTAGCATAGTACCTGAGAAAGAGAAAACTATTTAATGTATTTTGAGTTTATTTATTCATTTAATAGCACATCACTGTTCCTCAAACATTGATACATGAAATTGTCCTGGCATGAGCTTTTTCTATGGGTTAATAAAAAAAGTGGATTTTTAAAAAATATTCACTGCATATTCACAGTATATGGAAATTTTCACACAACTTTGTGCTATACAACAAGAACACCTTCTATGAGCCCTACACATACATCTAATATGTAACTTCCATACAGATAAATGCTTCCTAATTTAGAACATGATCTTCAAGATAATATCTCTCTACTGGAAATGAACTTTGCCCAAATAAATTACAACCTTGTAGAGTACAAAAGTGAATTTTCAGTTTTCTCATGTCTCTAAAAAATTAAAAATAAAAAAAAAGGTTAAAGGAGATAATGTTTCATTGGCAAGAGAATAGAAAATTATAAAAACATAGTATATTCCTGTAGTAAATGAACAAATAATGCACACACATCTGTGTGTGTGTGTG
Source organism: Mus pahari (assembly GCF_900095145.1). Taxonomy (NCBI): domain Eukaryota; kingdom Metazoa; phylum Chordata; class Mammalia; order Rodentia; family Muridae; genus Mus; species Mus pahari. Next base: position 5,204,229 of record NC_034611.1, on the reverse strand, counting down.
TGTGTGTGT
>NC_034611.1:5200628-5204179 GCF_900095145.1 Mus pahari | reverse complement strand
TGAAAATATATATATATATATATATATATATATACATATATATATATATATGTATATACATATATATAGGTGCATATATATTTATGGGTATGCATACATGTATATATACTGTATATATATCTATATGTCATGTATATATATGTATGTATTACATATTATATAAATACATATTATATATCTATCAACATGATTCAAACGGTTTCAGTATGATGGGTAGAGAGTCATTTTGCAGTGTGCTGCATGGAAGTCCATCTATGTTAAGAAAACCCTAGTCTTTCCCTGGAATCAGAAAGGTACCAGTCCAGAGCAGGTGACTAGTGCATTTTAATCCCAGGAAACAAAGTTCTAAATATTTCAGGTGAACATTTACATTTGAATCTCATTATCATTGTGTTAGTAGTTAGACCTCCCCATTATTTTCTTTACAAATGAATCAGCAATGGTTCCCACAGTATAATTATTTGTTCCAAAATCGACAGTTGAGAATCCAGTGGCTAACTACTGTGAACTAAATATATGGGTATAATATTGATATGACCTGGCTTCATCAAGTCTCAAATATACCATTTACTATCCAGATGAACTAGTGAAAGGCTCACTTTCTTTCTCTTTTTCCTTCCTTCCTTCCTTCCTTCCTTCCTTCCTTCCTTCCTTCCTTCCTTTCTTTCTTTCTGTTTGTTTAATGAATGAACACTAATTCATTACAATAAAGTTAATTGCTTCTTTTAAAATTCTTTTAACTACTGTTAGTATAATTTCATTATCATGCATGTATATTACAGTGACTTTGATTTAATATGTTTAACTAAAATTATGTTTCTAGGAAAATATATTCTGTATGTACACACATGAGCTTAAACACATGTGTATGCATAAGCAAAACTGTTGGGGCAAAAATTTTTTCTCTTAACACATATTAGAAAGCATTCCCCCAACAGGTTTTATTTTATCTTCACTAGCCAAAGAAGAGAAGACTCATCTCATTAAAACAATCCCAGCATGATTGCTATCCTAATGATCCTACCTTGAGCCTGGAGTTTTGACTCCATGGTAAACCATGGTTGCAATATACAAGGTCCTGAGTTCAAACTCTAACTATGCAGGAAAGCAAATTGATACTAGTGGTGGTCTATGAAGAGGAGCTAACTTATTTTTACTCAAATCTACTTCAAATTGTTTTTAAGTAGTTGTCCATCCATCAGTCATTAGCTTTACCTCCTGATTCCATGTTCTTACACTGTTCATTGGCTATAATGTCCATAACACTATAAGGGCTTATTTTCTTTGTCTATTGAATGGGTAGATGTCTACCTATAGAGGTTTTCATGAAAAATATGTGCAGAGTAGATCCCAAAGCTCATCACAAAATATGTGTCCATCAAATATCAACTGTCCATATAATTCTATTTTGAAAATCCCTTTTCATTTTATATCACAAGTCCCACTGCTTCTGATTCAGGAGACAATGAACATTTATTACTAAATATATTTTTTAATAAAATCCTACTAAAGATAGGGCAACAGAAACACAGCTCCTGATTCAAAACAGTCAGAGTGACAGTCAGCTTTCAACACTGTGACAAAATGACTAAAATAACTTAGGAAGAAGGCAAGGTCATTGGCCCTTAGTATCAGTTTCAGAAGTTTCAGTGCATGGTCATTTGGACTGTTGCTTTTGGCCTATGGCAAGGTCCAGCATCACTGGGGAAGTACATAGAAAAGAAAGCTGGTCATTTAGTGGCAGACAGGAAACAAAGAAAAAAAGGAAGGCACTGAAGTGCTGGCATCCTCTTTGGAGCCATGAACCAGGTCTCTAACTCCTTCCCAACGCCACACTCATTTAAGATCCATCCATCCATCCAGTCATCTTCCAATAGTGGCACAGACTAACAAGTGAGTTAGTGTTACATGGTCCAGGGTAGTGTTCACCCAAAACATTATGCAGCTTGAAGAATCCTAATCCGAATGAGTCATGGGTGATAGTTAAGAAGTCACTCCATTGTGTTCTGTTACTCCCAGGAAATATTTTTTCTACTGTTGTTCTTTAATTTATAATTGTTTCCCTGATACCAAGAAACTTTTGGAAATGGCTTCAGTTCTGAATCACACTTTGAAAACTCTTTTTTTGTTGTTTTATTGTTGTTGTTGTTTGTTTGTTGTTGTTTTTGAAAACTCTTAGTAATATAATTTGGTGTCTAAAGAGATAAAAAAAACTCCTGTACAGATGACTGAAAGTGCACATAATAGTCTATTTATTTCCTCAGACTAAAACTAACTTGGTACCTACACAGGCAAAACTACATATCAGATCTAAAGTGATGAATGGTAAGTCATATGAGGTCATTCTCAACCTTACCCACTTGAAGCTATTGAGCTGATGATTGTTAAGTGGCAAATACATTTCAAAGGCAATATACTAGACTTTCATTCCAGTTGCATGAGATAAGGTTATGTACTGAACTTTGAAAATAGGATTTAATCATATTTTAAAATTCTTGTTGCTTTTTCATCTCTAAAAGATGAAAAGAATAAACACCATGTTAGTGTGGTTCCATTTCATTGGTTTAAGTTAGTCTCCCCTGAGCTACTGTAGGCACATGATGGATGATCAAGACTTTCCTGAGAGTTACATCCTCTTGTGATTCGAATGACAGTGACCCCATAGGCTCTCATATTTGAATACTTAGTTCCTAGTTAGTGCCTGCTTAGGAAGAAGTCACTGGGAGATGAGTTTGAGGTTTCAGAAGCCCATTCCAGGTTCAGCCTTTTTTTTCTCTGCCTGCAAACTGCAGATTAGATGTTAGGTCTCAACACTAAGCCTTCCTGCCTGTCTGTCTGTCTGTCTGTCTGTCTGTCTGTCTGTCTGCCTGCCTGCCTGCTGGCCTGCTTGCCAGCCTGCCTGTCTACTTACCTACCTGCCTGCCTGCCTGCCTATCCTGCATGCGTGCCTGCCTGATTATCCTGTCTACCTGCTTGCCTGTCTGTCTGCCTGCCTGCCTGCCTGCCTGCCTGCCTGCCTGCCTGACTATCCTGCCTGCTTCTCACTATGATGATCATGAGCAAACCCTAAGACACTGTAAGCTAGCTTCCAATTAAATGTTTTCTTTTATAAGTTGCTTTGGTCATGGTGACTCTTCACAGCAGTAGAACAATAACTAAGCCAGGAGGTTCTTTGTTGGTGGTGTTTTTTTATTTTTTGGGTTTTTTTGTTTTGTTTTGTTTTGTTTTTCTGTGTTGAATTCCTTGGTAAGAAAGGAAAACAAAGCATGTTTTAAAAATCTTAATATTTTGTTTTTAAAGCATCTCTAATGACATTATAAACCAAAATTTCAAATGCATTTATGTCCTGAACTTATTTTCAAATACAATATATAGTAAATATCTAGAAAGCATTTATGAGACAAAGTTTACCTCTTGTCTATATTTCTGAAATATCCATATCCAAATATCCCCATTTCAGAATGCCTAAAACTAATGGAGCTTCAACTACATTACAAAATACAGCCTTTAGCTAATTAAACATTCTCTCTCTCTCTCTCTCTCTCTCTCTC
>NC_034611.1:5188121-5200583 GCF_900095145.1 Mus pahari | reverse complement strand
CACACACACACACACACACACACACACACACAGAATATGTGTGGATAAAGCATATGTATTAAATTATATGTATATATAAAATGCATATAACAGTTGCAGGTGTGAAAATAATTCAGTTGTTAAAGGAAATTGTGGTTATGCATAGATACATGTAAAATTGCATGCCTGTGCACAAACATACATATGAATATGTGTGTGAGGCTAGAGGTCAATGCCAGGTGTCACTCCTGAGGAGTCAACCACTTTGCTCTGAGACAGGTCTCTCCCCGGTCTGGGGCTTTCCACGTGTATCAGGCTGGCTGACCTGGGGCTTCCAGGGATTCTTCTGTGTGCACCTTGCCAGTGCAGTTTGTACCACCACCATGCTTAGCTGTTTTACATGGATTCAGAAATCAAGCTCAGGTCCTCATACATGCACTTAAAGCACTTTAGTGGCTGAGACGTCCTCCCAGGCCCTAGCAAATTTTTAAATGACATTTTACTGCAATTATGGTCAAACGTTTGCATTAACTTTAGAAAGGCACTTATTTGCTTCTCGCTTCTCCTAGGCACTTTATGTGTGGTAAATCTGTATTCTCATAACTGCTTTGTGGATTACACTACTCAACTCAACTGCTACTCAAAGACTCTTTATGGCCATTTGTGGTTTCATCCAGTTTATGATCCGTTGAATGAATAATCTTCAGATTTAGAAATAATGGTCTTGGGAGGTGGGAGGCAGGGGGACCCTCTAAAATGTAACAGAGACCTGGGAGGTGAGAGACTCTCAGGACTCAAAGGGAAGGACCTTAGATAAAAAGCCCAGCAGTAGGGAGAGGGAACTTGGAGAGTCCACCTCCAGTAGAAAGACAGGGCATCAAGTGGAGAGATGGGGTTGCCAACCCACAGTCAAAAATTCTCACCTAGAATTGTCCCTGTCTAAAATAACTACAGGGACAAAAATGAAGAAGAGACTGAGGGAAAGGAGGTCCAGTGACTGGCCCAACTTAGGATCCAGCTCAAGGGGAGCCCCCAAGGCCTGACACTATTATTGATATTATGATGTACTTATAGACAAGAGCCTAGCATGGCTGCCCTCTGAGAGGTCCAACAAGCAGCTGACTGAGACAGAAGCAAATATTTAGACCCAACCTATGGTCTGAAGTCAGGGATCCCTGTGATTGAACTAGGGAAAGGCTAGAAGAAGTTGAGAAGGGCAACCTCATAGGAAGACCAGCAGGCTCAAAAACCCCAGCTCCCAGAGATCTCTCAGATGCTGAGCTACCAACCAGGCAGCATGCATTTGCTGGTTCAAGGTTCTTATTACATACAAAACAGAGGACTGTCTGGTCTGGTCTCAATGAGAAAAGCTGCTTCTAACCCTTAAGAGACTTGAGGCCCCAGAGAGTGTAAAGGCCTGGCAGAGTGTGGGGAGTGGGGACATCCTCTTGAAGATGGGGTGAAGAAGAATGGGATGAGGAACAGTGGGAAGGTAGAATGGGAGGAGGAAAATGACTGAACTATAAAAAAAGATTAAAGATAATAAAAAGTGGCCATTCCTGGGCAATAGTAGTCATATATAAATAATATTTCTGTTCAGCAAATAAAATTTTACTGTTATATAAATACATTTTTCTATAGGATTATTGTTAGTAGTTTTCAGGCTAAATGGAGCAACCTTCATGAAAACTGTATATGGTTGCTTTGGGTAAGAAATCTAAGATCTTGGCTGGGTGTGAAGACACAGATCTTTAAACCCAGCAATGGCGATGCAGAGGAAAACTAATCTATGTGACTTGGAGGCCAACCTATCTACGTGGTGTTAGTTCTAGCCCATCCAGGGATCCATAGTGAGCCCTTGTCTCAAACAAACAAAAGCTACTAGTGGGGCTGGACAGAAGGATAGCATTTAAGGCAGCAGGCAAAGGCATCTCCTGCCTGCCTGTCATCTGAGTTTTATCCCTAAGATATACATGGGGGAAGGAAAGAAGGAACTCCTGTACGTTGTCTTTGGGTCCCGTGCATGAGTGCGTACACACACGCAGGAACACACATAAGCACACTCACACACACACATACACACATACATTCACAAACAATAAATGTAATTTTAACTTTAATAAAAATAAATCTAAGCTTAGATTTCAAAATCCTTGTCATTGCATCAAGAAAATTAAAAGATTTCTCTTATTCTTTCCTGTGTTGAGATGTATATCTCCCCTTTAAATTTATAATCCCACATTAATAGCAAATTATAAAATGACATAAAATATATTTTCTTTCTATCTATTAAAATGCTTGAATGTAAGTAAGTCAAAATGAATATTTCAGAGAATAATGAGTCCTCTTTATGCAAGGAGAAACAATTGCTCGCTTTTATTTCTAAGCGCTTCGGCATAACCTGAGGCAATCCAGACAGGCAGCATAAGCAAGAAATTTGGCTGTGAAAAGAAGAGCTGACTAAAAATCTCAACCTCTGCATGTGTGTTGGCAAGTAAGACTGAAATCTGAAGGTCTCTGAGTGCTAAAGATAGCCACGAATGTTCACCTCAGGGGTACTCCTGAAGACACAGTATCATTGAAAGAAAGGGACAGTAAATTAGCGAAAAGAAGACAAGGCCTTTCCGCTCTGGGAATCAAACATTGAAAGAAAAAGAGCATCTGCTTCCAGACATTAGTTCTTAAAGGTAGAAGTGACCTGAAATCAAAGATCTTAGGGGTGGGGAGAGGAGAAAGAGAGAAAGAGACAGACAGACAGAGAAACAGAGAGACAGAGACAGAAAGAGATAGGCAGACAGACAGAGAAAGGAAAGAACAAAGCAAAGAGTTTTTGAGATAAATTAATATCTATTTCAGCTCCAATTGGGTTTTATATGTGATGTCTAGTATATAACAAAAATGTGAGAAAGAAAATATGATCCAAAACCAACAAAAGTATATTTACCATTTGCCTACATGTTCAAACTAGCAAAGAAGATTTCAAAATTATTTCCATGAAAGTGCAAGTAGCCTAGAAGAAGAAATGATTAAGTGAAGAATTTTAGTAGGGAAAAAGAAAACTTCTTTAAAAGAAATTTAACATTTAAAAGTATAATGTATGGAATAACAAACCCAGTGGATACCTGATGTCTGACCTAATGTTTATAAGGAACCACACAAAAGAAAAATGGGAATGTGGCACCATTTGAAGACATAAATGTGGAAATTTCCCCCCAACTGAGCAGGGTTAGCAGCTTGCAGGAGCAGCATGTCACCTAAAGGTTAAATACAAAGATACTAATGTATTCATCTCAAAACCAGGCTGCTGAAAGTCAAGATGGCAGAGTCTGAAGATGGTGGGAGAGAGGGATAATCTATGTTTCCAATATAATGCCACTTTCCAGAATAGCCCAGTCCTTTCCCACATGCCACATCAAGAAAAACAACAGTAATAATGGTGGAGAGACTCTTGGAGGGGAAAACAGAAGACACTGAAAACAAATTTGACATGCAAACAAAATGCATTTGCCCAAAATTCTATGACCAATAAAAGTATCTTTCACAAAAGAAAGAACAAAGACATTTCTGATTGCAAATAAATTGGATTTGTCATCATCAGAGCCAAAGAAAAATAACAGTAAGGTGATTGACTTAAATTCAGTCAGAGTCATCACAATATTAAATGTAACTGGACTAATGTTTGTTGAATAATTTGATTTTTTTAAAAGATATACAGATGTATGATATTTTTATAACAGTTCTGATATGGGTACTGACAGGATTAGAATTTTTTAAAAAATTTTAAAAATTAAATAAATACTAAATCCTAAAAAAGTGAGAGAGCAGGAGGACAGGACACCTGTCCCCAGCCTGGCCACCCAAGCTTGGTCCCCAGAATCCACATAAGTGGAAGGAACACACACATACAACTCTCTCTCCCACCACACACACACACACACACACACACACACACACACACACAAGAATAAAGAAGCAAATACATGTTTTTGAAGTGAAAATACTGGAACTTGACAAAGCCAATTTTAGTGAAAGAATTGTCTAAAGGATACTGAGATAGTCCATAGTTTAAAATGCCAATTAATCAAAAAGACAAAAAACAAACAAACAAACAAACAACCATGCTTCTGCCTAACTGGTGTGTAATCAGTAACTGACAATAGAAAAGCAAAATTGTTTTAACTGAATAATAATGAAGAAACGTAAAAATTGAAAAATATAACCAAAATAGAAATGAGGGAGGTATATAATATAATATATAAATAAATATATAAAATCATAACCTTGAATAATGAGAAAGATTTAAAATTTTTAATTCAGGGGACCATAAACAAAAAAAAAAAAAATGGGAGGAATTCTAAAACGGAATAAAACAGCAAAAACAGAGGACAATGAGCCATAAAAAATGCAACAAAATCAAAATATGATTCCTTATCAATAAAGACAAAGATTATCCATCTAATAGGTAAGAATAAATATATGTCTACTCTCAACAGTGAAAATCAAGGTATTTCTACATACACATTACAAGCATTTAAATGTAAGCAGGTAAAAGAATATTATAACTGACTTTTTAATAACCTTGATCACTTGGAAATTGCTGCAGACAGACCTCAATTGGGTCCTGGTTACAGGCAAGCAAGGAGTTGGTGTGGAGGAGTGACAAACAGACATAGACACAAGGGAATGTGGTATCTAAATGTAATTTGTCAAATCAAGCATCAAACTTTTAATATGGAAGAAAATAGGGAAGTTAGGTGACACATCTGCAAGATACAGTGAGGTTACCAGATGCTTAATGGCTCTTACACAAAATAGAGGAATGCAAACATAAAGAAAGACTAGCAGGAACTGGGCAATAAAACTGAGACAAAGTCACCTCTTTCTAAGGTCAGCTATAGTCTTATAAGCCAGGTGTGAGGTCTTTATACTTCCGGGGCAAGGGCTTTCATACCCAAGTCATGGTTCTAATTAGCGAGCTCTCTAGCTAACCTTCTCATGAATAATGCAATACTCTAGTTCCTCGTCAAACCACAGCCCAACCTACTTCCTAAACCAGTGTAAATTCCTGTATATGGGAGCGATTGTGTGGGGGGACTTTCTACTAATAAGTAATGTAGTCTGCCATACATAACTATAATAAGAATTCTAAACTTACTTTGCTAAGCTTGCCCTAAGATTTCTAACTCTATGTAGTAGATAGTAATGCCTGATTTCTTTCACTATCTCTCTTACAATACTAGAGGTAATACTGAATGTCACTGAATAGGCAACATTCTTACTGAATTCCAAGCCCAGGGTCAGCTCAAGGACTTCCTAGGGCATTGGTGAAGGCCAAGAAGCAAAGTTCAATTTTGCTTAGGTATTTGGCAAGTCATTGCTTGGAGGCACCTATAATAAAATGATACTGAAAGAAAGCACACAGATTCATTCACAAGGACAAGTTTGGAATATTCGTTATCCAAGATGCCATGGTTCCAGGAGACTAAGTTTCTGTGAACTTTATGCCTCGGACTTCATCCAGGTTTCTAGGCCTGTCACGCAAGTCACTACTGGAGTGGGTATAGCGGGAAATGAGAAAAAACTCTATTTCGTAAATTCAACTTTTGTGGGTTTTTTTTGTTTTTTTGTTTTTGTTTTTGTTTTTTTTATTATTATTATTTTCTTTATTTACATTTCAAATGCTATCCCGAAAGTTTCCTATACCCTCCCCCCACCTCTGCTCCCCTACCCACCCACTCCCACTACTTGGCCCAGGCCTTGCCTTGTGCTGGGTCATATAAAGTTTGCAAGACCAAGGGGCCTCTCTACCCAATGATGGCTGATTAGGCCATCTTCTGCTACATATGCAGCTAGAGACACATTAATAGATAATCTGATTCATTCTATCTCTATTCAAAAGATTGAGACCGAAGCAAGACCTCAGTCAGTAAAGTGTTTAGCGGGTCTGGATATGGATCCCAACATCCATGTAAGCTGTCAGGCAAAGTGTTTATAACCCAAGCAGAGGGGAGAGATATCTGGGCTTGCTAGCCAGCCAACCTACCCAAGCATGGGATCCTCAGGCTTGGGGCAAAGAACTGTGTATAAATCGGACACTCAATCAATCAGTCAATAGATAAAGTGGAACAATATTGAGGATAACACCTGGAATTGACCTCTGACCTCCAAACACACACACAGAGAGAGAGGGAGAGAGAGAGAGAGAGGGAGAGAGAGAGGGAGAGAGAGAGAGAGAGACAGAGACAGAGACAGAGACAGAGACAGAGAGAGAGAGAGAGAACACAACACAGATTGGTTGCTTCTCCACCCTGAGGCTATGATCAAGAGAGATGGCTCAGGTGTTAAGAGCACTTGTTCTTCCAAAGATCCTGATTTCAGTCCCAGCACCCCCATTGAGGCTAACAAGTGTCTGTGACTGCATTTCTAGGATATCCACTGCCTTCTTCCACTCACATAGTCAAAACACGTCTGCAATAAGATAAAAATAAATGTTTTTAAATGTAAAAAAATTGAACTCAGTCCCTAAACATTCTATAAAGAAAACTAGGTCCTTGTGATAGAAATAGCACAAACCCCCAAGGGGTAAAAGAAGAGAGGGCAACTTTAAAACAATTATTCTTATAGGTTTTTTTAATTAAAATCTGTTCAGTACCAGACCCTCAACACAAGAATTATTGATACATTATTCTTTTTATATTTTCACTCCCTTTTCTGACCATGGCTGTACTTCTTTATATTGTATCTACCAGCCTCTTACTAAATATATTTTCTTTCAAATAATTTCATTTTCCAGGTTCCAAAAATGTGACTTGTTTATTCAACACTGCGTTTCACATTATATACACCATATCACTTGCACCTCATAAACTGGAGAGAGGCTGTATGCTCCGGGCTTTACCAGTGAAGTCACTGACTTCACACCAGAACATGCAAATCCAGTGTGATCCACAAGGCCACACTCTTCTGTATGCCACCCTGCCTCTACCAGTCACGACGAACAGACCATTCTCAGCCAGTCTGTCAGAACTGCCTTCACCTTCTCTATTTGGGAGTGGTGTAATTATTAATTGAACTGGAAAAAAATTAAGGATTTCGAGGGGAGGAGTATTAGTTCAGCTGTTTTTACTCACAATCTGTCATGGTTTAAACTGTGGAACTTTTCAGAGAGTAAGTGAAGCCCATTTACTTATCACTGTGAACTTTCAGGGATTACTGAGTGTGGATGTTCTAACCCCCTGTGTTTTTATGTAAAACTGAGATAATCTGAAACAGACAGGAATGAGAAATCCTGCTCCTTAAAATAGGGTGGCTTCCCTCAGAAAGAAACCAAATGGTCTCCTCTGAACCTCCCCTGCCACTTGTCTGGATTAGTATTTTACTGTCATTATCTCTCCCACCTTATAGATATTTATAACACAGTGCTCAACAGAAAATCCCTGAAGGACAAAGCCTGGGTCTTGTTCACAGTCACACATGCCTAATGCCAAGCATATACTAGATACACAATAAATGTATAAACAAACAGAAAGACATTTTAGATTTTAGTCTTGGTCTAGGGATGTAGCTCAGCCATAAAGCACAGAGCCCTGATTCTATCTTCAGCATAACACACGTAAACACAAACACACAAACACACACACAAATACATGCACACATATATGTACGAACCCCACACACACACATACACAACATACACAAACACAAATGTTTGTTTAGTATTAGTATTTGTTTAGTATTTGTTGCAATTAAGGAAATTTTCAAGTTCTATGTTGTTTTTGCTTGGCTGACAATTTTTTCTTTTAATTTATTTTGTTGATTGGTTCACTGAAGGTTGGGCTCTTCTATTATGGATTAGACTGCCCTCAAACTCTATTCTCCCAACCTCTGGCAGTCACTACACCTGTTGGGAATCCATTTTTAATTTCTATAGTATTTTAATCCTTTAAAGGAAAACAAAGTCTGTGTTGGAATGGTATTACCCAATGGAAATATAAGGGAAGAGACAAATGTGGTGCTTAAATAATTTCAAATTTTCCAGGATCCACATCCAGATTCTTTAAATCCAATTTTAGAAATATCTTTAATTTAACCAATATATCCAAGGTACTATGTAGACAAGAAGCTGTCGATGAGTTCTCTGTTTTTTTGTTTTTTTAGATGTTTTCTTCATTTACATTACAAACGTTATTCCCTTTCCTAGATTCCTCTCTGAAAATTCCCTATAACCTCTCCACTCCCCCTGCTCCCCAACTCACCCATACCAACTTCCGGGACCTGGCATTCCCTTATATTGGGGCCTAGAATCTTTACAAGATCAAGGGCCTCTCCTCCCATTGATTGCCAACTAGGCCATCCTCAGCTACATATGCAGCTAGATACATGAGCTGTGAGGTTACTGGTTAGTTCAAATTGGTGTTCCTCCTACAGGGCTGCAGACCCCTTCAGCTCCTCGGGTACTTTCTCTAGCTCCTACATTGGAGATACTGTGTTCCACCCAATAGATGACTGGGAGCATCTACTTCTGTGTTTGCCAGACACTGGCATAGCCTCACAGGAAAGAGTGATATCAGGGTCCTGCCAGCAAAAACTTGTTGGTATATGCAATAGTGTCTGGGTTTGGTGGTTTTTTATTGGATGGACCACCGGGTGGGGGTAGTCTCTAAATGGTCCTTACTCAGTCTCAGCTCTGAACTTTCTCTGTAACTTCTTCCATGGGCATTTTGTTCCCCCCTTCTAAGAAGGAACGAAGTATCCACACTTTGGTCTTTTTTCTTCTTGAGTTTCATGAGTTTCGCACATTATATCTTGGGTATTCTAAGGTTCTAGGCTAATATCCACTTAACAGTGAGTGTATATATCATGTATATTCTTTTGTGATAGGGTTACCTAACTCAGGATGATATCCTCCAAATCCATCCATTTACCTAAGAATTTCATAAATTCATTGTTATTAGAACTTGAGAAGTACTCCATTGTGTAAATTTACCACATTTTCTGTAACCATTCCTCTGTTGAGGGACATCGCAGTTCTTTCCAGCTTCTGGCTATTATAAACAAGGCTGCTATGAACATAGTGGAGCATGTGTCCTTATTACCAGTTGGAACATTTTCTGGGTATATGCCCAGGAGTAATATTGCTGGATCTTCTGGTAGTACTAGGTCCAATTTTCTGAGGAACTGCCAAACTGATTTCTAGAGTGTACCAGCTTGCAATCCCACCAGCAGTGGAGGAGTGTTCCTCTTTCTCCACAACATCGCCAGCATCTGCTGTCCCCTGTATTTTTGATCTTAGCCATCCTGACAGGTGTAAGGTGGAAACTCAGGGTTGTTCTGATTTGCATTTTCATGATGATCAAGGACTTGAACATTTTTTCAGGTGCTTCTCAGCCATTAGGTATTCCTCAGTTGAAAGTTCTTTGTTTACATTTGTAACCCATTTTTTAAAAGGGTTATTTGGTTTTCTGGAATTCAACTTTGTGAGTTCTTTATATATATTGGATGTTAGTCACCTATCAAATTTAGAATTGGTAAAGATCTTTTCCCAATCTATTGGTGNCCTTTTTGTCTTATTGACAGTGTCCTTTGCCTTACAGAAGCTTTGCAATTTTATGAGGTCCCATTTGTTGATTCTTGATCTTACAGCACAAGCTATTGATGTTCTGTTCAGGAATTTTCCCCCTGTGCCCATATCTTCTAGACTCTTCCCCTCTTACTCCTCTGTAAGTTTCAGTGTCTCTGGTTTTGTGTGGAGCTCCTTGATCCACTTAGTCTTGAGCTTTGCACAAGGAGATAAGAAGGGATCCATTCACATTCTTCTACATGATAACCGCCAGATGAGCCAGCACTATTTATTGAAAATGCTGTCTTTTTTCCACTTCGTGGTTTTAGCTCCTTTGTCAAAGATCAAGTGGCCATAGGTATGTGGGTTCATTTTTGGGTCTTCGGTTCTGTTCCATTGATCTACCTGTCACTGTACCAGTACCATGCAGTTTTTTATCACAAATGCTCTGTAATATAGCTTGAGGTCAGGGATGGTGATTCCACCAGAAATTCTTTTATTATTAAGAATAGTTTTTTCTATCCTAGGTTTTTTGTTATTCCAGGTGAATTTGCAAATTGCCCTTTCTAACTCTTTGAAGAAATGAGTTGGAGTTTTGATGGAGATTCCATTAAATCTGTAGATTGCTTTCAGCAAGATAACCATGTCTCCTATATTGATCCTACCAATCCATGAGCATGGGAGATCTTTCCATTTTCTGAGATCTTCTTCAATTTCTTTCTTCAGAGACTTGAAGTTCTTATTATACAGATCTTTCACTTCCTTAGTTAGAGTCACGCCAAGGTATTTTATATTATTTGTGACTATTGTGGAGGGTGTTGTTTCCCAAATTTCTTTCTCAGCCCATTTATCCTTTGTGTAGAGAAAGGCCATTGATTTGTTTGAATTAATTTTATATCCAGCTACTGCACTGAAGCTGTTTATCAGGTATAGGAGTTCTCTGGTGGAATTTTTAGGGTCATTTATATATACTATCATCTGCAAATTGTGATATTTTGACTTCTTCCTTTCCAATTTGTATCCCCTTGATCTCCTTTTGTTGTCTAATTGCTCTGGCTAGAANTTCAAGAACTATATTAAATAGGTAGGGAGAAAGTGGGCAGCCTTGTCTAGTCCCAGATTTTAATGGGATTGCTTCAGGCTTCTCTTCATTTAGTTTGATGTTGGCTACTGGTTTGCTTTATACTGCTTTCATTATTTTTAGGTATGGGCCTTGAATTTCTGATCTTTCCAAGACTTTTATCATGAATGGGTGTTGGATATTGTCAAATGCTTTCTCAGCATCTAATCAGCTGATCATGTGGTTTTTGTCTTTGAGTTTATGTAGTGGATTACATTGGTGGATTTCCATATATTGAACTATACCTGGATCCCTGGGAAGAAGACCACTTGATCATGATGGCTTATTGTTTTGATGTGTTCTTGGTTTTAGTTTGAGAGAATTTTATTGAGTATTTTTGCATCGATATTCATAAGGAAAATTGGTCTGAAGTTCTCCTTTTTTGGATCTTTCTGTGGTTTAGGTATCAGAGTAATTATTGCTTCACAGAATGAATTGTGTAGAGTACTTTCTCCTTCTATTTTGAGGGATATTTTGAGGAGAATTGGAATCAGGTCTTCTTTGAAGGTCTGATGGAACTCTGCACTAAACCCATCTGGTCCTGGACTTTTTATTTTTTTTATTTTATTTTATTTTATCTACTTCTATTTCTTTAGGAGATATGGGACTCTTTAGATCCTTACTTTGATCCTGATTTAACTTTAGTACCTGGTATCTGTCAAGAAAATTGTCCATTTCATCCAGGTTTTCCAGTTTTATTGAGTATAGGCTTTTATAGTAGGATCTGATGNTATTTTGGATTTCCTCAGATTCTGTTGTTGTGTCTCCCTGTTCATTTCTGATTTTTTTTAATTAGGATACTGTGCACTCTATTAGTCTGGCTAAGGGTTTATCTATCTTGTTGTTTTTCTCAAAGAACCAGCTCCTGCTTTGGTTGATTCTTTGTGTAGTTCTTTTTGTTTCAATTTGGTTGATTTCAGCCCTGAGTTTGATTATTACATGCAGTCTCCTCCTCTTGGGTGAATTTGCTTCCTTTTGTTCTAGAGCTTTTAGGTGTGCTGTCAATCTGCTCTTGTATGCTTTCTCCGGTTTTTTGTTTTGTTTTGTTTTGTTTTTGTTTGTTTGTTTGTTTGTTTTGGCGGCATTCAGAGCTATGAGTTTTCCTCTTAGGACTACTTTCAGTGTGTCCCATAACTTTGGGTATGTTGTGGCTTCGTTTTCCTTAAACTCTAAAAAGTCTTTACTTTTTTACTTATCTCTTCCTTGACCAAGTTATCATTGAGTAGAGTGTTGTTCAGCTTCCACTTGTACATTGTCTTTCCATTATTTATGTTGTTATTGAAGATTAGCCTTAGTCTGTGGTGATCTGACAGGATGCATGGGATTATTTTAATATTTTTGTATGTTTTGAGGCCTGTTTTTCTAACCAATTATATGATCAATTTTGGAGAAGATACCATGAGGTGCTGAGAAGAAGGTGTCTCCTTTTCTTCTAGGATAAAATGTTCTATAGATATCTGTTAAATCCATTTGTTTCATAACTTCTGTTAGTTTTACAGTGTCCCTGTTAAGTTTCTGTTTTCAGGATGTGGCCATTGATAAGAGTGGGTGTTGAAGTCTCTTACTATTATTGTGCGTGGTACAATGTGTACTTTGAGCTTTACTATAGTTTAATAAATGTGGATGCCCTTGCACTTGGAGCATAGATATTCAGAATTGAGAGTTTATCTTGGTAGATTTTATCTTTGATGAGTATGAGGTGCCCCTCCTTGTCTTTTTTGATAACTTTGGGTTGGAAGTCAATTTTATTCTATTTCAGATTGGCTACTCCAACTTGTTTCTGGGACCATTAGATTAGGTTTTT
>NC_034611.1:5154206-5187666 GCF_900095145.1 Mus pahari | reverse complement strand
TGGAATACTTTGGTTTCTCCATCTATGGTAATTGAGAGTTTTGCTGGGTATAGTAGCCTGGGCTGGCATTTGTGTTCTCTTAGGGTCTGTATGACATCTGTCCAGGATCTTCTGGCTTTCATAGTCTCTGGTGAGAAGTCTGGTGTAATTCTAATAGGTCTACCTTTATATGTTACTTGACCTTGTTCCCTTACAGCTTTTAATATTCTATCTTTATTTAGTATATTTGTTGTTCTGATTATTATATGTCGGGAGGAATTTCTTTTCTGGTCCAGTCTATTTGGAGTTCTGTAGGCTTCTTGTATGTTCATGGGCATCTTTTTCTTTAGGTTAGGGAACTTTTCTTCTATAATTTTGTTGAAGATATTTACTGGCCTTTTAAATTGACAATCTTCATTCTCATCTATACCTATTATCCTCAGGTTTGGTCTTCTCATTGTGTCCCGGATTTCATGGATGTTTTGAGTTAGCAGCTTTTTGCATTTTACATTTTCTTTGATTGTTGTGTCCATGTTTTCTATGGTATCTTCTGCACCTGAGATTCTCTCTTCCATCTCTTGTATTCTGGTGGTGATGCTCACATCTATGGCTCCTTATTTCTTTCCTAGGATTTCTATCTCCAGTGTTGTCTCCCTTTGGGTTTTCTTTATTGTTTCTACTTCCATTTTTAGATCTTGGATGGTTTTGTTCAATTTCTTCACCTGTTTGGTTGTGTTTTCCTGTAATTCTTTAAGGGATTTTTATATTTCCTTTTTAAGGAGTTCTACTTGTTTACCTGTGTTCTCCTGTATTTCTTTTAGGGAATTATTAATGTCCTTCTTAAAATCCTCTACCAGCATCATGAGATATGATTTTAAATCTGAATCTTGCTTTTCTGGTGGGTTGGGGTATCCAGGACTCTCTTGGTTGGAGTACTGTGTTCTGATGATGCCGAGTAATCTTGGTTTCTGTTAGTAAAATTCTTATGTTTGCCTTTTGCCATCTGGTAATTATGTTCTGGTGTTAGATGTTCTAGCTGCCTCTGGCTAGAGTTTGTTCCTCCTGTGAATCTATTAGCCTCTGTCAGCACTCCTGGGAGACCAGTTCTCTCCTGAGTCCTGGGGGTCAGAACACTCCCTGCAGGCCAACTCTCCCCTGTCCAAGAAGCTCTGTTGCTTCTGCTACCCGTGTGTTCTCCAGCATGGACCAGCCTCAGAGAGACCCCAGATAGAAAATGGTGATCTCGGAATTCTCTGTTCTTTTAGGCCAGTTGTACTTCCTATGCTTAGTAACCTTCTGTAACTACTCATGTGGAGGTAAATGACCTGAGTTGGTGCTTATGGAAAAGACAATCGGATCTAAAGAAGAATGAGATGTCAGTGGCCAAATGGAGAGGAGTGGAAGCAGGTAAATAGCCCATTGTAAGACACATGAAAATGAAAATGTAGGAAATAACTTGTTTCTTTTTCCTTTTTGGTCTTTAACCTTTCAGTGGGTAGCAGGAGTCAGAGATTGCCAAAGAAACTAGGACATGTTTCTGAAATGTAAATTCCAAATGAACGAGTTACTCTGTGCTTTAAGGCGTACTGAACATTGAAAGCACCTTTATGCATTAGTTTATCATTTCTAGAGGTAGGGGAGAGAAAGAGAAAGTTCTTCCACCACTGGCACAGAGCTACCATGAAACTGATATCTGCAGCCATTCCACTGCATGAAGATGGAAGTCAGTAAAAACCTAAAGCTCATGCTGTGCCACCGACACTGAGAGTAATTTACAGTAAGTGCCATTGTTCTGCTCTCCGAAAATAGATGGAAGATTAATCGTAGATGGTTGACAATTTAACTCATACCATGAAAAAAATGACAAAATAATAAACTTACTTCTTTAAAAAACAAACAAACAAAAAACATTAACCTCCAATCTGCAGGTAGCAGTCCTTTGGTTAGAGTTTGGCATATCCTAGTATCTCATAGATTATTTCCTAGCCCAGTTCTGGGTTTTTGAATCCATACTATGAAATCTAATTACTGCAGATAATTCCAGTTTAAGCAAATAACCCAAAATTAAAGACAGCAGGCTTTATGGATCTTCTGTGAAAACAGTAGAGCCCTTCACTGTCTCTGAGACTGGCAGCTCTGGTCACAGCAAAGCTGGGCTATGAATTCTAACATGCCAAGACTAAGTGTATTCTCATTTAGTGGAGTCTACATGCATGTCTACTTTACCCAAAACAGAATCCATCCAGTCAGCCAAATCAATAATGAAATATTCCCTAAAACCTGACTATTCGGTCCCTAAATTACTTTAAAATTACATTGACTTGAAAAATTCAGTAATTTTGTAAATCCATGTGATACTTTAATGATCATTTGAAGGTATAAATATACCTCTTACTGAAGTACACCTCTTATTGAATTTCTATAGAAATAACATCTTAGTAATAATCTTTATTCAGACTAGAGATAATCAAACAGGTTAACATCCGTTTTGAACTATTTTTGTGAAACAACTGCCACAGAAAAAGTTCCCTGTTGAAATGAGGCAGAAACAACAGTAAGATATTCAACTCATTGGTGGACCAGGGGGACTATGCGGAAAAGACACACCATGTCTGAAAGCAGCAAGTATGACTTGTGAAAAGGATTGAAAGCTAAGAATTTCCAGTGAGGTTTTCAGGCATTTCAAAGCCACCCAAGGATTATAAAATGTAGCTCCAGCTTAAAAGCCAGCATCAAGGCAAGTTTATTAATTTCCTTGGAGCAAGTTAATCTGCACTGCTTTATGCTCAAGTTTCTTGAACTGGTTAAAAATGAGGTGAGTCTTTGCATCAGCTAAAGACCTGGTCTTGGAGAAATATGATTTTTTTTTAAATGTGGTTTCTTTTACTCTAGTTTGCACTGCCATAAAGGTCAGTTTGTTCACACTGGGGACAGCCTCTCCTTCGTGGCACATGTTCAATAAATGTCAGTAAGTGAACAAAGAGAGGAGATACTGGAACACTCTTGCCCTTAATAAACCGAAAAGGTAGTGGTGAGCTGAAAGTTAAATATATTCAGAAGAAAGGGGCCTTAGAGCCTGTTTTTCTGGTTGAGAGATCAGAGCAAATGAATCTGAAACTTAAAATAGAAGTTGTTTGAATCTCATGGGTTCCGACATTTCAGTGGTAAGCTGAAAGTTATAAAAACTGCTACTAAATCCAAACTGCTGCTACTAAATCCAAACTGCTAGCAAGCACCGTATGGAAAAAGACGCCTGTGATATGTCTTCTATCGTGTGTGTGTGTGTGTGTGTGTGTGTGTGTGTGTGTGTGTGTGTGTGTGTATAAAAAGTCATTGCACTTGAATTATTGCAGAAAGGGTCTTAAAATAAACACAGTGGTGAGGAGAATGAACTATTGGGAAGCCAAGCAGACTGAAACAGAAAGGGCAAACTGGGGACTTCACAGGAATGGGGGGCAGGAGGGGGGGGCATTGATCACGCAAGCAGGTGACATTTGCCTGCTACTTAGTAATGGCGGTGGGTCTCACAAAATGTTTC
Source organism: Mus pahari (assembly GCF_900095145.1). NCBI lineage: Eukaryota > Metazoa > Chordata > Mammalia > Rodentia > Muridae > Mus > Mus pahari. The sequence goes on along the minus strand of NC_034611.1, from coordinate 5,184,149 downwards.
TCATACTACTCTTAGCCAACAATCACGGTTCACATCTGTCAAGCTTCTTAGAATTTAAAAACTGGAGACTATTTGAACCCTAATTAGCTAGATTCAAATTTAAAATAAATCTCTTAGGCCCAGGCAAAGAGAACCTCTGTGTCACTGGGTTTGAAACCTATTGAAACTAAATGTATTTTCTCCTTCCCTTCTTTTACTAAAAAAATAAATAAAGATTCAAATTCCTCAAGACAGTTGACTGCAGCTGCATAGTTAGAAAGCTTGGAGGTTGAGGCAGGAGTAAACCAGGCTCAGAACACAGAAGGAGGTGGGTATATGCAGACACACAGCGCATGCACCCTTTTTCCTCTTCAGAAGAAAGCATCTTACTCCTGCATAGGTAGAGTCTGCTCTTCCTATCAGAATCTATACTCGGCAGCATTCTAAGTCACACCCTTTTTCTTATGATAAAATCACCTAGAATGTCTTAAGAAGCCTTCAGATACAATAGGAGATGACTTCCTGTTTGTCCATGAATTTTCCCTACAACCCAAGCAATACTGTCTTCCTCATTTGTTGCTTAAGAAATAGGTCTAGAACAGTGGTCCCCAACCTGTGGGTTGCAACCTCCAAAGAGGCTGCATTCAGATATCTTGCATGTCAGATATTTACATTAGAATTCATAACCGTGGCAAAGTATAGTTATGAAGTATCAACAAAATAACTTTATGTGGTGGTCACCACAACATGAGGAATGGTATTAAAGGGTCACAGCATTAGAAAGGTTGAGAACCACTGCCTTGAGGGTCCAGAGAATCCCAACTTTGACTGCACATTGGAGTCACCTGGGGAACTTATAAAATTTCAAAGTCTAAGCCGTTTTTCAAAACTGTCATAATCTTAAATTAAACCAGAAACGCTCAAGGTAACTCCATCCAGCTACCTGGGTTGACACATAGAGTTAAACCAAGTTTTCCAGGCTGATACTTGAGCTGGAAATAAAAGGTAAGTTTGTGTTCATGGAAAACTTTATCTCAAGGATTCCCCACAAAAGCTCCCTTGGTAATCTAGAAGACTAGGGCCAACATCCGCATTCTATGCACTTGATTACTTCCTGCACAAATGTTCTGTTTATCATTCCATATATATTGCCAGGGGGTTCTGTGATATTGTTATGTGTTCCTACATTAAAAGTTTATTATCCAGAAGTGGCATATAGCTGCCATGGGAAGATGTAGGGAACAGAAAAAAATCTGTAGCACTTTTATGTAACAAGTATAAACTTTCCATATGATAGAAATTCAAATTCAAGCAGCCAAATCACTAGTGGCTGAAAACAATAAATCTGATTAACTTGATTTTCTTTTAAAAAGAAACAAACTATACCACTTCTGGTGGTAGTATGAATTTGATACATTTACATTAAATATTTATAATGCCTTGACTTTAAAAAAATTATCACTGTAGCTGTTTCTCATGAAATTAGCAAAGAATGGGATAGTAGCATTATACAATGTAGCAAAATAAAGGCTGGAGAGCTGACTCAATGATGATAGCATATACTGCTCTTGCAGGAAGCCTAAGTTCCATTCCCAGCAATTGGATCCAATGGCTCCCAAGACTTACAACGGCCTATAACTCCACCTCCAGGGATCTGATATATCTAGCCTCCATGGGCACATGTACTCAGTGCACAGACATGCACATACACACATACATAGTTAAAAGTAATATAACAAGCCATTTTACTGTATATACTATGAATATGTACAATCATTATGTATCAACTAAAAGTAAATAAAATTGAAAATATAGAAATAGATGACTGGAGTCTGGAGGCGTGGCACAGTGGTAGAGGGCCTGCCCAGCACTCCTGTTCCTCCACCCATGATGCAAAGGAAGATGCAAGACAGAAGAAGGCAGTTTTGGCTGTGTAGGATCTACACAAAGGAAATGACGTAATGCTACAGAGCAACATAAGCGAGTGCAGGGCAATACAAGAGGAAATACAAATCCTGAGAAGGTTTGCATAGGAAACAAAGTCATGTTTAAGTTCACCAAATTCTAATCAAGATTCTGTGCATGTATTTTTGGATGTCTGGAAATTTTCTGAAGAAAAACTGGGAAGTATTAAGACTAATGGGAAATTATTAGTTTGGATAAGTTAAATATGAATCTTGATTCAACATAGTATTATGCAGACACAAGAGAAAATATATAATTTAGTAACCAAAGAAAGAGCCTAAATATTTTTAATTACAATCAATTTTTAATTATAGTCATTTATAATTTAAAGAGAAAATAAAATTGGAAAGAAAATAATTGTGCATATTTACATATGTATATCCCTGTTCATGTGGATGTGGGGTGTGTGTGTGTGTGTGTGTGTAAACACACATGCATAGGGCATCTTGAGGCCAACCTCAGATTATTCTTTTTGGCCATCAGCCACCCTATGGTTGAGACAGGCTCTCTCACTGGTGTGTTGGCCGGCCAGCACGCCCACGGATTCTTCTGTCTCTGCCTCACCCACACTGGGATTACGAGCTTGTGTCACGACACATCACTTTTATTTTTTAAGGCATTTTTATTAGATTATTTTCTTCATTTACATTTCAAATGCTATCCCCAAAGCCCCCTATACCCTCCTCTTGCCCTGCTCCCCAACCCACCCACGCCCGCTTCCTTGCCCTGGCATTCCCCTGTACTGGGGCACACTGGGGCATTGATCTTCGCGATACCAAGGGTCTCTCCTCCCACTGATGGCCAACTAGGCCATCCTTTGCTACATATGCAACTAGAGACACAGCTCTGGGGGTACTGGTTAGTTCATATTGTTGTTCCTCCTATAGGGTTGCAGACCCCTTTCATATGGATGTTGAGGGAAAAACTCAGGCCTGCATGCTTGTGTGGCCAGTATCTTACCAATGGAACAATCTCCCCAGCTCAGAACATTAATGCTTAGTAACTGACTGGGGAAACTCATTATTTTTTTAATTAGCTTAGACATTTGTTTTGTAGTAAAATGAAAAAGAATAAAACAAGTAAATAAAATTTAGAACTGCTGAAAGAAAATGCAGATTAATATTTAGCTTTCTCCCAAATGGAAATAAAACTTTGGAGGCATAAAAATGAGGCTGTTTTTTGAAGGGGTGAGAGGTGGATAACACATTTGATGGTCTATCAATTTTAAGTATTTCCATATCAAAAATTCAATCTGAAAAGAATCCTAAATGGGAAAGAGGAAATGTTTGCCATAATACTGCATTTCTTTCTCTTTTATCTTTATTTTTTGAGGATTTTAGGTTGAAACAGGGTTTCTCTGTATAGCCTTGGCTGTCCTGTAACTCACTCTGTAGACCAGGCTATCCTAGAACTCAGAGATCGCATGCCTCTGCCTCCTGAGTGGTAGAATTAAAGATGTATGCCACCACCACATGACTAAATTTCTTGGTGTAGTTAACTGATACAGTTACCGTATCAAGCGACACTAAGTTCCAGACTATGACGACTTGGATTACATATGTGAAAACTGGTTCAACCTCCTGGACCTCAACAGATACAGAAGAACTCAGTCCTGTCTGCAGATTCCCCTCATCATCAAACCACCATCCTGAAAAGTAGACAAGGACCAAGTCTGACCCCATGGCTTTCGGGTGAGGAGGGAGGGAGTAGGACAAAGTGATAGACAGACAGCACAAGCCATTTTCATCTTAGGAGTGTGGCACTGGGAAGCCAATGACACTTTGGATGTACGAAGGAATGAAGGTTTTCCAAGTCAACAAAGTAAGCGATGAGAAGAGCATACTCTGGGCTGTGCTCACCTGAGTACCTGAGCACATGACTTACCTGGGAAACAGCTTAGCCATCTGAGGTTAGTCAACCACATTCTATAGAACAATGAATTAGAAGCCTGAACATAGTCCCCGTCTGCAGAGAAAGGATAAAAACCTGCAACCAAGCAGTATAACAATTCAGTTAATCAAGATTATACATTTTAAATGCAATGATTTACAACTATGCGGCTATAAAGTGAAGAGGAGGGATTCAATAAAAACAGCATGTGGAAACCAGAGCCAAACATTTGTGTTTTACATCCTATCGGGTGCAGATGCTCATAAAACACCCTGGCAAAGAAATATTGTAGAAACCAAATTTCCGAAGAGTTAGAATTGAAGTTATTATTTGCTTTCAAATGCTATTTATTTAGTTTTGTTTTGATTTTGTACAAGTTCCTACCAAAGTTACAATTCAGTTCATTAAAGACGTGATTAAACCAGCTACCTTTTTGTTTTCAAACTGTCTCTCATCCTGTCTCCATTCCCCTGTGCGGGGATTATATCTCCATCAACCCCTTCTTCCAGCAAGCACATGTTTGCAAGGTTTTCTTCTTGGTGTCATCCTAGGTGAGAAGCAGACTGGAACTGACTAAGCACAGATTTCAGTATATGGATTCCCAGTTTCAGGCTACCAGCAGACAGGAAGGTTTAGGCTGAGTTATCCACAGCTAGGCAATGCTGAGGAAGGTAAGGTCCTACCTACCCATCACTGTTTCAACTCCAGTCTCAATAGCAAGTGGTGTGACAAGTTGCACGTCCCTTTTTAGGCATAAGCTCCCCATGTGGCTGGACCCAGATTCAACCTTTTTCTTCCCCCAGAATGTGACTCGTAAAGAAATACCCGTTTTTTGGGATGCATTGTTGGAATAATCTGATTATCAAAGGAATCTGGTTCCCATTCATTGAGAACCAGACCTTGGGACCCCTAGCACTAGGGTTAAAAGCTGGTCATGACAGCAGGTACATATATATAATCTCAGCAGTGGGATACAGAGAACAGCAGATCCTGGTGGCTCTCTGGTCAGCCAGTGTAACTAGTAGTGAGCTTGAGGTTCAATGAGAGACTAGGTCTTTAAAAAGAGGCAGAGGAAGAGAGATTAAGAACGATGCCCAATGTTGCTGGACTCCACACATGCACAGCTGCCCACACAAGTAAATTTGTGAAGTAAATTTGTGAAGGTGGGTGTTCTAAACTATGAACACTAGGTTTTTCAACTTTAGCAAGCTTGACTTTTGGGGCACATAATTCGTTTTTGAGCTGCTGCCCAATGAATTATAGAAGGATCAAAACATTCTTAGCGTCCACCCACCAGATATCATGAGTATCACCTATTCATACCACTTTCTTAGATGTAGTTGGGTTGACCTTACACTCACTATGTATCTCAGGCTTGCTTTGAACTCATGATCTACAGCCTTGGCCTCCTAAGACCTGGGGTTATAAGCACATGCCACCACTGCAGCTCTGATATCAATTAGACAACCAAAACTGTCTCTAGATATTATCAAATGTCTGTGAGTAGGTGGAAAATTACCTACAGTAGAATGTTATTTCAGTAGGGTGGTAGGATAGTAAAAATAAGATTTTAGAGTGGATCTACCAGCAACTTTAATAATACAGTAAGACATTCAAGAAAAGTAGCGTGGCACCAGACAGTACTACAATATGGCAAGTGAGACAGAAGAGCATATCCCATTGGTAAAACAAACGTAAAGAGGTGGAGATGACCTCTAATTGGCTTAAATAGTTTACTTTGTTTTCAGCAAAGGGATGAACCAGTAAGGAGTCCTGACTAAAATTCCTTAGGGAGAAGCCTGAGGAAACAATATATATTTAAGAGACTCAGACATGTGAGGAAACTCCGAGTTGGCTGTGTCATGTGCTGTACCAGCCACAGGAACAAAGGGCTTACTGAGTAAAACTCTACATGCTTGCTGGAGGACAGGCTGAGACTCTTCAGAGAGATGTTCTGTCACCTGCTAGAAATGATCATGTGAAGGACAGAAGACCTATTAAGCCATCTGAAAATTCTCTTTTCTATAAAGATGTTCCCCAATAGAATACAAACGCTGCTAATTTTTATAATTCTAATCTGTATAACCTTTACTGTGCAATTTCTAAAAGGAAATAAAAGGTCATTTAACTTCCATTCATGGAACCTATGTGACAGTTTAAAAGTTAGGATTGAATGCTCCAGATCTCACAGACTGTACCATAAAAGAGTTTGTTTAATTGCAACAGTCTCCATGGTAACTGTACAATGACCCATGAGAAGTGAGCCTCTTGGTCACAAGGGAAGATGTTATGAGGGTCGCCATTGCATTTTCAATGGAACCATTAAGTTTTCATAAATTCTCTCTCCAAGCTCTGCCAGAATATAGATGAAGGACTCTGTAATGAAAAGAACAACCAAAAAGCAAATCAATTGACACTGATATGGAATAAATATCCAGCTCCACACAAGACAAAGAAAAGCAAGTGTCCTTGTCAATGCTCTATTGCTGTGAAGAGACACTATGACCATGGCAAGCAACACGTATGAAAAGAAGGCATGTAAGCTCTCAGCTACTGCCCGAATGCTATCTGCTTTCATGCTCCCCACAACGATGGTCATAAGCCAACCTTCTGAAACTATAAGAAAGTCCCAATAAATGCTTTCTTTTTATAAGTTGCCACTGGTGTCTGAGTCAGGAGTTTGGGTTGGTTATTTCATCACAGACGTAATGGCAATTCACCAAAAAGTCACATTTCCATGTTTTGAAAACCATGCAATTAATTAAATCGTTCAGCTTCATTTTAATGAGATCTTTTACATTTTACTTTATTATCATCTCATGTATTCGTTAAATAAATACCCAGCATCTGTACTGTGAGATATCACTGCAGGCTCTGCTAGAGTAGAACAAATTTTGAAAGTGACTAAAAGTTTGTTGTCCCCTGGGAGTCCATGGTCTTACACTTATCAAACATAAATTATGAAAATATATAGCGTCAAATGGTAAGGGGAGAAGCAAGTGTTATCAGTTGACAGAAGGTGATCAAGGACATAGAGTGCGGTGGATTGAAAAATAATGCTCCTCACAGCCTCATACATGTTAATTCTTGGTCATTAGGTAGTGGTACAGGAATTGGAAGACATGGCCTTGTTGGAGGAAGTGTGTCACTAGGGGTGGCCTTTTAGCTTCAAATGTTCAACCAACAGTTTCTCTCTCTTCCTGCTACCTATGAATCCAGATGTAGAACTCCCAAGGTACTTCACCGCCATGCCTGCCTGCATTCTGCATGCTTCCCTCCATGATGACAATGAACTAAAACCTCTAAAACTATAAGCAAGTCCCAGTTACATGTTTTTCTTTATAACAGCTGCTATAGTCATGGTATGTATTCCCAGCAATAGAACATTGACTGGGACGGAGATGGTATAAGCAGCGAGGTATCACTATGATAGCCTGACCACGCCGCTTATTGGCAGAACATGGACTATGGGACTTTGAATTAGGAAAACAGTCAAATGTTTGAATTGGGAGATTGATGGGCCATACTAGTAGAAGCATAGAAGACAGTGAGCTGAGGCTGATTTGAATTGTGGGTGCCTGGCTCAAGAAGCTTCCAGGGACAATAATACCAGTATGTGGCCAGGAAGTTGTTCTTGTGATATTTCAGTGAGGAATGTGGCTGCTTTCTACCCTTGTCCAAAACAATATGCCTGAGGCTAAATTGAAGAGTTTTGGCTTAACATTGGCAAAGATTTTGAAAGAGCCTAGTATTTACTGTCATCTGGTTATTAGTGGCCAATCATATGACGACCTATGGAGCAAGATGAACAAGAAAAAATACAAAATGCACATTTTGAGGAGAAAAGAGGCACCAGAAGTATAGTAGAACTGAGTCTAGTGCTCGAGGAGACCGACAGGGTTTGGGGTGTTCTGTGTTGTTGTTGTTGTTGTTGTTGTTGTTGTTGTTGTTGTTCTTGTTCTTGTTGTTGTTCTTGTTCTTGTTCTTGTTTCTTTTTCTTTTTTAAAAAGCCTGATCATAAATGGAATAAAGGGAGCAGTAACCCCAGGGCTAGACTCCACCCAGCTGAGCTGCACACTTGCGAAAGGAATTTAGAAAGCCTATGGCTAGGCATTGTCTCTCACAGCTTTAAGCCTAGCACTCAGGAAGTACAGACAAGTAGATCTTGGAGTTCAAGACCAGCTTTAGATACAGAGAACTATGGATCCAGGACAGCTTAGCTAATGAAGGATGACTTGAAAACAGAAAGCTGGTGTAAATGTGTTTGAATGAGAGAGCCATGTTCCAGACCTTGCAAGCTGAAGAACTTGGCAGTTTCAGCCACGTGATTCTGGTTTTAGAGTAAATACACAAGAAATGGGTTATAGAATGTCTCTCTGCAACTAACAAAAGCAGTCAAGGCCTTCAGGGTGTGCTCGGAATATCCCTGCACTGAGGCCCAGAGAGGCCTTTGTATGAATTTGTAAAGGGCAAGGCTGGATTGTCTTAGAGAACTCAAGATGTTGAAGATGCCAGAGTTATAGGATGCCTACTAAAGATAGCTGCTACCAGGGAGTGGAATCAGCTCAGGGAGAGAAGTGTATTACAGTCTACAAAGTTGAAAGGGGTTGGAGTTCTGAAGAGCACATGATATCAGACATGGAGATGCAGAGTTTGGAGTTTGCTCAGCTGGTTTTCCATCTTGCTTTGGTCCAGCATTTACTGGCTACATTCCCTTTCCTTCTTTTAGAAATGGGAATGTATAGTCTGTGCCATTTTATGTAGAAGTATGTGATCTGCGCTTTAATTTTTATTTACAGGACATTGCAGTTAAGAGATTGCCATGAGCCTCAAAAGAGACCTTGAATTTTGGACTTCTAAACAGGGTTGACTGTTATAGACTATGGGTACTTTTGAAGTTGGACGGAATGCAGTTTTGCATCCCGATATGGCTAAATGCCTCTGGGATCCAGGGAGTGAAATGCGGTTTGAACAAGAATAGGCTCATGGATCTGAATACTTGGGAATTCAGGAGTAGTGCTACTTGGAGAAGTGACCTTGTTGGAACTGTCACTGAGGGTAGAGTTAGGGGTTTCAGATGCTCATGTCAAGCCTAATGCCTCTCTCCTCTTGCTGCCTGCAGATCCACATGTAGAACTCTCAGCTATTTCTCTAGCACCACATCTGCTCGTGTGTCAGTGTGCTTCAGGCCATGATGAGAATGGCCTCTGAAACTATAAGCAATCCTCAATTAAATGCTTTCCTTTATAAGAGTGGCTTTGGGCACAGTCTCTTCACAGCAATAAGACATTTGACTAAGACATAGAGTTATAAGGTACATGGAAAGTGCAGGTTGTAGGTGTCGTCTATGAGACTAGAAATAGAAGAGTGATCTCAAGGAAATAGGGAAGACAAGGGACCTTGCAGGCCACACAGCAAATGAAGAAGAAAAAGTTCAGAACCTTCATGAATGCAATAGACATGAATGCTTTCTTCCTCCTTTGAAAGTCTGTTTCAGATATAATGCTACCCAGATGTGAGTAGCGTGGAACTGACAGGCCTCCACAGGGTCTGTAAGTTAAAGCGCTATCTTCAGTCAGGAGTGCTATGAGGAGAAAGAAGAGGAGGAGGAGGACCTTAAAGATGTGGAGCCTATTAATAAAAAATCAGGTTGTGGTAAGCCTGGAGTAAATACTAAGACCCTGACTGCTTCTTGTTGTAGGACCCTGGTGACCTGCCAGCCAAAAATAAAAACACTGAGACCCTTTCATACTTCAAAGCTTAGGCTTTAGCTGGGCAGATCTCAACTAGCTCATTTAAATTACCCCCTACCACCTAGCTCTGCCCCACCACCTGTCTAGCTATTACTTCCAGGCCCGTAATTACTTCTCTTGCCCCTCATGTCTCCTGGAAAAAAGAACCTTTCTCTTTCTTCTTCCCAGAGTCCCTTTCTCAGCCCAGATGCCTCACGGTCCACTTCCTGCCCTAGCTATTGGTCATCAGCTCTTTATAACAACCAATCAGCAGTGAGATGCATCTGATACAACTCTCAGTCTAGGGACAGAGGACAGTATGACCTTTTCTTCAGTGTTTACAAAACAGAAGGCTGGCATTGGGTCATAGTAATGACAATACCAGAATCACATAGCATTTAGCTCACTGAACTTCAGCAGCTAACAACTGAGTGCACAGAGATGCACATGTATTCATGTGTTCATATTTGTACATTTGTGAGGACAAGTATGCGTTCAGTGATATGTATGGGTGGTCATCTGTGTGCATGGGTTTGTGTGCACTGTTGTATGTGCACAAGTGTGTGTGCATGTGAGTGTGTGTGTGTGTGTGTGTGTGTGTGTATGCATAGTTCATGTCAAGTGCTAACAGTTTCTACTTTGTTTTTGTGAGGCAGGATGTCCCGTTGAAACTGAAGCTCCCTGGTTTAGTTAGACTGGCTTCCCAGCATTGGGATTACAAGGACACACTATTGTGTCTAGCCTTTCTAACATGAGTGCTGGGGATTCGAACTCAGGTCCTCATGCTTGCCTGACAAGACCTCAGCTTGACTACCTGAGCCATCATGCCAGCCTCTGCAGTACTATTCATTATGCTTGTATTCTTCACATGCTAGCTATCAAAAGAATGTTTAATGAGTCAATTGAATGGGTTAGTTCTCTGCAAGGTCCTAGTTGCAAGTTCCTCTTGTTGTTCTTCTTTGATCACCTTCTCTGTCCCCACAGCTAGCCATTTCCAGTCACACAGAAGCCAGCTGCTCCATCCTAATGCTGTTGTCAACAACAAGCAACAAGAAGTCATCGTTACCTCATTGCATTCATCTCAATCCACAACTGAGCCAGTCAATTGTGGGAGACAGAAGTAGGGGACAGTAGTAACTTTGTACTGTCACTGGAGGGCTCCATGTGATGACCCCATAGTCACCAAATTGCCACACTTAACTAATGTGGTTTTCTTTCTGTAAATGTCCCCGACGTCTTCTGCCTCCTGGGATGTCTTGAGCTTAAAATAGTTTATTGAAGCATTTGAGGCATGCAGCTGGATTGATGGGCAGTGAGGGAGCCTTCCAGGGCCTGATCTGCAGATCTTTCTTGCTCAGTCTCCCTTATTTAGCAGTCTGGATGTCGTTTGATTTGTGCCAGGCTCCTGGCAGGCCCTCTGTTTTTCCATGTGCGCTGACCAATTTTACAGGGTAAGAGCTGCATAATTGCCCGCTGCTTTTATGAGCTCAGTCGTAGCATGGCTGGAGCCTGGTGCTTTTCCCAGCTAACTTTCACTGCGGGTTTGAGACAGAGTTTTGATTTCTTCCCTAAGGCTTTGGGGCAGGCAGGCTTTCTTGAGGTATATTTAACTGTCCCATAAGTGATCGTTTTTCTTGGAATATTTAACATCCTTTGCTTGAGTCTGTGTGCTTGACTCATTGTCTCAGATACTTTTCTCTTTATATATAAATGTCCCACTGCTTTCAGATATAGCACTGAAGTTGGGGAGAATCAGAAAATCCATGTGTCTGGGAGGAAAGCAATCCACTCTGATAAGATCTTGCTAAGCTCCCTCTAAAGTCAGAGAAGCAACCTGAGGAGAACAGTTGGATGAACTTGGGAAGGCCGTTCCATTGCACTTTGATGGTGGAACATTTTCTGATTGGTGTGGGATGAACATGTGGGCTTAAAAAATGGGGGGGGATGAGTTTTGTTTCAAATAATTAATTACTCCTTCTGAGGACAAAATTATTGAAGAACATCTTGGCCACTTTTGAGCTAATAATTTCCCACATCCTTCTTGTTGACCTTGAAACAAAACACATTGCATAAGTCAAAACTCATAGATAGATGATGAGCAGATCTGGGGTGAGAAGCTTGAGCCATCAGAGCTGCTAATGACAGAGGATGAAGCCCTCGTTTCTGGTCATTTTAGCAAATGGTTTAGGTGGGAAATTCTATGGTGAACTTAGAGTGAGCATGAAACATCTCTGGGGAGGGTAGTCTTGTTAATACACCCTGATTCGTTGGGTCAGGGAGAACCCTGGATGCTGCAGGTGACTGGTGCTGCTGGCTCATAGTCTGTCCATTCAGAAGCAAGACATTTAAAACACTTGTTCTAAAGCCACAATACACAATTAGTATTGATTAGGGAGTTTAAAAACAGAAAAACATAACCCACAGAAATTAACTTAAATTACTTGTATCGGAAAATAGGCAGGAATGTGTTATTCTTGTGTGACTCTACTGTATAATCAAGACTAAGAATCACAGTTTTCTTATATCTGGGGGGTGGGGGGAAGTAACTCAAAACACCTTGAAAGAGACAAAAATGATCTAAGGAAGTTCTTGAATGGCAAGGTGCAAAATAATGCATTTAGGAAATCATATTCTCTGTCACATGGACAATGGCAATGAAAGCTTAAAAAAGCATGTGTACTTTAAAGCTGCAATGAGTGGATAGTTACATGAGCAATAAAAATAAAAGAGAAAATATTTAGCTGTATGATACAAAGCCAAACAGCTTTGATGTGGAGCCCAGCACTGTGATGTTTAACTGTGTTGCAGCGATTAAGAAATGGATTGAAAATAGACGACGTGATTGTAAGCAGGACATGGTCATGCTACTGTTGGAGGTCAGAAAACTAGACCAATATACTTAATTTTGTTACTTATAATGCCAACAAAAAGTAGACCTTTGACACTTACAAAAAGAAAAGAAGAATGAGTGACCCAAAAGTTTTTATGGCAAGATAAACTGAAAGAAGTGAAGTCCTTTGAGTGGATGTGATTGACAATGGAATAAATAACAATTCAAAGCTGTTCACTCAATCTCATGGAATCAAAAGCTATGAGCCTTCCACTTCCTTTGTTGAGAAAAATGATTGTACCTTATAGTTGTGTCGTTTACTATACTTGTGGGGGTACCTCTGCCTCTCTGCCCCTTCTTGAGACCCTTTACCCCATAGTGTGCCCTTCGTGCAGCCTTGATGTGAGGGGTTGTTTCTAGTCTTATCATAACTTGCTAGGCCATGTTCTAGTACTATCCCTGGGAAGCCTGATCTTTTGTTTGAAACAGAGAAGTAGGCCTGAAGGAAGGACGAGGAGGAGTGGAGGGAGGGAAAACTGGTCAGGATGTAATGCATGAGGCAAAAATAAAGGCAAAAAGTAACTTACCAAATAAAGACAGAAAAATAAAGTAATGGATAAGCGAATGAGATGAAGTATTGCTTTAGCTCATTATGTATGGAACAAGTACGCTCTGTCCAGGAGGTAGTGTAGGCTGGGGGCACTCATTCAAAAGATTGTTAATGGTTGTTCAGATTTTGGGGTTGGATTGGTGTGGTGTGATGCAGTCTTGAGAGACTGGGATCAGAGAGAACTTCCCCTGTGCCTCTCTGGAGCAGTTTTCCTTCAGGATGCTATGATCGTTTTTTACACTTTCAATAGTACTCACTGCAGAGCGTCATGTAATCTGAAGAAGCACCTCAAGCCATCCTCTCAAGCTAGGGCAAGCCATTCTCCGTCCTCTCAAGCTAGAGCGAGCCATTCTCCCTCCTCTCAAGTTAGGGTAAGCCATTCTGCGTCCTCTCAAGTTAGGGTAAGCCATTCTCCGTCCTCTCAAGCTGGGGGAAGCCATTCTCCGTCCTCTCAAGCTAGGGCGAGCCATTCTCCGTCCTCTCAAGCTAGGGAGAGCCATTCTCTGTCCTCTCAAGCTAGGGAGAGCCATTCTCCGTCCTCTCAAGCTGGGGCGAGCCATTCTCGGTCTTCTCAAGCTAGGGCGAGCCATTCTCCGTCCTCTCATGCTAGGGCGAGCCATTCTCCGTCCTCTCAAGCTAGGGCGAGCCATTCTCCATCCTCTCAAGCTAGAGCGAGCCATTCTCCCTCCTCTCAAGTTAGGGTAAGCCATTCTGCGTCCTCTCAAGCTAGGGTGAGCCATTCTCCGTCCTCTCAAGCTAGGGCGAGCCATTCTCCTTCCCAAACACCTGATGTCTCCGCTAAAGCTTCTGCATTGTGCCACTATTGCCTGCCTCTCTCTCTCTCTCTCTCTCTCTCTCTCTCACACACACACACACACACACACACACGGCTCTAGATTTCTTTTGTGAGCATGAACTGGGTTTTGATTACTATTAAATCCTAACTTTCAATAAGACACTTGAAATACATGAGGCCCAATAAAGAAATACAAAATTTGCCCAAGATTTTAACAGTTTCTGAGTGTCTCCATGGAGCCAGGCACTGTGATAGATAACTATGCTACAATGAATAAAGAAGTCAGACAGCATCCCATCCCAGTGGGGAGATGGCAAAAGGGGGAAATAAACAGCTCAGTAAACAAGGAAGAAGCCATTGAGTAGCAAGGAACACTGGGCAGAAAATTCAAGCGCAGTTATGTGCTAGGCTGGGTGACCACATTAAACTCAGTGAGAATTCAGGCCAAGAGAAAATAACTGAATGATAAGGAAAAACCAGAGATGTGACAAACCTGAGGAGTCTGTGTTGGTGTTAACAGAAAGGAAGAAAGTCAGTGTTCAGTGAATAAAAGTCAGTGGCCTAGAGAGAAGTGCCCAGGGGAAATGACAGGCCGTGGGGGCAGCCCATAGCTAGTGGAAAGTCAGTTTCTGTGGGATTCTGTAGGCTGCAGTAAGAAGTGAGTTTTACTGTAAATGCAACGCTGGGTGGCTTGACTCTTGGAAGGACATCATTGGTTTACACTTCTCAGAGGTACCACTACTTATTAGCGTTGCCTAGGATTCTAGTAAATGGTTTCTGAAGGTCTACTCCGAGGTAGCCCTGGGTAGATAACTGTGCTAAAGTGAACAAGGAAGTCCACTGGTGTGGAGGCAAAGGAGATGATAAACAGCTCAGTAAACAAGGAGCCAGGAACACAGGGCAGAGAATCCAAACCAGGGAGTGTGCTAGAGGGTGGGGGTGCCCCCTTAAACTGAAGAAAGGACTGAAGAAAGGGACAAGCCGAAGATGACTACTGTGCATAGAGGAGACTAGCATGCTGTTTTCTGGGATATGTGAACCAGCGGAGTAAACTGTGGAAAACAGAAATCAAGAGCCGTGATTTGATTGTTATATAAATTATTATATATCCAACAGTAATATTAGGGTCGAAGGGCATGTTTGCTAACAAACAATGATACCAAGAGAGTTTCTTATACAAAGTCTGGTAATCTGGGGACTAGATCCAGAGAAAAGTATTTAACAGAAACTAATACATAGTATTCTAAGTCAGAGTTCAGTACAGAGGGCACAAAGAAGGTACATATTGATGGGTCAGGGCAATGGGCACAGAGAAATTATACATAGCGGGGAGAAGGACGAAGCGAAGAGGTTGAGAAAAGGGGAAGCTAAAGGAAGAAAAGACAGGTCAGGACAGGACAGGACAGGACAAGATAGGGCAGACAAGGACAGGGCAGACCTCCAAGCTGTGGGCCTGATGATGAGTTTTTCATGGAAAACATTAGTGAGATGGTTTATGAAAGCAAAACTTGATGGGGGCTGGAGAGGTGGCACAGCAGCGAAAAGTACTTATTGCTGCTTTTCCAAAGGATCACACACACACACACACACACACACACAAGCACACACACGCATATAGCACAGCATTCTCAAAAGTAAAAATAAATATTTTTAAAAACTGGATCTTCTTTATTTAATTAAAATTTATAACTACTGCTCCACGAAAGACAACTTTGAGAAAATGAGAATGCAAACTGCAGGCTCAGAGCTGGGGGGCACATCTGATAGAGTACCCCTATACAAAACACACAAAGATTTCTACAAGTCAGCTCTAAAAGACCAAGCAGCCCAACTAGAAACTGGGTCAGAGGCTCTAACATACACTCAAGAAAGCGCACAGATGGCAAAGCATATGAAAAGATCCTCCACAGCATATGCCATCGGGGAAACAAATTAAAATGGCAAAGTGGTGCCATCAATTTTCTTCCTCGGAAGGCTAGCGTCCAAAGCGTCCATGAAGTCACCCGGACACAAGGTCAAGGAAGAGGCTCTTGTCCAGGGCAACGCACAGATGCGCTCAGCCACTTACTGAGACTCACCACTGCTTCGTAATTCTCACCTTGGAAACACAGACCACTCAAAAGCAGTCACAGCTCAAACTCCTGCCTTGACTTACTACCTTGACATCCCTCCCTAGTGAACTGGAGTCTGTAAGTAAACAACCTTTCCTCCTCATGTTGCTTTGGGTCACAGTGTTTTTCACAGGAGAAGGCAAACTAGAACAGCCTGATGATATGATATGATATATGATATGATATGACATGATGGACAGTTTTTCACTGTCTCAGCTCACCCTGACCTTTGTTACTATTATTCTCTTTGCAAATTTTGAATCTTGATTTGATATGAAAGCCCTAAACCCCATATTTAATACACAATTCTTTCATGTATGCCTCCAAAGTGTCAACTTACTTGGTTTTTGAGGGGAGGGGAACTTTTATTACCTAAATTACTTTTCACTTTCCCACACCCTAAATCATAATTATTTTATTATTAATATTTAATTATTTATTTTAGCTCAAGAAAATAATGTTTTGAATACTGTGTGTGCATATGTATGTGTCGTGTGTGTGTGTGTGTGTGTGTATGTGTGTGTGTGTGTGTGTGTGTGTGTAGTGCACATCCATGTGAAGTCTAGAAGAGAGTGACAGGTATCCTCCTGTATCCTTCCTCAGCTTTTCCTTTTGAGACATGGCCTCTTGTTGAGCCTACAGTCAGAATGGCAGCCAACAAGCCCAGACATACTCATGTCTCTATCTCCCTCAGTACTGGGGTTAGGATATGCACAGGACCATGGCTGGCTTATTATGTAGGTACTGGGATTCAAACTCTGGTCTTCCAATGTACAGAATATAAGAGACCTTGGAACACTTTCTTCATGAAATCCCTTCCCTCGGTGTTCAGGAAACTATGCAGAAGAGGCAGAAAGATTGTAGTAGCCAGAGGAGATGGATGATACCAAAGAAACAGTATCTTCCAGACATGATAGGACTGACACACACGCATGAATTCACAGAGACTGTGGCAGCATGCACAGAACCTACACAGGTCTAAACCAGACAGGCTCTAAGTATTGTCAGGGTAAGTGAAAACAAGCCTCACCCCTGACCCAGAAGCTGTCTCCAATTAGCAACTACTGCAAAGGAAAATCAGTTTCTCCAAGCAGTCTCACTAGGCATATAAGCCACACTTAAGGTGAGGCTCTTTGCCCATCTATAGGTGCCCAACACAAAGTAAACTCAGTGATATTTGTAGATTTTTTTTTCTCACATTGGTTCCTTTGGGCATTTTTTAATCTTACTGGTATTTTTGCTTGTATATTGTGATTTCCAATTTTGTGTTATTATGGTATACATGTGTGTATGTGTGTGTCTGAATGTGTATATGTGTGTCTGCATGTGTGTGCATGTGTAAGTGGGTGTATGTGTCTGCATGTGTGTGTGTATGTGTGTGTCTGATTTGTGTGCATGTATATTTGTATATATGTATGTATGTGTGTTTCTGCACGTGTGTGCATGTATATGTGTATATGTGTGCATACACATATGTGTATGTGTATATGTGTTTGTCTGCATGTGTGTGCATGTATAAGTGGGTATATGCACATGTATATATGTGTACGTGTGTATATGTGTGCCTGTGTGAATGTGTGTACATGTATGTGTATTTGTGTATGTTTTTGTGTGTATGTGTATGTATATGTGTCTGTATGTCTGCATGTGTGCGCATGTGTATGTGTCTATGTGGGTATTTGTGTGCATAGGTGTGTCTGTATGTGTATGTGTGCATATATGCATGTGCATGTGTATGTGTTTATGTGCATGTATGTGTATGAATATGTGTATATGTGTATCTGTGTATGCATGTGTGTATGTGTATTTGTGTATGTGTATGTATGTGTATGCGTGCATATATGTGTTTGTGCGTATTGTTTCTCATGTTCTTATTTTTTTTTGTTTTTGTTAATTTTATTTCATCCTTGTTTATCTTTTTATTTTCCTGTCTGTTTTCTTAAGAGAGAGAGAAAAGAAAGCACAGAGTTGGAAGGGTAGGGAAGTGGTGAGGGTCTGGGAAGGAATGAGAGAGGAGAACCTGTGATCAGAATATATTATATGCAAATGACTTTATTTTCAATTTTAAAATTTTAAAAAATAAAAAACTTCAGTCTTCATGCTGGCTCCGCAAGTGCCCTTCATTCCTAATTGATCGCTCCAGGCCCTGTTCTATCCTGTCGATTCCTGATGGTTAAATGCAGACATTTAGAAGTCATTGGAGTTTTGAGTTTTATGAAATGACCCACTTATGGCCATACTTCAATATTAATAAAAAGTTCTATTATCTTTAAAAATGTATCTTACAATTTTTTTAGGAAATAACTTCATGTTGCATAGACTGTAGGCTACTGGTACATTCACTTTTATTATACACGCCTGTCATTTCCCCTTATCACTAACCTGGCACGCATTTAGGCTGAAAGATTTTACTGAACTATTTCATACAGATAAATATCTACAGAAAAGAAAAAAAAAACTTCAAGTGTTAGAGAATATGGGTCTTTAAAATCTCACTGGTTTGAAGAACTACAATTTAAAAAAATAAAAAGTAAATGAATCTTTGTCCATGGTGAATCTAAAACATTTTTCCAAACCTTACTGAAAACATTTGACTTCAGAACCCTTGTGTAACACCCTGCTTGCTGAAAGTAAGGGGCATGTAAGGAGAAAGACTGGTGCCTGCCTGTGTGCTGTGAACCTGACCAGGTTACAGAAAGTCTCCTAATGCCCTTCACATATCACCTGAAAAAACTGTGCTTTCCAAAGAAATGGGAACTTTATGATTACCTTAATTCTAGTGGTGTTTGAAAACGTGAGGTAAAAGGCGCTTCTTGGAATGGTCTTCCTTTGGGGACTTTGGGGAAACAAACCCGCAAGAGAGAGATTGGATTTGTTTTCCTTGGCAGAGAACTGCCAGCTAGACTTCTTTCATCTGAAACTCTTCCCCATCCTTAGAGTGTGAGCAACATAGAGAATGGTGACTTGTTCATCCTCCAAGGGACCCAAAGGAAGCTGGAGTCATGCCTGCAGAGATGTTCAGCAGGAAACTCCAAGGGTTGTGGGTAGGGTTGGGAGTTCCGGGAGGGGTATTCTGGAGTATATGGAGAAAAGAAAGAAGCCCCCTTAGAACACATAACGGCATCTAAATGTGTCCCATATAAGGAATCAACAGGCATTAATTAATACCAATCTGTTGTTAAAATTATGAGTTCACAGCTAATCACAGAACACCCTATAGGGAGGCAATTGATTTTTTACAGTCTTACTGTAAAATGAACTGAGCCAGGAGTCAAGTGAATCATATGGGAAATTAAACAAACAATGGCCTAGTTGAGATCTTGTAATTTGAGAATCTCATTTTGTCTGCTTAATTTATCTAGACATTGACATTCTTACATTTGATTTTTAATTGCATTTGTATGATGGCTGGACCCGACGGAAGATCTTGAAAAAGATTAGATGGGTATTAGATGCAGCCTTTCAGAAGGCCCTTCCATAGAATGTTAGAGACTATGTGATCCTGAAAGGAGATTATGAACATAGACTCTTAGCAAGCAACATCTCTGCATGTCACCTTCCCCCTCTGTAGTAAGTACACAGCACCTACTCAGTGCAGTGCTGCCTAAGGGCAAAGCAGGAGCTATTACCATTAGTAAATGGAAGTCACTGTGGTAACTGTATGCTTGAGACACTTTCTCTACTTCTTGGAATCACTACCCACTTTAAATTAGAACTGATAAGTGTGTGTGTGAGTGTGTGTGTGTGTGTGTGTGTGTGTGTGTGTGTGTGCGCGTGCACGTGCTCCTGAACTCAATGAGAACAAAAGAACATGTTCAGCTACTTTCCTAACAACTATCTAAAAAGCTTGGGAACTGGCAGGAGCAAGAGCATTTTTTGAAATCATAGGAATTGCATGAAAAGCTATCCCCATCCTTCTGACTTCCAGGCTTTGGCAGATGCTAAGGGCCCTGGGAGAATGCACAAGCTAGCACCTGCAGCTTTGCCTTCGGATCCAGCCAACCCCTTCCACCAGCAGCCATCAGAGTGGCTGGGAAGAACTGTGGGAGGTCACAGTAGGATGTAGATGAAGGCCTCTTGGCCATCATATTTCCTTTGGATGGGAAATAAAACCATAAAGTTGAGTATTCTGTGCCTTGGAGACACTGGAAGACCTTCACAGGTGAGGATTTTAAACTATCTTCTGCCTAGATTTTTGGTTAAAAAATCTATTCAGATCTTTTGACTGATGAAGATGTGTGGTTTAAATATAAAAAAGACAGGGTGAAAACCGGATTATTGTTCATTATCTCTCCTAAATATATTGCCGTATGAGTGATGTTCCACTGTTTAGTGGATGTGCTTTCTTGCCTTAGACTCAACTCAAATGTGCTCCTTGTGGTCTTTAGTGGCGATTGAGGGGCTGGGTACCCTTGACCATGCTAAATCTTCAGGATGCCTTATGGCACAGAGGAATAGTAGAAAAGGGGACAGACAGCAGGTCTAGAATAAGATGACACATCCTAGGGGACTATTTTAAGTATTAACTCGTGACCTGCACCAATCCTGCAGTATCAATTACCTTGAAGATTTCATATAGCCAAGCCTATGGAAATGAGAGTTCCAATCGTGGGTGCAACTGACCCCAACACTTAGATGGCTTTCGGATGCTTGGCTCACATGATGCAACTCTTCTCAGCTGTGATGAAGCAGCAGGAATGAAAAAGTGGCAAGTCCAACTCAGCTTCTTCTGTGTCAGGCAAGCTGAGCTACGCTGCGTGTTCATTCCTGGCAGAACATGACAATTTCTTATGACCGTGCATGCTGATCTGTGTAATTAGACAGCTTTCGATTTAGTCTAGAATAGCACAATTTTTCCATTCTGCTATTTAAAAAAAAAAAAAAAAAGATTTTTGTTCAACATATATCAGAACTGTTCTTCAATAAATTTTTACACTCTTACCTCAAAAGCCTCTAAGTAAACAACATAAATACAAAGCAGAATGAGAGATTCCACTGGCTTTTGTCTCAGACAAAGTCCTCTAGCAACTGAGATTTTTATGTTTCTAAACATCTGTGTTTAATTCACATCTTCTCCCAAGTAGGAAATGTGAGGCAGGACAAGGGAGCCACTCTTCATCAGCAGACCAGGGGCGGTGACATCATGGGCAGCAGCACGTCTTAGGAAGCCATGCAGTGGAAGGAAAATTTCAAACACTCCTCACTGGTTTAAAGTACTGGGTGCCTCATGCTATCCAGTCAGCTTCCCAGTAACTGCTTCAATTTTTTTCAATTTGGTAATAAACAATCGCCATCTAGACCATTTCCTTTTGCAGACGCACAAACTCTGGAATGGCTGAGTAGCCCCTTGCTTTGATGGCCTGGCCCAGGGGCTGCGTTAGCACCCCATAAGTCCTGTAATTGTAGAGGATCTTCTGGCAGTGTGGGGGTTTTTCTGTTAAATCACAGTGGGAAGACGATCAGGAGGAAAGTGGAAAACAAAGCATTCTGAAGCATTAGAGGATTCACAATAGGAGCCAACAGCACCAGCATAGCCCCAGCCAGAATTTTACTGCTGTCAGGCAGGCACAGCACAGTGCTACCTCTCTTGTGTTAACAGAGGGTGAGGAGAGTTAGATCTGGGTCTTTCTTCCTCTAAATATTTCCGGCATTAATCGCATGTGATAAATTCCAAAGGAGAACTTGAACCAAGGATATCAACTAAGTTATGCCCTTTTCTCTAGATAGTTGATAAATATATTTATCATATGGAGAGAGGAAAGGCAAACCAGGTATACAGAGGTATGTAGGGGTGTGTGTGTGTGTGTGTGTGTGTGTGTGTGTGTGTGTGTGTGTGTGTTTGTCTCAACAAGATTTTGGTCATATTAGTGAGGAAGAAAAGCCCTTATAGAATCCTGTCATTGGGGCCTTATTTGGTTTTAATTCCTGAATTCCTGGGGGTTGAGCCCAAGTTCCTGCATAATCATGGGCTCCACCACTACTTAGCTGCTCTCTTAGAGGCACAAATGATTAAATTTCAGTCACCTGTAATCTCTCTCTCTCTCTCTCTCTCTCTCTCTCTCTCTCTCTCNTCTCTCTCTCTCTCTCTCTCCTTCCCTCCCCCCTCTCAATCTCTCTCTCTCCATGGTACTGGGATTTCATTTTTTATATATATATAAATTTTATTTATTTCTACATCCCAACAAGATGTTAACATGCTTGGAAGGGTTGAGTGTACTGGGCTGGGCTGGGCTGCCTGCAGACTGGGCTTGGCAGTCTGTTGGAAAGCCAAATTATACCTCATTTAATAGAATCTATGCTAGTCTCTGGATAAGAAACCTTAACTGCTGTGTTTATAAATGCCTTGAGAACTGAGGGGCATAAAAAGACACATGAAACATTTCCCTTAATGATATCAAATTTAAGTGTTTTCTAGCATGTTGAAACCAGAATAAAACTACAGTAATTAAGAGATTAAGACTTACCAACAGACTTCTCACATCAGAAATTAAAAGGAAAATTGTGGGTCTTCTAAGATTCTAAAGCTTCTCAGATAGCAATGGCAAAAACTGACTGCACACCAGTACTAAATTCTATGGAATATAGAATTCCAAACTCTGAGACTGGGGGAGCTTCATATTTTTAAAAAATCATCAGTGGAGCATAGGAAATGTGTTGAAACATCTGATAACAAGCATCAACACTTTGGGCTTCCCTGGGGCTTTCTCTGAAGGCAGTGCCTCTCCGTCTCTGCTCACTCTCCCAGTGGAAGGGGCATGAGAGGAAATGGAGGCCAACAGCTCCAGACCTCTTCATGTCATGAATGTGCCAGCGAATTCCAGATTTACTGTTTCACTTGAAGTCCTTTCCTAGGTGCCAAGCATATGTGCTGCATGGCCTGCATGACCTCCTGTGTCTACAGTGGCATGCCTCTCAAAATGATTTCCAAAACCAACTTATGATTCTCAACATTGCTACATACCAAAAATAAATAAGCAAACATGGAACTCTTACCATCTTAGCTTTCCCCATCGCATTAAACATATTCACTTCCTCCCCAATTATCCAGACTTACACTGAGGAGTTTCTTATAATTATTCTATGTCCTTCCTCTCTCATATACAATCCTCCAGCAATATTCACCTCTAATATTGCTTACACTCTAAATTGAACCCACATGCTGCCACTTCTTTGCTACCCTACTCTCCTGCCCTGTTAGCTCAGGGCTCCATTGTCTCTCAGCTCCACAAAAGTTCTGCTCTGCTCTAGAAGTGAGTCTAAGAGGACAGATAGGGATAGTGGCTCTAGTGATAAGGAGCCAGGGAATGTGTGTGAACATGGGGCACAGAAATTAGGCAATCAGTAAAGTGATCTGGCTGAACAGAAGAATCCTAAGTCACAGGGCAGTTGAGAAAGATGTGGGGAGATGGTAGCCATTGGGATTGATAAAATGCTATGCCAAAATAATTTAATTAGTCATTATCAGGCATTTTATCACAGGAATAGAAAACTGGTTAATGCAGCCTCCACCTACTTGGGGTACAAGGTAAGAGCTATGGCATCTGTAGATCACTCTTTCTCCGATCTTTTTTAGTACAAGCAAAGAAGCAAGTGTTCAAAAATCACACCCAGTGCTTGTGAACAGTCAATACCTTGTGTTTACTGGGCTTACACTATGTTATATGATATGTATCGATTTGTATATATTGCAACCATCCTACCAGATAAGCACTAATATTCTTTGTACTCAAAGAACACAGGGAACTGACCAAGGGATCCTTGTCTACCTGTCTTAGTTTCCTGTGGCTGCTGAAGCACGTTGCTGTGGCCTAGAACGGAGGTCAGTTCAGATCAAGAGACCAGAAGAACAGAATCTTAGTGCTGATCGGCCACACTGAGAAAAAAAAAAAATCCTTGTTTGTCCCTTTTGCCCTTTGGCATAAAGTTGTGTCCCTCCAATCTGTGCTTCATCTTCAGATGGAAAGTCTCAGCCTCTCCCCCTAATGGCACTTCTCATTGTAGGGAGGACCAGGCTGATATTGTTGGCAAGCATTTGATTGGATATCCAAAAGGACAGAATGATAGAATATGGACACATTAGGGGGATAGGTGAAAGGACCTCGATTCAACTACTACAACTGCTGTCAAGAATCAGAGCTGGAATTCAAGACCAAACCATGTGACTTTAGCATCCTTGTTCTTCACACCACTGCAATATTCCAAAAGCTAAAAGTCAGGATGGAAAAGGCAAACATGGAAACTTTCATGAGTATTGAGGAATCAGGGAAACTTGGCGAACCCTTCATGTGACTCATCCAGCATCCCAATAATGACTCATTTAAGATTTCTTGGGAGGTCAACCATAAGACCACCATCCCTAAAAGCATCTGGAGTTATAGGGTAAAATTCACACCCATAGCTTGAGGAAACTGAAGCTTCTTGTTGGGTCACTTTCCCCGATCCCTGACACACCAGGTAAGAACTTTATGATGCAAATTCACAGTTTCCCAGGGAGAGAGAGCAATAATATAATTCTACCAACCCAGAAGAAGGGCTTCCCCACACAAGAGGCAAGCATATCAAGTCACGGGAATGCGAGGCTCAAGACCCCTAAGAACTAGCTAATAACTGCCTGGCCGTGGGGACCCCTACTTGTATAGAAGCCCTCTGCTCTGTGAGTCTGAATGGATTTCTCAGCCTGAAGAATTAACACGACTTTAATTCCAGTACTCGGGAGACAGAGGCAGAAAGATGGCTGAATTCAGGACAAGCCTGCTCTACAGAGTGAGTTCCAGAACCGCCAGTGTCACACAGAGAAACTCTGTCTTGAAAAACAAAACAGAAAAAAAAAAAAGCTATCTATAGTATAAAATGTTTAGAACAAATAACTGTTTATGGTTGACTTTAAAATTTTTATTCAGAAAGACTTTAGGATTTGTTTGGTCTGGCTAATTTGGGATTTGGTTTTTTATCCCTGCCCCCAAACCTCAGTGATGAGGGACAGAACACAGGACCTTGAGAAGGCTGGATAGAAGTCCTACCACTGAACTATACACCCTCAGAAAAGCGTATAATGCCTTGCCAACTGCACTACTAAAGAATACGATCTTGAAGGAACACCATAATTTTGTTTAAATATTTCTTTTTCCATTGAGTTCTATGCTATTCTACTTCATATTAGCAATAAACTTCAAAGAAAGAATAGTCTCTAGAAATCTGCAGACAGCTGGAGATAGATTGGGTTAAGTTGGTCTGGCTTTGCAGAGCAAGTTCACCATAGAAGAATTTCCCCATTCCTTAATTGTCTTAATATCTGCTAGAAAACTCCACTGGGAATTCATCTTCTCACATTACAAAATAATTAGTAATGGTGAAATTCAAACCAATAAGTCATTTTCAGAGGTGGACACTCACAATTCTGGGAAGTCTGACTACGTCATTGATAATGCAGTTGTAAATTGCTCCAGTATTTGCCTGAAAAGTCACAGATTTCTGGAACTTTTTTGAAGCAGGTCCTCACTGTGTAGCCCTGCTGACCTGGAACTTAGTGTGTAGACCAGGCTGGTCTGGGACTCACTGTGTAGCCCTGGCTGGACTAGAACTCAGTGTGTAGACCAGGCTGGCCTCAGAGTCACAGAGATTCACCTGCTTCCATCTCCTGAGTGCTTAGATTAAAGGTATGAGCTACAACACTCAGTCTTGGAACCATTTAAACTCTTTTAATGGTTCGAATGGTCTCCTTTTTGCCTAGAAATACAATTTTGAGGAAAGACACAACTTGAATGGATTTATATGCTTAAGTATAAAGTTTTCATATCTTAGAACAGATGACTTCAATGAAGCCTGATGCTCAGTTTTAGAAAATGGTTTGTTTTCCTTGTCAACACCATTGGGAAAAGATAGCTAAAGGGATAGTCATGAGCTGCACAATATCTACCATATTAAACTTAGTCACGGACATTCAACAACAGCGGTCTTTAGACCTGAAAAAGACATATTTAACCTGCAGATAACATACTGAGATGAAAAAAAGTCCCCTTTCCTCTGGAGTGTTCAGAACTCCAAAACTCAGTCTGAAAGAAACAAGGGAAGAATAGGTCAGCAAGAACATAGATATTCCTTCAATGCTAGAAATCCCTTCTGAGCAATGCCTGCAATCTTAGAGTAGGAGCATTCACCAGCTAGGCCCAGAAATGTTCAAATGCCCAATAGAATAAAACTCACCCCTCAAACATAAGTTATTTCCCAGGAACCAATTCCCTCCTTAGCCCAAAGGCAACATCCATCATTTCAACACCTTCTTATTATAAACCTTTTATTTTGTTGGGTACCTTAACCAGCTCATCCTGTGAATTTCCTTCCTCTCAAATTAACTTCCAGTAAATCTTTCCCTGGTCCCCACTCACTTCCTCCCACAAAGGAAAGTGACAGAGCTTCCATATTTACTTGCTTTCCAGCTTCAGTTAAGTGTCTCACCCTGCTTACATCTGGAGGGGAAAAAAATCCTATCCTCATTATCTACAGACTAGAACCATAGTAAAAACACTATACAGACTGGTCCTCTGTGCCCTTACTTAATATATGCTCCCTGTAATGAGAGTTAGCTCTTTATACATAAAGCAACATCACAATAAGAGAAGTTATGCTGTAATTCATAGCTTTCTCCCTTTAAGACATAACTCCCTTTCAAGAGCTAACATGTTTCTGAAAGTGGTTGTGCGGGTGGACCGGAAGACGACCTATGCACAGTGAATTTGGTAACAGAAGCTGTCAGGGAGCCACAGAGCTGCTGTGGTCATGGAAATAGCTGTTAAGAGGAACTGAGAAAACCAAGCCCTGGGCTAGGATACAAGAGCATGGACGGCCACAATCTGCTTGTCTTTATCTCTGCCAAATAACCGTGATTTCTCGTACCTCTAATTTATTTTATTTTATGTATTAATTATATGTAATAGGGTCTATGCCTCTGTGGGGGTTTGTGGGGTGTTTTCGTGTGTGTGTGTGTGTGTGTGTGTGTGTGTGTGTGTGTGTGTGTGTGTGTGTGTGATATGCGTGATGGAGACTGAAGCCAAATCCTATGCCAGCTAGACGAATAGTCATCAGCCTCAGCCTTGCTTTTTTAAACAGTGTGTATCTATTGTGTGTGTGCCTGGGTATATGCATATGCACCATGTGTGTAGAGGAGTTCAAGGGCATCAGAAGAGGAGGCAGATCGAGAGGACTGGAGTTGTTGACAGTTGTGAGCCACCACACAGATGCTGGGGATCAAACACAGTTCCTATGCGAGAACACAAGTGCTCTTAACTACTGAGCCATCTCTCCGGTCTCTACTCCCTGACACACAGAGCCATGATGTTCGGGGACAGTGTCTCTCTTTCCCTTGACTGACCTTGAACTCATGGTCTTCTCACCTTACCCTCTCTTATGTGGGGGTTATAGGAATGAAGCAGCATGCCTGGCACTATACAGCAGACTTATTGAACAATTCCACAAAGCCAAGCACCCCAGTGCAGTGCGGGCCCAACTGACCTCGTCTCGTCCTCCAAATCCATTTCACCTCGGACTTTCCTGGACTCCACGAATGGGATTTTCATCTGCTCAAGTGCACATTTGTATTCAGGGACCCTCAGGAATAAGCCCAGTTCCAAAGAATCTCAAACAGGGTACACAGAGCTCAGGGAAGCTCACTGCTTATGCCAGAGTGCCAACGCTTACCTCTCCATGTTTCCAGGTGCAGTATGATGACGTCCATGCTGCCCTGCCTCCCCACCCTGCACTGGTGGACAGTACCTTAAATAAATTATAAATATAATGGAGAGTATCCCTACCCTTCTCTAAGTTGTGTCTTGCCAGGTATTTGATCACAGAAAGGAGAGACGTAATTGATGCAAAGGCCTTGCTCCTAAGTTCCACGATGAGCCTGGCAGTCTGACGTCAGAAACAACACAAAACATCACCTCCAATAGTGAGGTCACAGTGTTGAACAGACCAATCCAGATAAAGATTTCTTAAAAACCAGTTTGTTTTAAGAGCTTTCTAAAACTTACAAACTTTTGTATTGTTTTTTTCCAGATTGTGGGGTCTCTAGTTGTTACCATGTGTTTTAGAGATATTAGCCATTTTACCACTAATAATAAACTTTTATTATCAAGACAAAAGAATGTGTAGATCTGTTTAGTTGGGGGTGTGAAATTTTTTATTTGCCATCCAGCCTCTTTAAAAAACAAAACAAAACAAAGGTGCTGTTTCAGTTTTCTTGGCTGTCTGGCAGAACAGCAGTCTAAAAGTTAGAACAAAGAAAAGGAGTTGCTTTTCTGTTTTCTTAACATACAGATTAGTATTAATTACCACATAATGAGCTGAAAATTCCTGCCAAGAAACTCTGGTTCCTGGGTCCTTTAAAGTACATTTTCTCCCTACTGAGTGAAATAAAAGTTTGGAAGTGTGAGGGATTTGCACTTGGGAAACGTCTTGAAGCTATTTGTATAAGTGAGATAGGAACAGCACATTTTCCATCAATAGCCTTTGTGGCCTCCAACCCTCCTAGTCCTGCTATTTCCTGAAGTATGTGGAGGATGGTGGTGGTGCAGAGCAGTGGCTATGGGCAGAGAAGACACCTGCCAAGTGCAGCATCCACGCTCAACAGCCCTAGGCTGGCATCAGCTAACCCATGGCCAGACCTCTCCATTTCCTTTAACTTTCCAAACTGCAAGAAACCAAACAAGAGGGCTAGCTAACTCTCACCTTCAAAATGGACTGGGCCCAGAGCAGGCACCCAAATATAGGAGAGAAACCCAGGTTAGGATTTCACCAGGAGCAGAGTGGGCCCACGTGGATGGTTTTGTCCCATGGAAAGCATTCTGGGACTCTGATATCAGTGACATCTCTAAGAGTATATTTGAGGAAATAACCCCTGACTGTCATGCATGCTGGACCAGCATTTCCAGCTAGCATTTTGCATTGAGAACAGATTCTAAAATGGCCCCATTTTCTGTACACTGAGCCCACCACCAAACCCACTACTCCTTGCCTGGGATCCCACTTGGACCTGCAACAGGCCCAACCCAGGGACACTAAGGAAGTCATGCCTACAGACATGGTGACACTGCAGACTCACTCTACCTGCCCAGTCTTCCTTTTTTCTTTCTTTCTTTCTTTCCTTCCTTCCTTCCTTCCTTCCTTTCTTCCTTCCTTCCTTCCTTCTTTCCTTCCTTCTTTCCTTCCTTCTTTCCTTCCTTCCTTCCTTCCTTCCTTCTTTCCTTCCTTCCTTCCTTCCTTCCTTCCTTCCTTCCTTCCTTCCTTCCGTCCACTCCAGGACTATCCTTACCAGCACTCGCTCTTCCCCCTATCACTTTTAGATGGACTTTCCTCTAATGAGTTACGTATATGTCTAATCCTGCCTTGACATCTGTTTCTGTGACAGTTCAAACTCATGTGCCACTGGATTATATACCAATAGATGCTGTCATATCCATTGAGATTGTTACCTTGAATATATATAAAACCCAAAATAATACTTGCATCATTGAATTCCATTGTTCCCTCAAACCCAAAAGTAGGATTTGTAGTTCTGGTATAAGGGGTAAGTTTTGTTTTGTTTTGTTTTGTTTTGTTTTGTTTTGTTTTGTTTGCTTTGTTTTGTATTGTTTTGTTTTCATTCCAGCAGCATGATGTTAGCTTTGGGCCTCATAGTGGTTCAGCCATACCATCTGAATAAGGCAGCAGGCAAAACCAATGGCAAAGGACTACAATAGTGTTCCCCATAATAACCAAGGGCTTTCAAGAGCCTTCCTGCCACCTCTCCTGTTATTTCAAAGGCTAGAACATGGTCCTTTGGGCACCAAAGTTGAAGAGGAATATAAAGATGTCATGTTAGCTACAGCCCTGACGTGCAGAATTACAGGAACCACCTTTTCTGTGCTTAGGGAGTTAGAAACCAGCCTAAGTTACAGGGAACAGGGAGAGAGAGAGAGAGAGAGAGAGAGAGAGAGAGAGAGAGAGAGAGAGAGAAAGAAGAAGAAGAAGAAGAAGAAGAAGAAGAAGAAGAAGAA
>NC_034611.1:5137920-5154196 GCF_900095145.1 Mus pahari | reverse complement strand
GAAGAAGAAGAAGAAGAAGAAGAAGAAGAAGGAAGAAGGAGGAGGAGGAGGGGAGAGAGGGGGAAGGGAAGGGAAGAAAAGAAAAGAAAAGAAAAGAAAAGAAAAGAAAAGAAAAGAAAAGAAAAGAAAAAGAAAAAGAAAAAGAAAAAGAAAAAGAAAAAGAAAAAGAAAAAGAAAAAGAAAAAGAAAGAAGAAACAATTCCCACCAGTCTTGAATATTCCAATTGTGAACTTTGACCTTACAGTATAGAAAGGTCACTGAGGAGCTGCACTGGGAAGGGTGACACACAGGTATGTACACATCTGCACTCCAGCCACAGGATCACATGGACATCTACAAAGTACAAGTACTCATCCAATCAAGCAAATCCCAGATGTAAACATGGAAAAAAATTTTTTTTAGGTTTTTACTCCTCTCTCTAAATTTTTTATTCCTCTATGTGTTTTTAAATCTAGAGACAGAGGTTCCCAACATTACACACAAGACAGAGATTTGCTTAGTGCAGGATAACCACTCTTTTTCAATCCATCAAATAGATTTCTTAATGGAGACTTTTCAACAATATTTAACAACAGTCATCCATTAATTCCGAATGATGTCTTCTCAATTCTAGGGTCTTTGTGCTGACTTCTGACTTGTGTTCACATTACTAACTGAGCTACATCACCAACTCTCAACCGGATTCTTATCTGTTGTCCATTAAGTAAATTTACTAGGAAGCAAGACTCATCATGAAACTATAAGAGAAACGTAGCTCATTCGGTCTTTCTTTGGAGATATGCTTGTTTAATGTTTCTCCAGCACCCGTTAGTCATCTTTCCAATGTTCAGTGCTAAGCTAGACTCTAGAGTGACACAGCTGGAAAAATATGGGGCTTTTCATTTTCATGAATCGCAAAGTCAGAAAGAAATATAAGTCAAACACCACTAGTAAAGCATGAGAATTAATATTGGTACACTACAACAGGTAGCCACAACCATATCCTCTATAGGTGAAGCCAGGCCCAACAAATAGGGTGTCCGAAAGTTTCAAGGAAGTAGTATTGTGTAAGCTGGTTTTTCATTTTGCCATGTACACAAAGATACTTTTTAAAAACAAAAATTAACAGAATGCACAGAAAGAAGAAGTCAGGGAGGCATGCATTAGGCTAACAGAGAGAGACTTTTCTGTGGATAACATTAACCCATGTGTCTTAGTCAGGGTTTCTATTCCTGCACAAACATCATGACCAAGAAGCAAGTTAGGGAGGAGAGGGTTTTAGTCGGCTTACATTTCCATACTGCTGTTGATCACCAAAGGATGCAGGACTGGAACTCAAGCAGGTCAGAAAGCAGGAGCTGATGCAGAAGCCATGGAGGGATGTTCTTTACTGCCTTGCTTCCCCTGGCTTGCTCAGTCCACTCTCTTATAGAACCAAGACTACCAGCCCAGAGATGGCACCACCCACAAGGGAACCTCCCCCCTTGATCACTAATTGAGAAAATGCCTTACAGCTGGATCTCATGGAGGCATTTTCCCAACTGAAGCTCCTTTCTCTGTGGTAACTCCAGCTGTGTCAAGTTGACACAAAGCTAGCCAGTACACCATGTCTGAAGATTTTTCACATTCACATGCCACACAATGTACAATTGGCTAATTTTGAAATTTAGAGATATGAGAGAAATGATTTTTCAATACACAGAGTCGTGTGGTTACAGAGGAGAGATTTTTATACTAAAACCTTGGGCTATGCAAGCAGTATTTATTTGTTCATTCACTCAGTCAGTCAGTCAGTCAGTCAGTTGGTCAGCGATTTTGTCTATACTGGAGCTCACACAGGACTTAGCATGAGTTCAACAAATGCTCTACAACAGAGCTACATTATTAAAGCCTTTAAAAGAAAGATTTGCATTCATTGGTTGCCTTAGACAACTGCTGAGCCATGTGGAGACAGAGAAAGAACTTCAGAATCTTAGGATCCAAAACTGTTAATTACCGATGGAGGATTGGCTCAGAAAACAGGTCTGAATATATCTACTTACAGTGAAAGAAAAATCAGTAAGAGCTCTCTACAGCTACTGGCAAAGGAACATTTTTAAAGTGTCTAATGAAAGCTTGGGCTGTATCTCAGTCGATAGTTTGTTTGCCTACAAAGCATGAGAAAGTGGATTCAGGACCCACTTAAGCCTGGCGACACATACCTGTAATCCCAGCCTTCAAGATACAGAGATAAGAAGGTCAGATTCAGGGGCATCCTCAGTTACACAAAGAGTTTTAGACCAGCCTGGACTAACATTACATCCTGACTCAAAAAAGTAAAAAAGTAGCATAAAATAAAACTCCTAATGAAGAAAGAGTAAGTATAATCTATTAATTAACATATTTATTTATACTATTATATCTAGGCACTCATCTTAGTAGCAGTGGATATCATTTAAAAAGAGAAGTCATATATTAATTTTATTTATTTGATTTTATTTCTTGTGAAGGAAACTGCCAGTTTCTCCTGTGTTTAAGTGAATATGTATGTATATATATATATATATATATATATATATATGTGTGTGTGTGTGTGTGTATGTATATATACATACATTTATATATATTACATATTACTATTATATATTAAATATTATATATGTGTATGCATATGTATACACTCTGTTTCTTCACTACCATTTTTATCTATCTATCTATCTATCTATCTATTTATTTATTTATTTATTTGTGTATCTATATGTATGAGACTATGCATGTTTCATAAGACATCTTGCAGAAGTGCGTGCTTTCTCTCTGCCATGTGGGTCAAAGGATGGATCTCAGGTCATCAGGGTTGGCGTCAAACGCTGTCATCCACTGAGCTATCTTATTGACCCTCTTCCCTAACTTTTAATGCCCACTCTTGCCAATGCTGACTTGAGTAAACTACCGAGACCTTTTCTAACCTCACAGAGACCATCTCCTCTAAAGCCTTTGGGTTTGCAAAATTGATAATGGAATATGGGGTGAGTAGGTAAACTTATCGTTAAAGGATCCGAAGCACTCTGGGAGATACGGTAGCTGACTCCATATAGCTAGACCACTTGTATGGTTTTTATGGTCCAAGGTTTTTAAGGTTCTTCACCAAGGTTTGTTGGCAACCTTAGTGGGAAACCAGGAGTTCAGAAACGTTTGCATAGATAGCTCAGGTTGAGGTCAGGAAGAGAAGGCTTCACTCCATCAGAGTGCAATGAACAGTGGTGTTCCTGATACCACAGCCACACTGGGAGCTGTACCTGAGCTGTGGTGTCGGGACCTCAAGATTAAATCCCATGGCAGCCTGAGCATGTGGCTCAGCATCGGCATGGAAGTGGGCATATATGAGAAAAGTACTGCTCTGTGACATCACCAACACATTTTCTTCCTGTGGCTCTACTAAGGAGTTCGGAGAGTGTTCCATAGTTGCTTAAATTTTATTTTTAAATTAGTATATAAAGTAAGTTTTTCTTGTAGTGTTTTCATACCTACAGAGTTTGTGCATACTGCTCCAACCTGTGTCTCCCTACCTTTCTGCATCATCCTGATGCTCTCCTTACCATTTCTCATTCCAGTATTTTCCTCCCTTCTTCAGTGTCTTGTGTGTCCTCTGCTCACACCCTTAAAGCCTCCCCCATACTTTTCAAAAGGCTCCTGCTAGTTTCCTAATCTCTGTTAGCACTCATCTTCATGTATATATTTATATAAAATACACGCATACACACACCATGTACATATAAAGCTAGGACCGTCATATACCAGAGACACGTATTAGTCATATTTTTCAATCTGAGTTATGTCACTTAATATATTTTCTAGTTCTATCCATTTCACAATTTAATTTTTCTTCACAGCTGAATAAAATTCAACTATTTAAGTACCACATTCTCATTATCCGGTCCTCTATTGATGGACATCTAGACTTAATCCGTTTCCTAGCTATTGTGAATAGAGCAGCAATAACTATGGGTGTGCACGTACCTCTGAGATAGGGTATACAGTCCTTGGGGTATATGCCCCAAGAAGACACTTCTCCGGATCCTGAAATGATGGCTTAAGTTCTCTGTTTGTGATTTTCTTTTCTATCTACTGTCATTCTGCCTTCGAGCCACCACCCCCTTCCCTTCCCTTTTCATCCCAGTTTAATTGGCTACACCTGCCACCTTCTTTGTCTCAGCCCTGGCATAAAATTGGGGTTAGAAAGGCTGACACTGAAGTGTTGCTGAAGCAAAGAAGTAGACAGTGAAGTGGCCCTGTGACCTCCTCATACCTCACATGTGATCCACTCTGCTAGTGTCCTGTACTCCCTTTCAAACAGCTAACAGGAATGGGTTGTGAAAAATAGTCACCCCAAGGCCCTATTGTCCCACCTTATGACAGACATGGCAGGCAGAGTTGCAGGAGAGAGTCCTATGAGGTGACACTATAGTCCATGGTACAGTCCCTCTTCTAGTTCCCCTGTCACTAACCCAAATCATTTATAGCCAAATAACTGAAACCCCAGACAGAAGCATGACCAGAGAGACATCAGGAAGAATTTCCTGTCTATTGCTAAATAGTTTCTTGCTCTCTCCCGAAGCTGGAAACCCCGAGACAAATGAGTGTTCTGCTGTACTTCTTAGCATCTACACTCCTCTGAAGTTACCCTGCTGTTCCTGAAACAGCAGCAGCTTCCCGCTCAACAAAGAAAATAAATCTCCAACGTGAAGCCAGGAAAACACTTCAAATCCATTTTTTAAATACAACGCATAATTTTATCCAGGTTTTTTCATAAACAAAAGACGCACAAAAGCATTCATAACTAAACGAACTCACAGACATTAACAATGCAGTAAGTGGAGCAATGTTACTCAACTCCATTGAAGTCTGAGGGAAACAGATACACTACTTGATTTTGATAGTCAGCATGTGTCCATGCATTTATGATAGTATTTTCATAAAGTCCACGTATAAATTACAAACCTATTCACCTTGGAGGGAAATGGTGACTGGTTGAAAATTCTACATGAGTTGACAGGGCTCTGGACTAAGCACGCTGTCATGTAAAGGGCAAGATGGAAAGAATTCTATGTTGTAAGATCTGTTTTGTGTTACGAGAATAGTTACGAGA
The DNA here is from genome assembly GCF_900095145.1 of Mus pahari. NCBI lineage: Eukaryota > Metazoa > Chordata > Mammalia > Rodentia > Muridae > Mus > Mus pahari. Next base: position 5,149,091 of record NC_034611.1, on the reverse strand, counting down.
ATCCCTTCTCTGCTTTCTACGTCAGTTGCTTAATTACCATGCCTGGTTCCTGGCAACCCAAGCCAGTCTGTCTTTTGTAGATTATCTAGAGCAAAAATTATATGGTATACTTTTTCATTTTTCACGTATAATATCAAATAATTGAACATAGTTATTTTGACAGTCCTGAACTTTTTAGACAGTCCCAGCTTGTTATTCATATTCTTTTCTAGTAGTGAAGCTTTCTCCCCTCCAGGCTAAAATCCATCTTTTTAAAACTTAAAGACTGAATTCCGTTCTAGCAACACACGTATATTCATGTACACACAAACTTCCTTAGATATTTTTACCCAGAAACATTTCATTTTTCTAACTGGATCAATACTCCCAACATAACATACTCTTAACCATGAAAAAGAAGAAACAGACTCAAAACATTATATCAATTTAGACTAAGAAAGAGGTATCTGTTTCCCAATGTGCTTGCCAAAACTTCACTTCATCCTACTTACAGAATTTTGGGGAAAAATGTAGAATCTCCTGTAAAAATAAAGAAATCACCTAAAATTGTTTCCCATTTGAAGTATTTCAGAAAATGATAGTTTCTAAAAGAATGGCATAGAGAGATCGGTGCCACCCTTGGTTCAGGTCAAGGGGATCAAGGTTCTGACATAGTTCAGCACAGCAGCCTATGTACAGATGAATGTACAATGAAGCAGGATGCTGCTAGTACTCGTAATCCAACACACAACACAGTCTGTAAAGCAGCAGGGAGTTGAAGGTTAAGAACACACACCAGTGGGGAATGTAGGACTTGTTTTGAAGCTAGTTCTGATTCCCCAGATGTAATTCTCCCCCTGCAATCAAGGCCAGACTCCCACTGTACTGTCATAACCTCAGAGTTAAAAACAAGTAGTCACCAATAGGGCTGGCTCCAGCACAGCTCTCCCCATGACTGACATAAGCAGTCATCTTGCCCTGTGTCTACTAATGGAACTGCGATTGTGGCTGCATGCCATGCTAGTTACATATCTGACAGTTCAGAAATAGATCTTTCTTTGTTATCTGGGGAAGATTCAATTGGTGGAATGTGTTAGGTAAATAATGATTATAATAATAGTAGTAGTAGTAGTAATTTACTTATCAAATCATTTCTCTCTACCAGCCTTGATGCAATAAATTCTCTTTTTTTTTCTGACATCACCATGACCTGTCCTGTATCCATCACACTTTATGGGTAGTGAACAAGGCAATTAATACCACAAAAGCCTCCTTGTACCAGAAAGGAAAAGTACAGAAGAATCATGTTAGAACAATGACATGACTGGTTTTGTGAAGAATATTTACAATTTAAAATACTATCATAATAGTAAATACAAAGGATTCTAAAGGTGATAAAAGTTTCCTTTTAATAAGAGGAACTGATGCAATAAAGTCTTGTATAAGTAACCTTTGTAGTTTAAACAAAAATAACATAAATGAGTGACTTTTTAAAAAGAGAAGAATGTTCTGTGCTTTAAATTCGTAGTACATTAGGAATTGTATGTTTTGTCTGAACCTTCATCCACATCTCCATAGCCTATCGGCAGAACATTTATGCAAACTCAAGAGCAAACTCAATTATCATTGTCAGTTCCCAATTTTAATCATATTTGTAGTATAATTTGGTGTATTGATTTTATTTTATTTTATTTATTTATTAAATTTTTCAAAACAGGAAGCTACAACACATTTTATTGAATATGTTAAAATTTGGTTTATAACTTTAAATCTAGAATTCCTATTTAATTGGATGTTGTTATTCAACATGTTATTTATGAAATTGCTTTTCAATGGCATTCCATATTGTATTTGCTATGCAAAGGGGCAAGTTACTCTTCTGTATGAAAATATTGTTAATTGTCTACCTCTGTGAAAATATGTGATTACAAATACAACTCTGATTATTTAAGATGATCCTTATTTTCCTTCTCTCAATGGATTAGAGCATCACTATTGAGTATAAGTACAGTCCTTTAGGTTTTTCTCACCAAGAATATTTTGATAGGTGAAACCAGATTAAGGGACTTTGAAGGCAGTTAGCAATGTTTGTACTTTCGTGGGAGCTTTAGATTTTAGCCCTTCTCTCTGTAAGAAAAAAATTCACCCACATGCTGGATTTTAATAGACCCACATTCAAATCATAACTGTCTTAGATCAATTATTTGAATACATCTTATTCAATCTGAGATATCTGACCTTAAAACTTAAAATAAGGATAGTGGGTCTCTACACACTTATGAGTTTGGGTGTCCAGTCATCTCAGCATAGCTTTCAGCATGCCCCAGGCCTAATGCTTTGCTGATCTGCTATCCACTGTCAATCTCCACAGGCAATCGCCATGCACATCTCCAGAATCCAGTGTCAAAACTGAATTCAACTTGGTTATGGAATACAGGAAACACACTCAGAGTCCAGCATCTGCTAGACTTCATGCATTGAGCAATGTCAACACCTTCTGTCTGTTCTGCTAGATTTGTACTGCAGAAGGCTGAAAGAGAAAACTCGATGTGAGCGCATATGTGTTTACACTGGGGATGAGGTCTGATCTGAAGCTGTCCAGCAAGTCTTTTGTTTTTGGAAAAACTCCCCAGTTCTATACCTTAAATTCATACTTAGCAGAGTTTAATTGAACATTTTCTCACTTTTGTCTTCTAATATAAAACTATTCTTTGGGAAAATACCATTCTCTTTGGGAATACAAGGAAAATAGAACCAAAGGCTGGTAGTAAGCTAGATACAAGACAAAGACAATACTTTTTCCAGTATCTTATCGGAAATTGTTCTGTGAGCATACAGTTGGTCACAGTAAATAAGCTGTCTGCCAGAGCTTCTATATTTTATAACAATGAACTTTTAATTTTTTTTATTTATTTTTATTTCACATGCATTGGTGGTTTGGATGCTTGTATGTCTGTATGAGGGTGTAGGATCCCCTAGGACTGGAGTTACAGACAGCTGAGATCTGCCATGTGGGAACTGGGAATTGAACCCAGATTCTCTGGAAAAGCAGCCAGTGCCCTTAACCACTGAACCATCTCTCCATCCCCAACAATAAACTTCTGAAAAACAGATATTATACTTTGGATGTCATAGCATCTCAACCCAAGATAAATCTTAAATACTCTGTGTTTTTATTCACACACTGCTATCATAGATGATATGGTCTTTCCTTCCAGGAGCAAAGATATCAAGGAAGTCACTCTCAATGATCCTCTACACTATTCTGCACAAACATGCAGGTTGAATGGGGAGTTCAAAAAATAACTGAGACATAGTCCACTTCTAGTTGCTGCAGATGGGATTGATCAAATAGTTAAGACAAAGTCATTAGAAACACTCTAGACATGTACCACACATAGTGAGTGACAAATGTTTCGGCCAAGAATGATCCCACTGTTTCTACTGGGAATGGAGTTTCTTGTAACAAGGCCACAAACTCAGACTGGAGCTGTCTTCTGGTTGGGAAACAACAGCCATCCGTAAGAACGCTGTCCCTTTGATAGCTGACATCAGTCTCTTAGTTCCTCTTTGTTTTGCTTCCTGTTATAGATAGTTTTTGGAGATTGCCTCAAGTCTCCAGATATAGAAAACATTACAAATATCTCTGTCTTAGAGTGACCAGGAACAAAAATGTAGCACTGATATTGATAAATGTAGGCTGATATTTCTCCGTCTCTCTGCTTGTTTTCATGGCAGCAAATAATCTGTGAGATTGTATTGTTCCTTAGTGTAAAATTCTAGGTTATTGTTACAATCACAAACACAGAATCTTCCCAAATCTCAGAGCCCATGAATATACATTGTCATACTGGGTCCACAGTGCAACCCAATGAGGTTCCCAGAAACACTCCATGTGCCTGAGGAAAAAAACAGAAATTAGAAAAAGTTGATTTGGGATGGAGCAGCTGGAACCGGGTCTGTGGGTGATGCTTGTACTTCGGTCCTTCTTAGAAGGGGGATCAAAATACTCATGGGAGGAGATATAGAGGCAATGTTTTGGGCAGAAACTGAAGGAAAGGCCATCTAGTGACTGGCCCACCTGAGGATCCATCCCATATACTGTTACCCAACCTAGACACTATTGTGGATGCCAACAAGTGCTTGCTGACAGGAGTCTGATACAGCTGTCTCCTGAGAGGCTCTGCCAGTGCCTGACAAAGACAGAGGTGAATGCACACAGCCATCCACTGGACTGAGCACAGGGTCTCCCATAGAAGAGCTAGAGAAAGGACCCAAGGAGCTAAAGGGGTTAGCAGCCCCATAGGAGGAACAACAATATGAATCAAGCACTAGTCTCAGAGCTCCCAGGGACTTAACCACCAACCAAAGAATACACATGGAGGGACCCATGGCTCCAGATGCATTGTAGCAGAGGATGACCTTATGGGACATCAATGAGAGGAGAGGCCCTTGGTAATAATTCAGTACCCCTGAATGTGAATTAAGGTTCAACTTGTTGGGGCAACTGGGTGCTGGTCAACGTAACCATGGAACAGTGAGAAGGGGCTAGACTGACTGAAGAAGCTCTACCTACTCCAGTGTGGACATCACTCCACCCCTCAAGGACACAAATAGAACACCAAAGAAAAAAGACAAGGACAAAGGAAGAAAAACTATATCTGAGACATTTGTCTGCTCCTATCTTCTAATGCTGTTGCCCATGGATTTCAAGAGTTCTGCATGGACCATCTCCCCTGGTTCACAAGTTAGCCAATGTCATATTTTATGACTTATCTACATCAATTGATGTTTGCTCATTCCCATAATAAACCTTTTCTTGTATCTCTACAGGTTTTTTTTTTTCCCACTTATATTCTTCACCATCTGAGGGATCCAGGAGAATAGAAGCCATGTCATCTTCCTCCAGTCTGCTTTGAAGGTTGAATGAGAACATGTACAGAAGAGGTGTGACCTCACTTTCCAGATTACACAGGACATTCCTGGTCCCTTATATTTAGTAATAGTGTCCCGTTCACTACATTTAAAAAAAAAAAAAAAAAAAAAAAGGTCTATTGTTCTCTTAGGATAATCCAAAGCAGATTGCTTTCCCCCTTCAACATAGCCAAGGATAAGAGCAGTGTCCCTTATTCATACAATCCCCCTGAAGACATTCTCTCTTCACTGACCTCAGCTAGCCTCCTCACATGGAAGCTTGTTTCTATTGTGTCCTCAATGTCTACCGAAGGTTCTTTAACCATAGTCAGGAGGGGAAGGGGCTACTGAAATCTAAAACAGCATATGTGGTAAAGATCACCTACCTATGACTTTGAAATACAGCTAATTATTATACAGCTGAAATTATCCTATCATTTTCACAGTGTTTGTCTCTGGAGAGGGGATCCCAAATATGACTCCACAGAAGCTCGGAGTCCCATGCGTATTAATAGCTGTTCTATGAAAGCTGTTTCTTCATTAAGCTTCAGAAGCATAATGGTAAATATCATAAAGGTATTTTGTATCTTGATGTGTGCTTTGTGCCTATGAAGGTGGAAGGGAAGGATATACTACATGTTTGCCAAATTCATTTGACCATGGGACATAATTTGAAAAACAATGGCTTAGGTTTAGCATTTGACCAACATAAAATGAGTTTGATGTGTTTTGTACATTTTAAGAATAAAAATTAAATCCCCAAACAAATACCGGTCTAGTGATAAATGGATAATGATACACCATTTGGTCAAGTAGCAGACTATTTGGAACTGAAGGGCAAAATCAATCTTAGCAAACCATACCAGGAAGCGAATTAATCTGCTGTTGCCACATGGAGAGTTAATTGTCAGGCTTTGTATTCAAACAGATGCTCTTTACAATTATTCTGGTAACATTAACTGCTGGTAAGTCAGTAATTTAGCTAAAAGGATTAGGTATAATTTTTTTACTAACTTACCTTCATACTTACAAATGAAATCAGCATCAGAAACAATGTAAGTCACTGGTACTGTAAGTCCCTGTGTGGAAGGACCTGCCTACTATCACTGATTCTTGTTACTTCCAATAATTCTGGAATGCATCAGGTCTTTGTATCATTTTAACACTTAAAAAACTTACAACTATGTCTTTCACAAACGCATATAATAGTCTAATACTACTAATAATATCAATACGTTTTGGGACAAGTAAGACTACGAATTATTTTTATCTATTTGCTTGCTTGTGTTGTCAAGATAATGCTTTCTGGTCATAGTTGAAGATGACGTATATCTCTAACATACATACTTGTATGCTCTTTGATATCAAGAGCATAGTTACTCAAGGCCTAGATATTAATGGTTTGGTTCTGAGCTTGGATTTACTGGAATGCAGTAGAAGCACTAGGAAGTGCCATAAAAGAGATAGTGAGATTTCATCCCTTCCTCTTAGCTTCTTAGATGCCAACTGCTAAGCAGCTTCCTCCACCACGCTGACCTCAAACTAAATCCTCCAAAACTAGACCAAAACAAGCATTCATTTTTTATCAGTTACATTAATGCAATGCTGACTAATGTTTGCTCTTCCTCCATAGGTAAGTTCTTATTTGGGGAATTAAAAAACGCCCTTCTATTTTACAAACATTTGTGATATTTAAAGGTCACTCACTCATCAGACGGTCTTTGCCTTTGTAGAGTTTATAATACTTTGATATTCATGTTGTGCTGCAGAACTGACTTTGTGTCCATTCAGGAAAGCTGAATATTTTAAAGATTATCACTGCAAAGCTAAGAAAGCTTTGTTTATATAGATATGTTTTCAGCATTTGAGTTTTATTTTTTCTATGGAATAATGCAGTAACTCTCATCCCAAATGAAGCAGAATTTTTTGTATTGACACTGTGAGCATATGTCACTGTTTTGCATAATATACTATTTCTATTTTTGTCAGTTATTACATTTAACCAGCTGAACGTTAATTTTCTAATTACCACCCCACATTATTTTTAGAATGAGGCTAGCTATGAATAGGTCCATAAGTAAACAAAACTGGTAAATATTCTTTAATTCTTTACCAATTGTGCAACTGTCCTTTTCTCTATCCAAAATATATGACAGCATCTTTTTAGATTTGTTTTTACAAATCCATAAAAATATAATATATATAAAAAAAAAAAAAACATGAAACACTCCTCTGTGGCCTGGCCCAGATTTTACCAGAAAATGCATGTGAGCTCCTACATGTGTACACACTCACTTGTGCAATTAGCACATGTTTAGCTTCACTTGAAAAGATTATCTTCAGGTCTGACTTCTTGGATTTTATCATGTTCCTATCCACTTTCTGCTTATGTTAAGAACATGCTAATGCGTGTGAGCAAAATTAGAATTCTAGCACTTCCCTGTGCTACACTAGCCCATCATATCCCAGGTTACACTAGTTTCTTTTCTGTTTCTGGGAGAAATAGCATGACCAAAAGTAACCCAAGGAAGAAAGAGTTTATTGCAGTACAGCTTCGGGGGGGGCGGAGCTAGAGTCCGTGACAACAGGAAAGACATGGGGGGGGGGGGCGGGAGCAGGAAGGCAAGGGTCACGTTGTCATCCACAAACATGAAACAGGAAGCAAAAAGGAAATGGGGTGAGGCTGTGAACCCAGTGGTGCCTTCCTCCAGTCACAATGCTCCTCCCAACCCTTCCATACTCTCATGGAACACAACCACCAACTAGGAACCAAGTGTTCAAATACACAAGCCTACAGGGCAACACTCCTTGTATAACAGCCACAAATGCATTCTTATAATTCTCAAGACAACCTTAAGAGGCAGACACCAAAATTATTTCATTTCATTTTACTTTATAGGAAAATGAAGCTATAACTTTCCTAGAATCACCTAACTTCAAGGTTATGGACCAGGACTTGAGTTCCTGTTTACAAAGCACAGAGGCAGAACCCTAACCTCTAATGAGTAGTGTTATCACAATGGCTGAAAAACATCAGTAAAGATACTTTTTATCACAATTGCTTAAAAGAATTTAAGTTTAATTTTTAATAATTGAAGGATAGGATCTTTGTCTGCTACAGCATAATAAAGTCAGCTAATATCTATAAACTCTGAAGGAAACATATATTTTAATTAGAGACCCTTTTACTAAACAGGGCAAGGTCTCTTGCCCATAAATAATAATTGCATTGAAAGTTTACCCTTCCATAAAAGATTATGATTAAAATGACTCACAAAACTTTATTAATCCATTGTTAAATTGTGGCTGAGATTTCTTTAATTCCACAGAGAACTATTTAATTTGTCCACCAAACATGAATGCGGGGAGGCTTGGGCTTTTCCCCTTCAGGGAAGGAATTAGGTTAATTGTGGTGGTCTTAGGGTTTGGCAATAAGCAGCTCGAGACTATGCTTGTGGGAGGCCCTTTAATTTCATTTAATAATGGAAGAAAAGGAAAGGATCCATGACAGTATGATACAGAAAACTCATGCAAATAAATGTATACCAGGAAAGTATCCTTCAACAAATAAAACAAACTCCTCTGTAACTAACAGATACTGTAGTGCATGCTTATTATTCCAGCATTTGGGGACTGCTACAGGAAGACTGGGAGTGCCTGGTCAGTCTGAACTACATAGTAAGATCCTTTCTCGAAAAAGAAAGACTGGCCAGGCACGGTAGTAGTCATATACACATCTTGAATCTCAGCATTCCAAGGCAGAGGTAGATATATTTCTATAAGTTCACATTCATCTCTGTTTACATACCAAGTTCTAGACAAACCAAGGCAATCTAGTGAAGCCCTGAGGGTGGGCTAGTAAAGAAAGAGGAAAAGTTGCAAATTCTCCAAAGCACTATTAAGTCAAAGTCCCTCACACCTGTGGTCTCCCTGTCCTCTGCATCTGCATGGATTGTGCTGTCTCCACAGAAAACGTGAGCTCCTCATTTGTTTTCGCATTTACAATATCATGTCTGCCATCAGGTATAAAGTCTCACATCAGAAGTTCCAATGTCTGAGGGGCAGAAGCAAGGGACTGAGGCAAATCTAAGAAGTTTGACGCTGATATGGGCTATGTAGTAAGTTTCAGGCCAGCCTGAGTTAAAGTGAGCCCTCTCTCAAAAGAAGGACTACAACAAAACTGTGTCTGTCACAGTGCTTTTTTAGACTTAGAAAGGAAATAACAGAAATGAAAGTCATTAGACTATGAGAGTTTAAAAGATTTGCATTCAGTTGAGCAGCATTGCCAATATATAGCTTCATTACCTTCACCGATGTCTTGTCAGTGGTTTTAGAGTCTGTAGATGATGTGACAGTGATAACCACACACACACCCCCATGGACTCTACCTTGCTTTCTAACAGCAGATGCCCTTCCTGCTCTGAAGGAACTGGATGCCCAACTCCTGGCATCACAAGCAATTTATTCTTAGCAGTCTCTCTGTGTCCTCTCTCTCCCCTCTTTTTCTTCCACCCCCTGCTGTAACTTTCTCCTTTTTCTTGTAATAAGGTCTCACTAAGTTGTTCAGGCAGGTCTTGAATTCACTCTGTAGCATAAACTAGCTTTGAACTCATAGTCCCCCAACTTCAGCCACCTGCTTCCACATCATCCAGAGTCACACAACTTGAGTGACATAGTTCCTCCTACAAAGTCATTCCTCCCAAGCATCTCCAGCTAGCACCACCAACTGGAGCACCACAAGCATTCAAATGCCTGAGACTATGAGGGACACTTCTCATTCGAACCAACACATTAAAAGTTCTTGTACCTGCACCAGCACCGGGTCACCTAGGGCGCAGAGTCAGCAGACACCCCCACGGTCCCTAGAGGACTGCACACACGATGGTAGGATCACTGGTGAGTGAAACACAACATCTGCTCCAATTCAATAGTGAAGGGCCTGTGACAGCAGGAACAAGAACACCAGAGCCTTTCCTGACCAGAGGCTCAAGTTCCTTTTGATCAGTTTTGATTTATCTTGGTTTTGACAGACCAGACAACTCCACGGTCCTCAAAGGAGACACCATTTCCACGCACTGTAACACGCCCAGGACCTTAGGACAACAGGATCCCAGGATAACAGGAGCTGGGTCACACTAGTATTTGAGTGTCTCAGAGGAGCTTAACTGCCAAGAACTCAGACACACCCAGAATCTCAGGTTCACAGGAGCCCACAATCAAAGAATCTCAGAGAATTCTGGACTCTGAGAAGTTCTGAATCAACTGGGATTATAGGAAGGACAGGCTCCAATCAGATATATTGAGAGCAGCAAGCACTAGAGATAATCAGATGGCAGGAGGCAAGCATAAGAACAGAAGCAACAGAAACCAAGGTTACTTGGCATCATCAGAACCAAACTCTCCCACCATGGAAAGTCCTGGATACACCATCACACTAGAAAGAAAACAAGACATGGATCTAAAGTCACTTCTCATGATGATGATGGAGGACTTTAAGAAGGAAATACTGGAAATCACAGGCAAACAGATAGAAGGCTTTAAAGTGGAAACAGAAAAGTCCCTTAGAGAGTTAAAGAAAAACGCTATCAAAAAGGAGATGGAATTTAACAAAACCATCCAGGATCTAAAAATGGAAGTAGAAACAATAAAGAAAACCCAAAGGGAGACAACTCTGGAGATAGAAACACTAGGAAAGAAATCAGGAACGATAGATGAATCAGTAACAGAATACAAGAGATGGAAGTTAGAATCTCAGGAAGAGAGAATCTCAGGTGCAGAAGATTCCATAGGGAACATGGATGCAACAATCAAAGAAAATACAAAATGCAAAAAGATCCTAACTCAAAACATCCAGGAAATCCAGGACACAATGAGAAGACCAAACCTACAGATAATAGGAGTAGATGAAAATGAAGATTATCAAATTAAAGGGCCAGCAAATATCTTCAACAAAATTATAGAAGAAAACTTCCCATAACTAAAGAAAGAGATGCCCATGAACATTCAAGAAGCCTACAGAACCCCAAATAGACTGGACCAAAAAAGAAATTCCTTCCAACACATAATAATCAGAACAACAAATCCACTAACTAAAGACAGAATACTAAAAGCAGTAAGGGAAAAAGGTCAAGTAACATATAAAGGCAGGCCTATTAGAATTACACCAGATTTCTCACCAGAGACTATGAAAGCCAGAAGATTCTGGACAGATGTTATACAGACCCTAAGAGAACACAAATGCCAGCCCAGGCTAATATATACAGCTAAACTCTCAATTA
>NC_034611.1:5110895-5137909 GCF_900095145.1 Mus pahari | reverse complement strand
AGAATATGGTCTAGTCAGCCATCATTTGGAAGGGAGGTCCCTTGGTCTTGCAAACTTTATATGCCCCAGTACAGGGGAACAGCAGGGCCAAGAAGGGGGAGTGGGTGGGTAGGTTAGCATGGGGGGAGGGTATAGGGGACTTTGGGATAGCATTTGAAATGTAAATGAAGTAAATACATAATAAAAATTGAAAAAAAAGTTCTTATACTCCAGATCCATCCATTTGTCTAAAATTTTCATAAATTCATTGTTTTTAATAGGTGAGTAGTGCTCCATTGTGTAAATGTATCACATTTTCTGTATCCATTCCTCTATTGAGGGACATCTGGGTTCTTTCCAGCTTCTGGCTATTGTAAATAAGACTGCTATGAACATAGTGGAGCATGTATCCTTATTACATGTTGGAACATCTGTTAGATATATGCTCAGGAGTGGTATTGCTGGACCTTCTGGTAGAACTATGTCCAATTTTCTGAAGAACCACTAAACTGATTTCCAGAGTGGTTGTACCAGCTTGCAGTCTCACTAACAATGGAGGAATGTTGCTCTTTCTCCACATCCTCACCAGCATCTGCTGTCACTTGAGTTTCTGATCTTAGCCATTCTGACTGGTGTGAGGTGGAATCTCAGGGTTGTTTTGATTTGTATTTCCCTGATGATTAAGGATGTTGAACATTTTTTAGGTCCTTCTCAGCCATTCGATATTCCTCAGTTGTTTAGCTCTAAAACCCATTTTTTTTAATAGGGTTGTTTAGTTTTCTGGAGTCCAACTTCTTGAGTTCTTTATATATAGTGGATATTACCCCCTATCAAATTTAGGATTGATAAAGATTTTTTCCCAATCTGTTGGTTGTCTTTTGATCTTATTGAGAGTATCCTTTGCCTTACAGAAGCTTTGAAATGTTATGAAGTCCCATTTGTTGATTCTTGATCTTACAGCACAAGCCACTGGTGTTCTCTTCAGGATATCATCCTGAGTGAGGTAACCCAATCACAAAAGAACACACATGATATGCACTCACTGATGCCTGGATATTAGCCCAGAAGCTCAGAATCCTTTTTAGAAGTGGGAACAAAATACCCATGGAAGGAGTTACAGAGACAAAGTTCAGAGCAGAGCCTGAAGGAAGGACCATCCAGAGACTGCCCCACTTGGTGATCCATCCCTAAACAACCACCAAACCCAGACACTAGGCAGATGCCAACAAGAGCCTGCTGACAGGAGCCTGATATAGCTGTCTCCTATGAGGTTCTGCCAGTGCCGGGCAATACAGAAGTGGATGCTCACAGTCATCCATTGGACGGAGCACAAGGTGCCCGGTGAAGGAGCCAGAGAAAGTACCCAGGGAGCTGAAAGGGTCTGAATCCCCATAGGAGGAACATCAATATGAACTAACCAGTACCCCCAGAGATCCTTGGAACTACACCATCAATCAAAGAAAACACATGGTGGAACTTGTGGCTATAGCTATATATGTAGCAGAAGATGGCCTAGTCGGTCATCAATGTGAGGAGAGACCCTTGGTCCTGTGAAGGCTCTGTGCCCCAGTCTAGGGGAGTGCCAGGACCAGGAATGGGAGTGGGTGGGTTGGGGAGCAGGGGGAGGAGTGAGAGGATAGGGGATTTTCAGAGGAGAAACTAGGAAAGGAGATAACATTTGAAATGTAAATAAAGAAAAAATCTAATAAAAAAGTTCTTGTACATATTACATAAATTGAATAAAAACAATTTATACACATCAGGCTGAGGATGGCAGGTCACAAGGAGAAAACTTACCCTAGATGTTCAGGACCATGGGTTCCATCCTTAACACTGGAAAACAAATGTACAGTACACCCGGAGCCCTCCCTAAGAACTAGCTTCTGCTGTTCTTGGGTATCCCATCTTTGTCAAAACCATCAAATTATGGTCATATCCTTCAAGTGTACACAATGATTAGAGAAAAAGGCACATCCCTGCACCGATGCTGTAATCTTAAGTTGCATTTACAGTGCTTACCCTGGATCCCAGGGGCACTGTAGATGGCAGAGCTACACAACCCCTGGAAGGTTATGGAAGCCTAAAAGAAGGGTTGGCATTCCTTTCTGCCATGTAGGAATCTCTGTGCATTTGGGGGTTTCCCACTTTTATTTATGCAGTAGATTTATGAGTCCAGTGAAACAGCAGATCAGAAACACCTGTTTATCAATAGTGCATCCTATTCCCAGCTGTGACACATACTCACCAAGCTGGAAAGCCTCTCATTAGCAAAATAGAAATACTAGGAACTATGCTATTTCAGAATAGTTCAAATAACATAAACATGAACAAGTTATAAATTATAAAGCACTATAGAAATAAAAGACATTAAGGTCATTTAAAACTTTTAGGTTTATTTTATTTGTAGGAGTGCTTTTCCTGCGTGTGTGTGTGTGTGTGTGTGTGTGTGCACATGCACATGCACCAAGTATATGACTGGTATCCTCAGAAGCCAGAAGACGACAGTGGACCCCCTGAAACTGGAGTTACAATTAGTTATGAGACATCATATGGGGACTGTGAACCAAGCTCGTGCCTGTACAAGAATAACAAATTTTCTTCCCCGCTGAGCCATCTCTCCAAGCCCTAATATTCACTTTACAAAGTACAGACCAAGAAGGAGAACGATTTTAATTGTTGAGCAACTGTTTGACACCACTGGATGCAGATATAAAGCTATATCTGTTCCTCGCTTGGAAGAATACACTGATCAATAGACAACAGCTCTCCATGGCACAAAACAGGGACAAGGGACAGATGTTCTTCAAGATTTACAGATTTTTGATTTGTACAATGCCACAAGGGAAGCAGATCAATTCTTCTGCATACATGTAATACAAAAAGAGCAGTTTCACTATAGCATTCAAAAAGTGAGAGAGAGAGAGAGAGAGAGAGAGAGAGAGAGAGAGAGAGAGAGAGAGAGAGAGTCAGTGCCATGTTCTGGAAGCCTGTAAAGCTGCCTGAACCCAAATATACTTGGTTAGTTTTAAGAAAACCACCCTTTCCAAGTCTTGCCTTGTACGGACTGAAATTCTTGTTTCCTTGCGTTACAGGAGGAACTGTGTTCTCTGTCAGTTCACATGGCGAAGAACCAACTCCCGGTGTGGCTGTTTGGAAAATGAGTTCTGGGGAGGTGATGATTAAGATCACATGGGGTCATAAAATTGGGGCCCTGGTTCAATAGGATTCATGTCCTTGCAAGAAGTTATCAGGGACTTTGTCCTCTCCTCTTTGTGAAGAGGTCGGGCCTTGGGAAGGAAGACACCAAGTCAGCTATATCCTTGGTATTGTTATAGCTTTCAGAAGGCTGAATTGTGAGAAAGATATCTGTTTAAGGCACCAGTCTACGGGACTTAGTTATGGCAAGCAACCTCAGAGCCTAGTGAACCATTCACAATGACCACACAGTATTACCAAGAGAATGAGACTCTACTAGAGTATTCTTTGTTCATGCCACCACCATTCCAGCATATGGTGACCTCTGAACTAAGACAGTCAAAGATGAGACAATAACAAAACAACCAATAGCCATTACAGATGCAGAACCCAGGACAAATGTGTTTACCCAAAGGAAAAAGGAGGAGACATGAGTGGGCAGTCACCAAGCTCAAGCAGCAAGTCAGGCTAGAGTCTGAGAGTTGATGAACGTGAAATCAAAGCCCAGGCTCACTTACTGAATGGGCTGCTGTAATTGGTAGTCTTCTCTGGACCCTGTCTGGGCAAGAGCAACCCAGGAAGAGAGGCTACGTGCAGATTCATGGCTAAGCAGGGAAGAAACCACACTGGTGAGTTTGGGAAGCTCATCTGCTTCTGGATCCTGACATCTCAGGATAGGAAGGGAAGGACCTGAGACTCAGGGTCAGAAAGTTCCCATAGGTAGTTCACAGTTTTGAAATCTGAAAAGTGTGCTGGGACTGTGAGCACAGGTGTCACAGGTGTCAGGTTGTCTCTGCAAAGTCACATGATGCCCATGTTCTGGAAGGACATATCGGTCAGCACTGTTGCCCATGTTCTGGAAGGACATATCGGTCAGCACTGTTGCCCATGTTCTGGAAGGACANCATGTTCTGGAAGGACATATCGGTCAGCACTGTTGCCCATGTTCTGGAAGGACATATCGGTCAGCACTGTTGCCCATGTTCTGGAAGGACATATCAGTCAGCATGTCTGCACTGTTATCCTTGTCATGACTGTTTCTGGCATCATGCCCCTGGGTGGCAAGAAATGATGCTGAACAACCTTCAGAGACATGTCTACTCATATGTGCTGTGGCATAAAAGGCACTATGCGATAGAATCCACCCACTAACCAAGAGAAACCATGTGATCTTTGTGGAGTTCTTCAAACAGCCTACAGATGTTCCACACATCAGGTGTGGTCCTGGAGGGGATGGCTCTCCAGTTTCCTTTCTTTCCTACCAAAGTATATGCACATATTATTATCTCCAGAAAAGATTTGCAGAACATCTGTCACTTTCAATTTTTTGCCAGTCTTTCAAGAGACTAATCAGAAGTAAAATTGTGTGTGTGTGTTTGTGTGTGCGACACAAATATACATATGCATAAATATCTACATATACCAGTAGTGTTTGTATCGACCATTCAAGCCCCCCCCCCAAAAAAAAGAGCCTTCTCCCTTCAAATTTCAAAAGATGTCAAGTAAACACTGAAGACATCGGGTGAACTTTGAAGCCTACAGAAAAATTACCTCAATTTACTGCTTCCAGCTGTACACAGAATCAGGGCATGAGACATCAGACAGACACTTCCATGGAATTACTGTTCCTGAAAAGACAATAGAAAAAGTTCAATTCTATGGAATGTGTGGGAAAACTAAATGATAGAGTTTCCCTATGAGAAGTTTAATATAGAGTCCTTCCCTAATGTAGATTATATGAGCTGTGTATTGTTGCAGTAATAAGAAATTACCATATATGGCTATGGTTATCATTGCTGTGATGAAACAATGACAAAAAGCAAGTTGGAGAGGAAATGATCCATTTGGCATACACTTCTGCATCATATACCTTCATGGAAGGAAGTCAGGATAAGAATTCAAACATGGGGAGGAACCTGGAGGCAGGGGCTGATGCAGAAGCCATGGAGGGGTAATTCTTACTGGCTTGCTCTCCATGGCTTGCTCAGCTTGATTTTTTTTACAGATTTCAGTGTTGTACTAACTATTAAAAATCCTACCCATGTCTTAGATCATTGAGCTCCCAGATGAAAGAGACATTCACGGCCTTTATATTTATAATAACTCTTAATCAGCACAAGAGTTGGGCAGCTGTCTATCTCCTGTGCTCCTATAATCTCCTTTCTTATCAATAACCCAGAGTTATTACTTACTATTCACTATGGTCCATCTGGGGTGATCTTCACTCCAACTGGGAAGCCCTCAAGGACATGCTTTCTTGACCCTTCACCCACGCTGGCTCTCCTTCCTCCTCTCCCGCACACTCTTCTTCCTTATGGTCTTCCCCTCCCTCCAAGCCCAGAAAACCTAAATCCTACCTGTCTCTGCATCTTTATTTACCAATTAGAAATTATCTGGGGCAAGATCACTCAGTGTCTTATGTGTGGACCCTCATCTCTGGGGCAACCAGTCTTGGAGGCACCAAATTAGCATTAGAATACAAGCAGCATTAGGCCAACTCACTACAATTCAAGATCACCAGCCCAGGAATACTAACCCAAAAACACCAGGCCCTCCCCAAACCCACCCTAATCACTAAATATAAAAATGCCTTACAGCTGAATTTTATGGAAGCTCTCTTCTCACTGATGACCCTATCTTGTGTCATGCTGACATAAAACTAGCCAGTACAATATGCTTACAGACTTGAAACAGTAAAGACTCTACATGTAACAGCTAAAATCAAGCTGTGAGTAGGGCTGCCATCCTTAACGACATGTCTATGGAGTACATTTCCTTGGGGTTTTTTGTTTATTTGTTTGTCATTGTGTGAAATATTTAAAAACTACCTGCCAACTCTCCATGGGGTGGAGCACGCTTCTGCTGATCCACCAACTCTCCAACCCACAGTGCTCCCACTGGGCCATTTCACTTGGCAGTCCCTCTGCCAGCCATCTCTCCAGTGGGAGGCCCGATTTCCTCTCGCTACCACACAACGCCCCACACATCCCACAGTCAGTCATCACATCACTCAGTTACCCAGATGAATTAGCACCCTTAAGCTTATAGTTAACCAACCAGACTTAAGTATCAAGAAAATCACAATTTACAAGATGCCAAAACAATAATTTCAGAGCCAACTGATAATGATAAAAGCTTTATCCCAATATTTCCAGCCTTGTGAAATCATAGCTACTTGGGGCTAGCAAACACCAAGCGAGTTCCTGCCTGCAGCCATCTTCCTTCTCCTCTCCCTGATATGCTTCCCATCTCTGCAACTCTTAGCTCCATCTCCCTTCTCCCTATCCAATCACAGACCACCTCTGCACTAATGTAATTGGAAAGGAAAAAGCCTATGACAGTTTGTTTTGTTTTTTTGTTTTGTTTTGTTTTGTTTTGTTTTGTTTTGTTTTGTTTTGTTTTGTTTTACCAGGTTTGAAAGTCCATTCCCAGTCTTTGGCTAGTGTCACCTTCCTCCATCTTCAAAGTCAGAAGGGACAATGGCTTGAGGCATTCTCCCACCGCATTACCCTGATTCTCTCTCTGCCTCTGTCTCCAAATAAAAGGAGAAAAGCTTATTGTAGATATGAGGGAGAGCAAAGCCAGAGGCAAGGTCCAGACTGAAAAGGGCAAGCAGACTGAATCTAGTCATAATAAAAGAGTTTGGGGAGATGGGACACAGAGAGGGGAAGAGAAGAGCCAGGAGACCAAGAAGCTGGGACATGTAGCTGTAATGGTTGGGTTATATGGAAGTGAGAGAAGGGATCAGGAGATCCCTCCAGGTTCCCACCTCCCTTCTGATCCTTGCCTGTGCCCTCCCACTCTGCTATCTGTCCTGCTTCGATAAAGGCAGAGGCCCTCTCCCAACACAAGCAGCCAGAGATGCCCACTCTTGGACTTTGCATCTATACACTATTTGTTAAATAGGTCTTTTTGAGACAGGCATGAACAGCCCTTGATAGGCAGGAGAATTTGAGTGTAGGGCCAGCTGGGCTACACAGAGAAACAAGAGAGGATGGGGACATAGGTCAGTGGGTACAGTGTTCATCACACAAACATGAGGACCTGATGTCGGTCCCCAGAACCCACATAAGAAAGCTGAGTATGGTAGCATGATGGTAAAGCCAGCACCAGAAAGAGAGACCAGAAGATCCCCGGGATCCCACGACCAATGGGCCCAGGCTAACCAACAAGCAAGCACAAGGCTAAGGAAAGAACCTGTCTCAAAAACCAAGGTGGATGGCAGAAAGATGACAACTGAGGTTGACACACAGGACCTGTCGTTTGATTGATTTCCTCGAAATATCCAAGCCCGAGTATTGTGTTCTGGCAGTAGATAATTAAGATTTTACTTCAAGCTTTGTACCAGAGCCAGCGACTTGACATGTTTAGGAGGTTCCCCTCAGCTATCTGAGAGAATGTCCAGGAAAGGATAGTTTGCCCATCCTCAGCAGTGGATAAAACTCGGTGCCAGGCTCATCCTTATGTGTTGACATCAGTTCTGACTCAGGTGTAATGTCACATACCTGTAAGGCCAACACTCAGAGGTAAGGCAGGAAGAGAAGTGTGAGTTCTAGGATACACAGCAAGTTCTAGGAGACCAGCCTGGATTACACTGAAAGTCCTTGTCTCAAAAACTAAAACAAACAAAAAAAGAGTGTGGATTTAAACATCCTCTATTACACATACTTAAAGCCCCATTTTAAGATACAATTCACCAAATAAAATTTGACAATAATATTTCTTTGAAAGACATCATCCAAAAAGAATTATTTCTTAGTTGTTTTTTAAATATCTACGAATGAAACTATGATCTGAATAAAAATTATATCAATACATATCATGTAGTTTATATGTATCTCATAATCAAAATACAAGTAAAAACTTGTAAATCTGTTTTCAGTTGATGCTCAGTTGAATGATTTAACATATTTTTGGTCATTGTGATAGTTAATATGTTCAGTTACAGATCATAGAATGTTTATACTTTTTGTTTTCATTTGTCCTTACTTTTATTTCCAACAGTTTATTGTGTTGAGCACATTTCATATTTGAGCACAATTTGTTTTTAGAATTTTCTCTATTGAATTAAACACACACATACACACACACACACATAGCTGTTCACTTCTCTACATACCAGTTCCATTTTAGAATCCACATATCAGCTACACTTCTTTATTTTATTTTCAATGGCAGACTAAAAGTGGAATCAAACAAAATGTCATTCTATACATAGGAGCTTTCCAGGGTGAGATATCTGAGTATTGAATAAGTCGACCGGAAGCAAGAGGCTATTGACATGAAAGCCCAGCTGGGCACTGAGATCCAGAAAGACCGAGGGGATCTCTGCTGCAAGCCAGACTCTGAGGAAGACCGCTCTGAAGAAGGAACCAAGGAATAAGAGGTGGTAGAGGGAACAACATTTCCAGCTGAAGAGAAGAAATAAAAAGAAGAGAACAGGATGGTGATGATGGAGGTAGTGGTGGTGATGGTGATTAGTGGGGGGGGGGGGGTGATTGGAGGGAAAAAGGAGGAAGAGGAGACAGAACAGCCTCATTACCTTCAAGAAAACTTAAGAAGGAAAAGATAAGCTGAAGGTAAGACAAAAAGAGGTTGAAGAAGTCAGGAGGCAGATCAGTATGGCATCCTCACACTTGACCGTCCAAACAGATTGCTTTGGAACTCCTGAGATGACTCTGGGAGGACGGGCCTCAGCCACAATGAATTAAGCACCTGGGATGGTTCACATGACAGAGTCTGGATATGTCAGTGTTGAGCAAGGAGGCCCAGGGGTTGTATGTAAAGGTGACATGACCTGGTTTGTATTTTTAAAGCCCAGGCTTGTGCCAGGCAGTGGTGGCGCATGCCTTTAATCCCAGCACTTGGGAGAAAGAGGCAGGCAGATTCCTGTGTTTGAGGCCAGCCTGGTCTACAGAGTGAGTTCCAGGACAGCCAGGACTACACAGAGAAACCCGGTTTCGAAAAACAAAAGCAAAACAAAACATGCTTGCTGCCATGGGAAGGGCAGAAAGGGGAGAGGGAAGAGCAGAAAAGAAAGACCAGATTTGGAACATGTTAAGGCAATCATGGAACTGGCTTGGATAAAGTATGACAGTGTGACTAGAGAGAGAGTAGCTTCAATGTGGTGAGTGACAAGGAAAGGATGACAGGGCCAAACCTTGGTTTCTACCAGAAGAAACTGGATCAAAAAATGATGGAAGCAAAATTTGCCATTGAACACACTGTCCTTGATATTCCTTCAGCTCACACAGTCAGAGTTACCCAGCACAGCTGGAGATCAGTCACAACTCAGGGAGAACTCTACAATGTATAGATAAACAACTTTGAGTTGCTGTTCAATGTCCTGGTATTGCCTTAAATCATGCAGAGAGAAAAAAAAAATAAGCAAGCAAACAAACAAAACAGAAATGCTGGAGGAGAGAGAAGAGAAAATATTATCTATCACAATAACCAAAAATATGTTAAATCATTCAACAGAGTGTCAGCTGAAAGAATATTTACAAGTTTCTACTTATATTTTGATTATGAGTTAAGCATAAACTACATGACATGTATTGATATAACTTTTATTCAGGTCATAGTTTCATTGGTAGTTTTGTTTTGTTTTTGTTTTATTTGGGGGGTTTGTTGTTGTTGTTTGTGGGTTTTGGGGGGTTCTTTTCTTTGCTTTTTGTTTGGTTGGTTGGTTTATTTTGTTTTGGGGTTTTTTTTTTGTTTTTTGAGTTGTTTTTGTTTTTGTTTTTTGTTTTTTTGTTTGTTTTTTTGTTTGTTTTGAGACAGGCTTTCTCTGTATAGCGCTGGCTGTCCTGGAACTCACTCTGTAGACCAGCCTGGCCTCAAACTCAGAAATCCGCCTGCCTCTGCCTCCCAAGTGCTGGGATTAAAGGTGTGCGCCACCACCACCCGCTGTAGATATTTTTTAAACAACTAAAGAATAAATCTCTCTGAATTATGCCTTTCAAATAAATAGTATCATCAAATTTTAATTGCTATCAAATTCTATCTTTAAAACATGGGAGGCGTTAAGTATGTGGACTAGAGGATGCTTAAATCCAGAGACTTTTTTTGTGTATTTCCTTTGCTTTTTGAGACAGGAACTTGCAGTATAATCCAGGCTGGTCTCAACTTGCTGTGTATCCTAAGATGGCCTTGAACTCACACCTCTCTTCCTGAATTTACCTTCTGAGTGTTGGCCTTGGAAGAGATTAATGTAGTTCTCAGGAGAGTGGTCTCTCTGGTCACATGCCAGAACACACATGTGAGGACTCCTCCCTGCACGTGCTCCTGCCAGTGTCGCCACACTCCAGAGGATAAACCTCTACACCAGCCTCATATACTGTATCAGAATTTCAACAAATGAACTAATAATACACCGTGTATTGTCATTTGCATATGCTGATACGTAGAACTAATTGTAAATGTTTCAGTTTGCTACACTGACATGACAAATGGTAGATTAAAGGGCTAAAAATAGAGACACTTACTCATGATTCTGAAGGCTACACATCTAAGATGAATGTATTGGCAAGAGTGGTTCCTTTGTAGACCAGGCTGGTCATGAACTCTGATGTTTGCCTGTCTCTGCCTTCCAAGAGCTGAGATTAAAGGCATGTGCCACATCTGTTAATATTGCATCCATAGCCAGAAGTACTGGGTACACAGGACTTGAACATATGGTTTTAGAGAAACATGATCAAGTCCACAATAGTAAGAAAGGATACACTAGTGTTCCCTAGTTGGTCATGCTTTTTAGAATGGGTTCTTATAGCTGATATCTTGTCTACATGCTCAACTGTAAACACAACACACTCCTACTCTCCTTGAGTCTCACTACTCTCACACAGTGTGTTCATCTGGAGTTCTGTGCCCATGGAGCATTAACCAGGACTATATATAAGCAAGACTGAATGCCTCCCTTCTGATCATACTAGGGCTTTGTGGGTAGAAGGCTTCAGATGGAAGACAGCCAACTTCAGACGTATAGAATATTTACAACTGCAATAGCAAAACTTTAAAACAAATTTGAGTTCTTCTGAGAGCAAGGACCTAGGTATAAGTTAAGCATATTATGGGATTCTCTGAGCCTAAGAGTAAATGCTGCGTGCATGTGAATGAGCAAAAGATTTCCACACCACTCATATCACACATTTATCCGCCATTGGCCTCTCAGGCTGCACTTAGAAAACATAAGCTCAATAGTAAAAATTATTGAATATTGCAATAGGATAATAAAAAAGCTGCATACTAATTGCTCCTCAGCCTGAGACTCCATTTGTCCACACAGGATTTTCCTCCAGGGAGCTGTTCTTGAGACAGAGATGATTACCCACAGAAAATGTTGGCCACATGGACAAGAAGCCTTCTCTAGCAAGCCTCTACTCTGAATCGGCCCAAAGTCATGGCATAATACGAAAACCTCTTTTCATCTTAAGATTGCTACACAACATCAGCAAAAATACCAGACACACCTGATACAAGAATGTAAGCCACAATACATCTACAGAAAGTATAGACCAAAAATATTCAACTCAAAATTCATGTAGAGAGCCACCCCCCCATTACATCTTTTACATAAAATACTCCATTAAAGATTATAAATACACCTTATAGACAAAGATGTTTAATAAAATGAAAGAGTATATTGCCTGGCACAAAATGTTATGTCATAAGATAATAAATGCTCTAAATCTTTGGAAATATTCATTTTTACTTCTCATCTTTATTTCATTAGCAAAAAGCTCTTACAGTCAGCTTCCAAGTGGGACACCTGGGCGCCCAAACCTTTTCCTGTCTGGTCCTGCTGTTCCGTTTCAGCAATTTCAAAGCATGTGTCAGCCACTAATGGCTTGTCGACCCAGCCCCATCTGTGTTGTGGTTAACAAAGTTCTTCTGCATGTCTAGCAGTCTATTATTTGACAGTCCTGTGTTTCAGTGTTATTGGATCTCTGCACCAATATTTATGCTTCCCAGAGATTTCAGTGGGAGTTGCAGGAAGGACAATCATCTAACTGCCTTCAGAACCTATAAATCCACCTGCTTTGCTGCCAGCTAATGAGGAAAAGAGTCCTGGGTTTTCCAAAGCCAAATAAAATATGTGCCACAGAACAACTTCTGCATGTGCATAAGCACACACAAACAAATGCATGCACATGCCTACACACACTAACACACACACAGTGTTATTAGTGGGGAATGACTCTCTATGACTAGGATTTTACACCACTGATCTCCCTCTGTAGTTGTATTGGGCTCTGCTCTCTCTCGTATAGTAAGAGATAATAATGAACACTTAAATGTATTACCAAGAGAAGTTAATTGTTATTAAGTGTAAAACTTGGTAGGGATTAAAGAATTTGGTGAAAGGAGGTTAACAAGAGTGCTATTAGGTAAGTAATTTACCATGGACATACTTGCTGATGATGTGGCATTTGAGAAGACACCTGCAGGAAGTCAGAACTCAGTCGTACAGCTATCTAAGAAACTGTGATTAAAGGCAGAAGCTTCACAAGTTTGACAATGAACAAGAAACCCAGTCTTCTCAGAGTGCCCAGGAAGAAGATGATGCTAAGATTTCCTCGAATGGTAAGATAAGAATCTGCTGTTCCATTTGAAGGGACAGTCTGATCTCTTCTGTCTGGCTGCTGTGTGGTGAATGGTTTTAGAAGATTATGGGCTGGACCAAAGAGGTAGTTAGGAAGTTACAGTTATCCTGGAGACAGGTAGGAGAGGCTCACACCAGGGAGGAGAATCATAGAAATGGTGAATTATAGTCATGAATGAAATGTAATCTTGTGGGTTTTCTAGTATTTTAGGCGAAGCAATTAGGAAAACGAAGTTGCCAACTGCAGCTGAACAGAGGCCAAGGGGTGCTTCCTTCTAATCCCAGCTACTTGGGAGGCTGAGGAAGGGACAAGGTAAGTGTAGACAATTTAGTGAGACTATGGGTCAAATACAACCTTAAAAGTGCTGAGCGTGAAGCTCTGTAGTAAAGTGCTTGTCTAGCATGCATAAGGCCCTAGGTTTGTTCCCCAGCCGTGAAAAACCAAATTGCTAGCTATATTCCAAAATTAATCAAGAAAATACAATAGGTTACAAGTAAATATTTGAAATCACAAAGAACTGCAATTTGTCTATCTTCTAAAACAAAAGAACATTGGACACATTGCTTGTCTTAACTATCAAATAATAAATTATCTCACTACTAAGAGTTCTGTTTCTAGTATAAAATACTGCATTAAGATGCAGTGCATAACTCCTTTGAAGTTCCCCAGAACAATGAAACTTCCGCAAGCCCCCAGATGCAAGCTCACCTTGAGGCTATTGTTCTAACAGGAAATTGCACTGGAGAACTCAGGAATATTACCTTCTTTTGCTTTCTTGTATTTCGCTTTTGACACAGAGTCTTGTGTATCCCAGATTGGCTTGAACCCCTGATCTTCCTGACTCTATGTCCTCAGCTCAAGGATTACAGGTCTGTACCATTATGCCCACTTTTCAATGATGCTGAGGACTCAGCACAGGATATTGTGCACATTAAGAAAGTTCTCTACCAAATGAGATGAATCCAGCCCCAAGCTCCTATTGGAAAGATCAGTTGTCAGGCATGAATTTGTTTAGATTTTACTTAGTAAGTACTTGGTTTACCAATCCTGGCCCTGGCCCTTTGATGACCCTGTTTCCAGCACTCTCTTTGCAAGTACTTACTTCAGAGTTGCGAATAAGAGTGAGTAGATGATTCATCACCCACCCAGTACTAGTTGGATAAGCAGAAAAGCAAGTAAATAATGATAGCAAAAAAGACATGCACAGGACTGTCACCAATATCCTAGCTATGGTGCATGCTGGGAACAAATACAGGTCAATTCCAGAGCAATAGCCTACTTGAGAATGTTGATGGAAAGGACAAAGTCAGAGCTGAACCAAGCTGGGTTTGCAATACAGGTGCTCTCATGCAATGGAGGGGCATGGCAACAGGAGCTCTTAGGCAGCAGTTCTAAATACCCTGTGTTTTGAGGCCACGGAGTTGACCCTGTGCCACAGCTCTCCATACCCAAATCCCACATGGAGAGAGCTGGTCTCCCTGGAGTGCTGGCACACCTGTGAGCATGAGTAAGACCATCACTTCTGCTCCAAGGGACCTTCCTGGAGTCCACAGGATATAGGGACCAAGGAATAACCTGGGACAGGATCCTTCTGGTTTCCGTCTGTACCTAGAGCTGACACTGTGCCACAGCTCTCCTTACCCAAACCCCACCAGGAGACAGCTGGTTTCCCAAGAGTGCTGACAAACCTGAGATCCCAGGTAAAACTACCACTTCTACTCAATTTCCTGCCCCAAGAGGGACCCGCTCAGAGCCATCAGGACATAGGAACCAAGGAACAGACGGGGACAGAATCCTTCCAGTTTCTGCCTGAACCCTGGAACTGTGCCTGTGTCACAGCTCAAATTCCTCCCACAGAGAACTGGTCTCCCAAGAGTACTGACACACAGGCTTACAGGAAGGAAAAGCCACAGTCAGAGACAGCAATAAACAGCTAACACCAGAGATAACCAGATGGTGAAAGGCAAGTGCAAGAACATAAGCATCAGAAACTAAGGCTACTTGGCATCATCAGAACCAAGTTCTCCCACCACAGCAAGTTCTGGATACCCCAAAACACTGGAAAAGCAAGACTCCTATTTAAAATCCCATCTCATGATGATGATAGAGGACTTTAAGAAGGACATAACTCCCTTAAAGAAAAACATGAGAACACAGGTAAACAGGTAGAAGCCAGGACTGTAGAGATAGCTCAGCAGATAAAAGCACCAGCTTCTCTTCCAGAGGTCCTGAGTTCAATTTCCCAGCAACCACATGGTGGCTCTCAACCATCTGTAAAAGAACCCAGTACCCTCTTCTGGTGGGCCTGAAGTCAGTGACAGTGTATTCAAATATATAAAAATAAATCTTTTGAGAGAGAGAGAGAGAGAGAGAGAGAGAGAGAGAGAGAGAGAGAGAGAGAGAAGACAACAGATAGAACCCCTTAAAGAGGAAACACAAAATTCCCTTAAAGAAATACAGGGAAACACAACCAAACAGGTAAAGGAATTGAACAGATTGAACAGAACCATCCTGGATCTAAAAATGGAAATAGAAACAATAAAGAAATCAGAATGGGAGACAGCCCTGGAGATAGAAAACCTAGGAAAGAGTTCAGGAGTCATAGATGCCAGCATCACCAGCAGAATAAAAGAGATAGAAAAGAGAATCTCAGGTGCAGAGATACCATAGAGAACACTGACACAACAGTCAAAGAAAATGCAAAATGACCCAAAACATCCAGGAACTACAGAACACAATGAGAAGACCAAACCTAAGGATAATAGAAATAGAAGAGAGTGAANATTCCCAACTTAAAGGGCCAGTAAATATCTTCAACAAAATTATAGAAAAAAACTTCCCTAACCTAAAGAAAGAGATGCCCATTGACACACAAGAAGCCTACAGAACTCCAAATAGATTGGACCAGAAAAGAAATTCTTCTCTTCAAGTAATAATCAAAACACCAAATGCAGAAAACAAAGAAAGAATATCAAAAGCAGTAAGGGAAAAAGGTCAAGTAACATATAAAGGCATACCTAACAGAATTACACCAGAATTTTCAACAGAGACTCTAAAAGCCAAAGATTCTGGGAAGATGTCATACAGAACCTGAAAGGACACAAATGCCAGCTCAGGCTACTATACCCAGCTAAACTCTTAATTACCATAGATAGAGAAATCAAGATATTCCATGACAAAACCAAATTTACACAATATCTTTCCCCAAATCCAGCCCTATAAAGGACAGTAGAAGGAAAACTCCAATACAAGGAGGGAAACTAGGCCCTAGAAAAAGCAAGAAAGTAATCTTCTTTCAACAAACCCAAAAGAAGATAGTCACACAAGCATAATTTCACCATAAATTCCACAACAAAAATTACAGGAAGCAACAATCACTGGTTTGTAATATCCTTTTACATCAGTGGACTCAATTCCTCAATAAAAAGATATAGACTAACAGACTGGATTTGTAAACAGGACCCAGCATTTTGCTGCATACAGGAAACCTACCTCAGTGGCAAAGACAGACACTACCTCAGAATAGAAGACTTGGAAAACAATCTTTCGAGAAAATGATCCCAAGAAACATGCTACAATAGCCATTCTAATATCGAAAAAATTGACTTGCAACCAAAAGTTATCAAAAAAGATAAGGAAGGAAGTTAGACCCCAGAGAATCAAATAACCCTATTTAAAAATGGGGAACAAAGCTAAACAGAGAATCCCCAACTGAGGAAACTGGAATGGTTAAGAAGCACCTAAGGAAATGTTCAACATCCTTAGTCATCAGGGAAATGCAAATCAAAATGACCCTGAGATTCCACCTCACACCAGTCAGAATGGCTAAGATCAAAAACTCAGGTGACAGCAGATGCTGGTTAGGATGTGGAAAAAGAGGAACACTCCTCCATTGCTGGTGGGATTGCAAGCTAGTACAACCACTCTGAAAATTAGTCTGGCTGCTCCTCAGAAAATTGAACATAGTACTGGGTATATGCCCAGAAGGTGCACTAACATGTAATAAGGACACATGCTCCACTATATACATAGCAGCCTTATTTATAATAGCCAGAAGCTGGAAAGAACCCAAATGTCCCTTAACAGAAGAATGGATACAGAAAATGTAGTACATTTATACAATGGAGTACTACTCAGCTATTAAAAACGATGACTTCACGAAATTCGCAGGCAAATGGGTGGATCTAGAAAATATCATCCTGAGTGAGGTAACTCAGTCACAAAAGAACACAGAAAGTATGTACTCACTGATAAGTGGATATTAGGCAAAGACCGTGGAATACCCAGGATACAACTCATGGACCACATGAAACTCAAGAGGAAGGAAGACCAAAGAATGGATGTTTCAGTCCTACTTGTAAGGGGGAACAAAATAATCAAGGGATGTAGAAGGTGGGAAGGACTTTGGAGGAAGGGAGGAGGGGGAGGGTAAAAAGAGGGGAAGAATCTGGTATGGGAGGAGATGGAGGAGATGTATCGAGGGTCAGGAAATTGAACAGAGGTGTGTAGCAATGAGTGTGGGGAATTGGGCTATGCACAGACAGGCTAGTCTCCAGTTGAGCTGAGGTCTGAATTCCAAAGTCATAATTCACCTAACATGACATGGTAGGTGTTTCCTCATGCTCCTGGAACTCTGGCTCCTGCCTAAGTTACTGTCCCCCACGGCCCCCACAAGAGAAACATGGCTAGAAGTCACATAAACAATGAGTGGCCCAAGCTTCTGACCTTCAGGCTAAACTCCTCCCCTGTTACCTAGCAACAGTAAAGACCATAAAAAGGGGTGTTCAGCCCCACCTCACTCTCTCACTCCTTTGTCCTCTTACCTCTCACTTCTCTCACTCCTCTCCTCTTCTCTTCTCTCTCCTCTCTCTCTCTCTCTCTCTCTCTCTCTCTCTCTCTCTCTCTCTCTCCCCTCTCTCTTTTCTACCTTCTCCCTTTCCCGCTGCATCTCTATAATAAAGCTCTAAAACCATAGAGAGTCTCTACTCATCAAGATCCGATGCACTCACTCTCACAGGTGTTGGGAACCTCTTCCCTCATCCCTCTCTCCCATAACCCAAGTGGCTTTAGCAAAGTAGCTCCAGGATTCCCAGGTAGGGCTGCCCCTTGGCCACCCCCTGAAGGGTGGGTCAGAGGCTTGAATGTCCACCCAGGACTGAGCAGAAAGTGTATAGCAGCCGGGCGTGGTGGTGCACCCCTTTAATCCCAGCACTCGGGAGGCAGAGGCAGGCAGANTTCTGAGTTCGAGACCAGGCTGGTCTACAAAGTGAGTTCCAGGACAGCCAGGGTTATACAGAGAAACCCTGTCTCGAAGAAAAAAAAGAAAGAAAGAAAGAAAGAAAGAAAGNAGGAAGGAAGGAAAGAAAGAAAGAAAGAAAGAAAGAAAGAAAGAAAGAAAGAAAGAAAGAAAGAAAGAAAGAAAGAAAGAAAGAAAGAAAGAAAGAAAGTGTATAGCAGCTCTCCCACGCCTGACAGACCAGAGAATAGGAAAAACTCTGGCGGGGCATGGTCTCCCCTTCCTCCTCTTCCCCTGGGCCCCCTTTTTAGTTCCCAACAAGTGAGGGGGAACTGGAGGTAGCAACCAGAAAGTTCCAGATGCCAGGAAAGTAAGAGCCTCCCAGGACCCCACAGTGATGAAATAACCCACAAAGGGAAGGGAGAACCTGTGGAGACCTTAAGCAGAAGTTAGGCATGGCCCCCTGGTAGGGGGATGGGACTACCCACGCATCTCCAAAATTTTAACCCAGAATTGTTCCTGAATAAAGGAAATACAGGGACAAAAAGTAGAACAGAGACTGAAGGAAAGGACATCAAGAGACTGCCCTGCCAGGCGTGGTGGCACACGCCTTTAATCCCAGCAATCGGGAGGCAGAGGCAGGCAGATTTCTGAGTTCGAGGCCAGCCTGGTCTACAGAGCAAGTTCCAGGACAGCCAGGGCTATACAGAGAAACCCTGTCTCAAAAAACCAAAAAAATAAAAAAATAAAAGAGACTGCCCCACCTGGGGATCCATCCCACATGCAGACACCAAACCCAGACACTATTGTGGATGCCAAGAAGTGCTTACTGACAGGAGCCTGATATAGCTGTCTCCTGAGAGGCTCTGCCAGATCCTGTCCAATATAGATGCAGATGCTCACAGCTACCATTGGATTGAGCATAGGGACTCCAATGGAGGAGTTAGGGAAAGGATTGAAGGAGCTGAAAAGGCCTTATATGACATCAATGGGAGGGGAGGCTCTTGGTCCTGTGAAGACTTGATGCCCCAATGTAGATGAATGATAGGGTGGTGAGGTGGGAGTGGGTGGGTGGGTGGGGGAGCAGGGTAAGGAGGGATGGCATGGGGGAGTAGCAAAGGGAAAAACAGGAAAGGGGATAACATTTGAAATGTAAATAAATAAAATATCCAATTAAAAAAAAGAAAAGAAATTGGTTCTTTCATAAAAAATACAAAACAAAAAAATTAAACCCTGTGGTTTTAAGAAACCATCCAGGTTAGTGCAATACCATGTGGATTGTGGGGAACAGAATTACACTATCAGGGTCTAGCCAAGAAAGCAAAGACTTAGGACATGGTTGTCATAAGGCGGTACTCAGAGACTCGGAACCCTTCATGACTTTTCATCAGTCTCATGGGGATCCCTCTGTGGCTTAAGACAGCTACCATGTCACTTCCTTGCTGGATTACTGGGAGTGATAGGGTTCCTAGTACTCTAATCATTTAGTATTGTAGTCTTCTATGTATCATGCCCCCCATGGCTCACACATTTGGACAGTTGTCCCCAGCTGATGGCACTGGTTAAAAGCATGGAAACCTTTAGGCGGCAGAGCTACCCTGGAGGAAACAATCAGTGAGGGCTGGCCTGAGCCTTTGTGGCCTGGTGATGCTTCCTCTTCATCCGCCCTCTGCTTCCTGACTGCAGGGGAAGCACTTTCAGCTGCCTCCACTCCTGCACTACGCCTTCCCACCATGACTGAGCTCAAGGAAACTCTTTCTCCCCTAAGGTGCTTCTCGTCAGGTATTGATTAACTAAGACAAGAAAGGTAATTAATGTACTGTTGCCAGTATGAGCCTTGAGAATATTGAAGCCCCAACAAGAATTAATGCCAGAAAAAAAGACTTACCTCTATGTAGTTTTGCATTAAAGGAAATAAGAAAACGTCAATTTTGCAAATAATAAAATGCATGAAAGGCTGACATCGGAGGCCATCTCAAACTTATACTATGGTGTGTTTTCAAAGACAAACACACACATCAAGTTAAACACCTGTGTATTTGTCTATTAACCTGACCAAATCCTAGTATTCTGCAATATTTGCCTCAAATCTTCTCATTTTTAGAAATAGAACATTACAGAATGGAGCTAATTTATATTCCCTGCCCATCTCATGACCTTTCCTCTATATTTACAATTGTGTGGTTCTTGCTCTAGCACGGATTTCTTCTTTTTTCTGCTTTTTCTAAATAGCAATTGTTGTGCATGGCTTCTCCTGTGTGGGCCATGAGCAAAGCTCTACTGACCCTAGATAGGGAACTGGCTAAAAACCAAAATACGGAGAGCATGGAAGTCCAGCTCAGTGAGCCAATGAGTTATAATGGTTATTTACATGGATGTGGGTGAGAGGTTACTCATAGGCACAGAAATGACTCAAGACTGACTCACGAAGGGCCTACCCCAGCATGGGTGACAGCTCATAAAACCTGGAAGTGTCGAACACCACATAAACCTGCAGGCAGATCACGAGGCTGGAGAGTGTCCTGTCCAGGCAGCTCAGTTGGTTTAACCGTCTTGGGAGAGAAAGAGTCTAAGGGACCTTGTCAGTTTCAGGGACTTCGGCTATTCTGAGTTATTTCCTATCGTAATGGAGTTTCCCTGTGGGATGGAATATTTTTACCTCTCCCTAGAACATCCCATTGTTTGCACCCCTTTGTAAACATTTTATCTTAAAATATACTGTTGGTTCACCTCTCCAACACATTATATGATCTTAAAAAGTTTCTCTACAATCTTGGAGGAAACTCCTGCATAACACTGATATATGCATTCAAATACATTATGGTTGTTTTTAAAATTCTATTTAAATAGATATAATGTATTTAGTACTCTGCAATGGTTTTTGTCTTACCTCCTTACATTTCCATATGCTTTTGGCACTTGTCACTCAAATTCATTATTTCAATGGCTGAAATTCCATTATATAATATAGCGCTATGTATACATTATAGTATATGTGCATACACAGAAATGTTGATAGGTAGTCAAGGTAGACAGTATTTAGATTCATTGGCTTACTGGTTGGTTAATTAAAGATGTACATTGATTAAAAATGTCTAACTATTTAAACTGCTTCCAATTTTATGCTATTATAAATTATATCAGCAATAAACAGAGTTTCAATTGTTCTACCTGCTTGTCAATTCCTGAATCTTCACTCTACTATCTATATTAGTGAGGCCCTGCCTCAGGAAATCAGATAGAAAGAACAGCAGCATGTGGTTGGTTGTTCTGTCTCTGGTTTCCAACAGTGCAGAGGCTAAAATCAATTTCATACACTGTGGGACTCTCAGGTTCTGAAAATCTCTGGTTCATGTTCACCCACTTTTCTCCAATGGCTTTGATATATTCCAGGTTAAACTGGTTTTTCATTTTATGCTTCACTCCCTGGAACACCCTCTCACTTTAGTTCTGATGCCCTTCTGTCTATTACAGTTTGACAATATGTGTATTTAGCAAAATACTCAGGGTAAGCTCACCTCTGGGACCTATGACCCCCACTCCCCCAACCACAGGCTCTTGGCTAAGGATGAGTTCCCTCCTGGGAAGCAGGCCTTAAATCCATTCACAAAGTAACTGGTTACTTCAGAGCACCCATGTTGTCATTGTGCCAATGAGAGCTACTTGCCAGGTCAGTTGTTACTGTCGCTCAGAATTCACAACTGGGGAAGCGAGCCAGCAGAGATGGAGCTTCCTGCTCAGTGCCAGCTTCATTTCTCCATAGTGCATGAGCAATGTGTGTGATGTCTTCAGAAACAGAACCTTATCAACATGTTCTGGGGACATCCTAGAGTGACAGCAATCGTTTGCATTACTGTGAGTTCCCTGCGTCCTCCAAACAACCCTCACCTGGCACTGCCATGCCAGTTTGAGCTTCCGTGAAATGCACGAAGCCTTTTTGTCTTTGTGTGTTTTCCCTCAGTTCAGCTGGCATTTCCTGTTGGCATGGGGTTGACGTTGGCATCTCACTAACTGCAGGATGACGGGAGCTCACTCATCCTTTCTCTTAGCTCCACTGACACACATAGCTGGATCTAGTCTTCAAGTTTCTTCTCCGTTTCACCAGTTCCCTTTCCTAGACCAGAACCCACATCACTCTCTTAGTTTAGCTTTTTGTGAAGTACATCTAATCCCAGGTGTTTCCATTGTATATCCCCAAGGCTAGCTACACCATTTTTAATCCTTTCTGTTGTTCTACACTAATTTCAAGATCTTATACTCAAATCTCGGAAGAGAAATATACAGGAACTTTGATTTAAATTGCATATCATCTGTAGATGAATTTAGGAGTTTTTCTGTTTACATTAAGGCTTTCCATCTATGGATTTGTATCTTTTTTCCTTTCAACCAAGGTTTCATTGATGTGGCATATTCTTCTATCAGATGCCCCAACAGGTTAGTTTCTTTCATGGCAACAAACTTGCCTAACTTCTAGTAAGCATTTAGTGAATACCTGCTGCTTAGCCTCCCTAAGTGCTGTAAGGTATCACCTCGCCTCAGTCTGATATTTCTTAATCAAAGTAAAATAATAGCTAATTCAGGAAGGAGCTAACTGTAGACCATGGGTCATGTCTGACCCACTTCTTATTTTTATAAGGCAAACATATACTGGAGGGCAGCCCTGCCCCAGTGCCGGTTTTAAACACGGTGAGAGAGGATTTGATGAATATGCAGAATCAAGGTTGCTTTATTCATACTGTACAGCTCCTGCATGCCTATTTCATTCTTATCAAATTGTAGAAACATTGCGCAACACTGACACCATTTAAAGCTTTGATTTACAGGCATCCTGCCAACACCCTCTACCTTCAAATCACTGACAAATGCCAAATGACTGGAAAGAGATGGTCCAATGTGTTAACCTTTCTCCCTTTTCATGTGGGGCTGTGGGTGGGAGGAGGTGTACGTGTTCTTGTGTGCATGCATGTGGAGGTCAGAGGAAATCTTAGGCATTCCTCTGTAAGGCAATCCACCTGCTTGGAGACAGTGTCCCCACAATTAGGCGAATTATACGGCTATCAAATCCCAGTAATTCTGTTTCCATCTCCCTAGTGCTGTAATTACAGAGTCACTACCATAGTCAGCGCTTTAACGTGAGCACTGGGTGGTCAAACTCAGATCGTTTCACTTGCAAGACAAAGCTTTTGCTGACAATGAAATAAAAGATGGGTTATGAGAAGCTTCCTCTCGTTTGTGTTTCTTGGACAGGCCTTGCCTTCTGTCTGCATTCAAAGCAAGTTCTGGTCCACATGGAATGTGTAGCTTCCCTGAGCTGTCACCTCCAGCCTTGAGAGGTTCAACACCTCATTATCTCCTGTTCACCCTGAGTCTCACTAGCGCCATGACTCCCAGGACCAAGAGATGTCAGTGCTCATGGGACATCACAAGGACTATGCAAATGGAGCAGCAGGGAATGATGGGTACCCACACTACACATGTTGCCACTGCTCACATCCTCATCCATTCAAACAAAATCAGCGTTGGAAAATAAAGTTATAACGTCTTTCAAACATGACAGCAGAGCAGGAAGGCACTGGGACCTTGTGGGTGTGAGCCCTGTCTGAGTTTACAGATCACACGGCCACGAAGCCAGCTTTGATATCCCAGTGAAAAGCAACAAAATGTGGGTTGTTGTGAATATTGCTGAATTACCCAAATAAAGTTTCTGCATACATCGCAGCCAAACACTGGATGTCCATGCAATTTATGCATCTTCTTTCCAAGGGCTGAAACCGTCACCCCGCATCTCTGGTTATATTTATTCCAAGGTAAATATATTGCAATATGTGTTACTACTACAAGATACAACCTTTCACATTATTTTCTTTCTCTTTTTGTTACAACATGTGAATAAAATAAACTTTTGTGTAGTAATATTTTGTTTCCACTCTACTAAATTCTCTAATTGGCCCTAATGAGTCTCTTGAATTCTCTTAGACTTTGAATTTTTAGATTTTATCACAAATTTGTAACATTAATAACATATTGAGTATTGTTTCTATTTTTGAATCTAGATAACTTTTTCTCTGGTCTTACGACTACTACCTTTTATCTCCAGGATAACTATAGTTGCTATTCCTAGTGTCAAAAGGAATTCTTGACACCACTAGTGCAGGACTTACCATAGAGTTTTTCTCAATTACTTTCATCAAGTAAAGAAAATCACTGATGGGCTAGTGAGAAGGCTTAGCAGATATGGGGCTTGCTGCCAAGACTGATGACCTGATTTAATCCCCAAAACTCACAAAGTAAAAGAAAAGAATGAAACTCTACAAATTATCTCAGGACTCTGCATCTGTACAGACACACACACTCACACACACACACATATACAAACATATGTAAGTATATAAATAGCTGAAATTTAAAGAAAGGAAAACTCACAGGTATT
Source organism: Mus pahari (assembly GCF_900095145.1). Classification (NCBI taxonomy): domain Eukaryota; kingdom Metazoa; phylum Chordata; class Mammalia; order Rodentia; family Muridae; genus Mus; species Mus pahari. The sequence goes on along the minus strand of NC_034611.1, from coordinate 5,113,464 downwards.
CTAATGTTTCTGAGGGTTTTCATAGTGAAAGAAAGCAGCATTTATCAGATGACTGTTCTATATCTATTGAGATAACCAAATGTTCAGAGATTTTACTGTGTGTTTATGGAATTACGTAGGAGTTTTAAATGTTAAGCATCTGCATTTTCCTAGCTAATCCATTGTGATTATAATGCATTATGGTATATAGACATACTTACATACTTGCTCACAAAGAAAAATAGACATATATGGATCTAGATAACAATATTCCTTTCCTGTGATATTCCTGTGGTTTTTTCTTATTTATTATTTTACTTGTATGGGTATTTTGCCTTCATGTATGTCTATGCACCAGGTACATACAATGCCTGTAGAAGGCAGAAGAAGGCATTGAGTTGCCTGAAACTGGAGTTATAAATATAATTGGGCCTCCCAATGGATGCTGGGAATCAAACTTAAGTCCCCTGAAAAATCAATAGTGCTAGCTCATAAAATGAGATGAGAAGAATTTTATCTAAATAGTATTTACTTGGAGCATGCTATAAAATACAGGAACTATCGGTCATATAAATAACATATATGTAATGTATATGTTTGCATACATACATAGACATATACACATATGCATATATGCATATACATATACATCATATATACATATTTATATATATACAAATAAACAATATACATATATGTGCATGTATACATATACATACATATTATATACAGCATATACACATATAATACATATATATAATAGGTAACATATGTTATATATACATGTGTATGACAGATAATATCGTATGTTTGCACATGTGTACATGCATGTATCTATCTGTACTTCTGTGTGGAGATCTCAGTTCCATTTCAAATGCCTTCCTCAATCACTCCCCACCTGACTTTCTAAGGTAAAGTCTCTCCCTGAAGCTAAGCTTGGTAATTTGATGACATTAGTAACCTCTAAGGCCCAGGAATCTCCCCATTCCCTCCTCCTGAGAGCAAGTGTCACTGTGGCCAGCTTTTTAACACAGGTGTTGGTACTTTAATTCAGATCTCAAGCCATTTCCCTAGCCTCTATTATATTTTTAACTCACAAGTCATGTGTTTACTGGTCTGCTTTTTTTAAGTTGAATATTTAGCAAGCTATTCTCCCTAGAAATTTTCCACTGCATTTAAGTTTTTTAATTACTGCATATCTGATGTTTTACTTTATTACAGTAAAATTATTATTTTTTCATTTCTGTACAATTTTTAAATTAATAAATAGGAGCTAGGTGTTAAGGCAGAATTGCCATGAATTCAATGCCAGACTCATATCCATGATAAATAGCAATCCAGACTGGATTACAGATGAGACTCTGTCTGCAAAAGAAAAACAAATAAATCATATACAGTTATTACATAGAAAGTGAATATGATGCTTTGAAATGTAAATCTAGTTAGACAGATATATAGACAGGCAGGCAGGCAGGTAGACAGATAAACATGGTTAAGTTTTAAAATGTGTGAAATATTTTTGATCCTATGAAAATATCATAATTCTCCTACTTATAAGCATATACATTTGAATTTTCCTAGATTATAACTCTTATTGACACATAACCTAGCTCCATAACTATGTTCCCTTCGTCTCCCCATGGCAGACTCTTGAGATTCAGTGAGCAAGCAAATGGAGGAGAGAAACCTCCAGGGTATTTTCCTAGCTCTCCACGGCATATGCTGTCTGAGTGCACACTTCGACTTGAGGATCCAAATCATCAAGAGTCCATGTCACTGAGAGACCAGTCTGCACAGATGAAAGTGTGGACTGCAGAAGCTACACAGTTTCTGGAACAGGCAGAAGCAATACAGCTTCTGGGAAAGAACCCGTTTCAGGCTCCAGATATCCGGGCACCTTCCCCGCCAGAAGAGAGGTGGTAGCCAGGGAGGGAGGGCTCTGACTGCCAGGGCAGGTGAGGGAGCCATCCTGTGTCATGGGTCCCTCAAAGACCAGTCTGTGCAGTTGAGCACACAGACTGCAGAGGCAACATAGCTTCTGGTACAGGACTTCATCTTTAGCCAGGAGGCAGGTATGAAAAACAGACCTCTGTGAACCTTCCCTGCAAGAAGAGAGCTTGCCTGCAGAGAGTACTCTGATCATTGAGACTCAGGAGAGAGCTGACTCCCAGGATCTCTGACAGAGGCTAACAGAATCACAGGAAGAACAAGCTCCAGTCAGAGACAACTGTAACAACTAACACCATAGATTACCAGAGGGCAAAAGGCAAATGTAAGAATCTTATTAACAGAAACCAAGATGGATCACCATCATCAGAACCCAGCACTCCCACCTCAGCCAGTCCNGGATACCCCAACACACCCAAAAAGCAAGATTCAGATTTAAAATCATATCCCATGATGCTGGTAAAGGACTTTAAGAAAGGCATTAATAACTCACTTAAATACAGGAGAACACTGCTAAACAGGTAGAAATCCTTAAAGAAAAAACACAAAAATCTAGACCAATTTCCTTTATGAATATCAAAGCAAAAATACTCAATAAAATCCTTACAAATTGAATCCAAGAACACATCAAAATGATCATCCA
>NC_034611.1:5098104-5104895 GCF_900095145.1 Mus pahari | reverse complement strand
ATTGGGAAGAGAGGCCCCTTGGTCTTGCAAACTTTATATGACCCAGCACAGGGGAAGGCCAGGGCCAAGAAGTGGGAGTGGGTGGGTAGGGAGCAAGGCGGGGTGGGGGGAGGGTATAGGGAACTTTCAGGATAGCATTTGAAATGTAAATAAAGAAAATATCTATTAAAAGTTTTTTTAAAAAAGCAAAGAGTCCCTGCCACTTTAAGGAAAGCTCGGCTCTCTGAACAGGCTGGTTTCATCACTTTTTATTTCATCCTTTGAGTGACTTAATATCCCGAAAGCCAACCTTGCTGCGCTGTGCTCAGAAAGTTTTCTTTCTTTCCTGAAATCCGAACCTTTCTAACCATGTAACAGTTGCTAAGCAATTTGGAATGGAGATTAGCATAGATCTGGGCGGCACAAGCGGTCCTTTGTGTGCAATAAACAGTCTACTTTTCATTTAAAAAAATTAATATCCATGTCTGTGATGCTCACTAAGACTGTTTTGAAAATCAGCTAGATCTAATCCTCCTCTTTTTAATTTCTTGGAGACTGGCACCACTTGGTCTGATTATGTAATGTCAAAATTGTAAGTTTTATGAACTGCGCACACAGCCTGCCAGCGTTTGGGCGCTATAGAAGCATCCAGCTGTTGGTATCAGCTCAGAGGACAATTTTCAGAAGTTCCAGGATCCAATCCGGGTTGTCAGTTTGACAGCAAGGACCTTTCTCACCTGCAGGACCATGTCACCCAAGCTTCTACCTGTTGAAGGAGGTTCTAAGGTCAGGTAGACCAGGAAACCTTGACGTAGAAATTAATTAACTTTTGTTACCTGAGACTTTTGAAAGTCAGCCTAACTGGTTTGTTTTCTTATAAATCAACTTCCTGATTCGTTTCACAGAACCTTATACTTCCCACCAAGAATCTTCAGTTAAGACCAGGATTACCAGTCCCAGGAAAGCTTTCTCTAAAACCATCATAGTCACTGTATACAAATCTACAGGATGGGCTCTCAGGCTCGAATTTACCAAAGGAAAGTCCCTGATGACCTCAGCTCCGTGTCTAGGAGTGGAGCAAGGTGAACAGCCCCCAGTGTCTTTCCCGGGCTTACCTGCCTAGGTTTCCATGAATTCCTCTCACTGAACTCATCCTGTGAATTCCCAAAGCTTACCGCGGTCTTCCACCTTAGCAACAAGCTTTTCACTTTAGAATTATTCCTCCAGGCCTGGCCTAGCATAACCCCCAGGACACACCAGTCGAGTCGTGGAACTTCAGTAACCACCAAGAAAAACTCATTCCTTCTAAGATGCAGACTGAGGGCTAAGAACACAGAGGGAAAAACGGATTATTCCAACATGAGTTGCTAAAGACACGGTGGCTCGTATTTCACATGAATGCATACAGACATCACTAGAGTAGGTATAGATACCAAAATACCACACCTCGGCAGGTGAGATCTTGCGACCAGTAATGGCTCTTCCTGCCTGTACTGACTACCTTTTGTCAACCTGACAAACCTAGTCATGCCTGGGAAAGGGAATCCTAAATTGAGGACTTCCCTCCATCTGACTGGCATATGGGCATGTCTGTAGAGCATTTTATACATTACTACTAATTGATGTAGGTGAGCCTGGACCATTGTGGGTGGTGGCAAGCTTGGGCAGCAAGGCGCCTGGTTTGTCTATGAAAGATAGCTCAGCCAGCCAGGGGAAGCAAACCAGGATTTCTTCTTGGTTTCTGTTTCCAGCTCTTGTCCGGTGCTCCTGCTTTGGTTTCCCTCCTTGATAGACTGTAAAGTGTGGAGTGTCATGACATAGACCCTTCTCTCTCCAAGTTGGTTTTGCCCAGAGTTTTATCACAGCAACAGAAAGACAAACTGGAACGTGGAGCAAGCCTGGCAGCCTGAGTTCGATTCCCAGAACCCACAAAGGTAGAAGGAGAGAACTGATCCCACAAAGCTGTTAGGTGGTCCCCTCATATGTGCACAGACGCATGGGCACACCATGCAAAACAGGCCTGCATGCAATGATTGATTAATTAATAACCTTAAAATAAGTATCTCTTCAAACTTTGGGATTAAGCAGTTCAGCAAGATTTATGGAGCGTAGTTTCTATAGATGACATTGACCAGTTCTTGGGAAGAATATAAAATTCATATCCCGATAAGCTCATCATCTATTAAAGTGGTACAAGATATTCTGTAATCATATTTTAAAGTACAATCTGAGATAGGAAGATAGCTTAGGAGTAAGGTACCTTGCAAAGGCCCTGAATTTGACCCTCATTCTCTAATAATTAATTAGAATTATTCTGGAGTCTACCACAAACTTACAACAAGAAAATGGCATATACTCCTATGCACTTCACAGCTCCCAGATGTCAAACTTCTACCTTGAGGGAGAAGAGGGGATTAAATTGCTCCTAAAATAAATCCCAAGCAAATGAAGTCATAGTAGCACCAGTGACCAGCTAGGAGCCCAGGGACAATATACAGGACCTCTCAGAAGAAACAGTGACAGTGGGCTGGTCACACAGCTGGTGGGGCCACTGCTCAACATAGTACGATGCCACTTATTCAAACACAGAAGTACAGAACGCTAAAGCATGATTCTTTTACCTTTCTTCCACATTCTCTATTTTGACTAATAGTGGTGTGGAGTTGTTGTTGTTGTTGTTATTTTGAGACATAGTCTCATTATGTAGCCTTGACTGACCTAGCACTCACTAGGTAGACCAGGCTGGTCTCGAACTCACAGAGTTCTACTTACCTCTGCCTCCCACATGAATGGATTAAAGGTGTCCAACACCACAACAATGGTTGGCAATGGAATGTCTACGTACTCTTTAATAATGCTCTAGAGGATATCATTCAAAGAAAAGTTAAACTCTAAAATAATTACCATTATTATCATGTTTATATTGTACAATGCCAAAAAAAAAACCCAAATAAAGTATTTGAGCTCATGATCAGTCTCACTAAAATTACCCAATTGGCAAATTTATAATTTGTTCACAGCAGTAAAAATAGGCCATAGTCATTTTAATGGACAGGTGATGCATTTATACAATACCTAAGATATTCTCTCTACATTATTTTCTAAACAATTATAAGAATTTTAATTTTTCCCACTAGAATTATCAGCATGTTGGGAATGAGCCTTTAAACAAGTTTCATTATAATGAAAACTGGTCCTTGTTAAGTTTTTTACCAAACTTCTAATTTCAGCAGTGTTGTTTGAGAAGAAAAAGGAGAGAAAGAAGTATAAAAGGAAGGGAGGAGAGGGGATGGGATGGGGAGGGAAGAGGAGGGGATGAGATGGGAGGAGAGGGAAGGGCACTAAAACACTCAGAATTCAGAAGAAAACAATAATCAATCAAGTGTTGTATATGAGGTAATGAATGAATTACCAAACAGCCATTCTCCAAAACAACCGAAGACCATGATTATATGGTTTGCTTTATTCTTTTTTTTTTTTTCTTTTGTTTTTTTCGAGACAGAGTTTCTCTGTGTAGACCTGGCTGTCCTGGAACTCACTCTGTAGACCAGGCTGGCCTCAAACTCAGAAATCTGCCTGCCTCTGCCTCCCAAGTGCTGGGATTAAAGGCATGCACCACCACTGCCTGGCTGGTTTGCTTTATTCTTATGAAATATAAGTAGATCCATCATCCAGCCGTCTCTATGCATATGTATGTAGGCTAAGGAATAAATATCAACTAAAATGCCAACTGCGTTTAACTCGAGGATGTAAAATTTATTATAACTGTTTCTTTTTTGCTTTTCCTGTTTCTACTTAACTATAATACTACATATATATGTATGTATATATGTGTGTGTGTGTGTGTGTGTGTGTGTGTGTGTGTGTGTGTGTGTATACAGAGAGAGAGAGAGATTTGAAATACAATAGGGTAAGTTAAAACATTTTTATTTATTTAAAGATTACTTGAATTCACAGATTTGTTAGCCACAAATATATATATTTGCTTTCTCCACCAGGAAAATGGAATGAAGGTTACATATTCTTTTCTTATTTTTTTTCTTAGACATAAATAAGAGTATCACGCATTGGCCACAGGTTAAGCATAAATGATGATCTGGACTGGTACAGGTATTTAGAGTGTATCTCAACTTTATAATATTATTAGGTTATGTGAAGTATTATAACCTACAACTCAAATTAATTTGGATTTTTCTGATTCTGTTCTCTGGCAGAAGTCAACGTTAGAGCACCACAGATAATGCATAGTCAGAGAGCTTATGATTTACTTTGCAAAAAGCAGGAAGCACCAGTTCCAGGGTCTTTAACAGGGCCGATTTCAATCAAGGTCTTGCTATTGTTCCCAAAGATGGCCTTATTCTTTCAGAAAAAGATAAATGGTGGCAATTGTCCCTATTAGGATGGAGAATAATAAAAAGGAAAGCACTTCCTGGCTAATTCCCATCTCCATAGAAACCGCTCAGCTCCCCAGGCCTCTTGTCCCTAGCATCAGTCAACAGAATTTTCTGATGTTAGGCGGTTGGAGCCAGGCGTCTGCCTTCTCTCAAACTGGGATACCTCGAAGGATGAGTTGAAAGAACAGACAGACTTGTGCCACATTTTTCAAGGCCCCACTGCATCGCATTTAAATCCTTCCCATATTTTCTATCTCAGGTTTCTGAGGAACTGTGTGTGTTTCCCGTGAGTCTCAAAGGCGCATGTGAAATGCAGCTGTTCACAGAGGGCCCTTGATCCTGCGGACCCTTCCTCTCCCTTTCTTTTATTTATATTCAAATCGTCCACTGATAAGAATTTCTTCTTTTCCCTACATTTTACAAACATGCCTGTCTTCTGAGTTCTGACGTGGCGGCTGGGCTGTGCAGCCGGTACCTGCTGACTGTATAAGGCACTTTAATGTAGATGTGATGACTTAGTCACTCCCCTCCCCCTTTGTTCCCATTCAGCTTGCAGGCTGGGGGGGGGGGGTGTTAAGGTAAATAATCGCAGTCTGTTTGAAATTTAACTTGACTCAGTAGCTAATTGGATTTAATAATTACACCACACACTAAAAATGCATTGAGAGCAACTGGCCTGAAAAAGAATTATGTAGCTGAAAATCTAGAGTTTGTTGAATTGATAGAACTTTAAAGCCTGGAGTTTAAAGATGATGTAAATGGGCCTGTAATCCTAGCTTGGGGATGAGTGGAGGGGGGGCGGGGAGGGAGAGGGGAAGGGAGAGCAAAAGAGAGATAGAGCAAGAGAGAGAGGAGTGGGGGAGAGGGAGAGAGGGAAAGAGAGGGGGGGAGGGGAGGGAGGGAGAGAGCAAAAAGAGGGAGGGAGGGAGGGAGGGAGGGAGGTGCTTTGAATATATGTGAATGAGACTAAAAATTATTATATTTTAATTTGATTTTAGTGAACTGGATTTGGAAACTAGTTGTTCAGTGTTGTTCACTTCTTGTTTTACAAATAATGAGCCTGGTGTGTGGATGTCTGACTCAGACAATACAGACATGGTGCTTTCAGACAAAGGAGAAAGAAACAAGAAAGCCGGGCTAGACACAACAAAGGAACCTGTCTGGGGACAGTGGCTATCACCACAGCACATGGCTCTTCAGCTCCATAAGCACATGTCCATGCTGTGTGCTGCAGCGCAGTTCAGCCTGATCCGAATGCTCTGGTGAGAAAATCCAGTCCCATCATGAATTTTGCAGGCAAATGCAGGGAACTAGAAAATATCATCCTGAATGAGGTAACGCAGACCCAAAAGGACACGCATGGTATGTGCTCACTTATAAGTGGATATTAGCCATAAAGTACAGGATACCCATGCTACAATCCACAGACACAAAGAAGCCAAAAAAAAAAAAAAAAAAAAAAAAAAAAAAAGCAAGGAGGACCTGAGGGAGGAAAGAAGGGGAAATAAAATAGATACCAGAAGTGGAGGGAGGGAGGGAACCTGGTGGGAAGAGGAGGGGGATAGGAACAGGGAGAGGGGGTAGGGATCAGATGAAAGGAGAGCAGGGGAGAGAGAACAGGAAATTGTGGGTGGGTGGGTGGGCAGGGGTGGAGCATCTCTAGGAAGTGTCAAAGATGTAGGCCAATGGGAGGCCCCAGGAAGTCTGGGGGGGGACTCTAGCAGTGGGGGGGCATGGAGCCTGAAGTTGACACTTCCTGTAGCCACTGATGACTTCCAGTGGTGGGATAGGACAGAAATCCATGCACAAAATCTATGACGCCAAGTATGGCCTGCCTATAAGATGGAGCAGAGACTGGGGGAATGGCCAACACTGACCTGCACAAATTGAAACCCAACCCATGAGCAAAAACCAATCCCTGACACTACTGATGATACTCCATTAGGCTTGCAGACAGGAGCCTAGCATAACTGTCCTCTGAGAGGCTCCACCCAGCAGCCAGTGGAAGCAGCTGCAGAGACCCACAGCTAAACATTAGATGGAGCACAGGGAATCTAGTGGAAGAGTTGGGAGAAGGATTGAGAGATGTGAAGAGGTCTGGGACTTCACAGAGGAACAGCAGAGTCAACCAACCTGGACCCTCATGGGCTCCCAGAGACTGTAACACCAATCAAAGAGCAAGCATGGACTGTGTTGGCATCAGGACCTCCCAAACCTATGACATCACATAAGAGACAGCGCGACCTGTGACCTGTAGACTGGTTGCCAAGACAGCAGGCACCATATTCCCAGCATTTACTTGGCTCACCTCCCACCTTTACTTTTGTTACATCATTTTCCATATAAATAAGGAGACCCCTTCCCTCTATCTCTTCTCTCCTCTCCTCTCTCTCTCTCTCTCTCTCTCTCTCTCTCTCT
>NC_034611.1:5088918-5097584 GCF_900095145.1 Mus pahari | reverse complement strand
TCTCTCTCTCTCTCTCTCTCTCTCTCTCTCTCTCTCTCTCTCTCTCTCTCCCTCCTCCCTTCTTTTTCTGACACTGCCTTTTCTCTCCCTTCCAATGAAACCTCTTCCACGTGGAACTGTCTCAGCCTAGTGTACTGTTGAGACCCAACCCGCCATTCTAACACATTAGACTGAGCCTAGGCCCCCGATCTATGTAACAGATATGAAGCTTGGTCTTCATGTGGGTCCCCCAATCACTGAAGCTTCAGCTGTCCCTTAATCTGTTGCCTGTCTATGGACCCTACTCCCCTGACTAAGCCACCTCGTTTGGCCTCAGTGGGAGAGGATGTGCCTAGTTCTGTGTAGACTTTAGTGGGGTGATGGGGGGAGGAGCTCCACCTTCTCAGAGGAGAAGGGGAGAAGAATAGGGGAGGAGCTGTGACGGGGGAGACTGGAAGAAGAGTGGTGGGTATTAGGATGTAAAGTGAATAAATTAATTAATTAATGGAAAAAATCCAGTCTCATATCAACTGGTTGTCCAATTTTTTTAATCTTTTAGAACCAGCAAGAAGTCAGCATGGGGGGTGCAATTGTCTGGTACTCTAAAAGCTACCCGATAAGCAACTAGGGACACTAGTTCCTAGCTGTTAACTTTTCATCTCTACAGCCATGGATTCCTATAGAGTCATACAATCCACCATTAGAAGATAATTAGGATTACTTGGGTCTCTAGACACGATGGCTGCCTCTATCTTGGTTTCCCATGGCTTCAAACAAAAGCAACTTTGACAGCTGTGGTTTTACACTAGCCTGGAGCTCTTCTTCACTGTGATTTTCCATCCTTTTTTATAAAACCCTTGGCAATTAAGGCGCCCCAGTAAGAGACAAGCAAATGGCTCAGTGAACACATAGAAGCCTTCTTAGACGTATGCCCTCTATGGCTGATCAACAAAACAAGCCAACAAGAAAACACTGTGTGTTTTCTTTACACCTGTCATTAAGGAGAGGTAAAAATAGCAAGTTTTTCAAGTGTACATTAGCAATGTTGATATTATGCTTCCCGGAAAATGCTTATGTGCATATTCTGAATGGGTTTAACATCTAAGCACCAGCTACAGTCTCACTAACAGGAAGCCATTTCTCACCTCTGTATGTGACCATTTATTTGTATGTGACCATTTGCAATCTGCTCTTCCCCCAGCAGGTCTCCAGGCAACAATTCCCCCAGTTTCCTTCTTCCTGAGTGACAAGAAATCCCCAAAGCAACAGAGCCCAGCTGAGAGTCACTGAAAGGGCCACCAGGATAACATTATTTTCAGGAGGCATGACATTCCACACTTCACTCCCTGCATTCCTTGACATACTACCCCTTAGAAACGCATTCTGGCTCACTTGCTGACCCCTTTTAGGTGGTCAACCCCGACCCCCTGTGTGAGGACAGCACCCTAGGGTGGACTTGTTTAGCAGGTTGCTTTATTGATAAGCTGATAAAAACCTGCCTGAGTCTCCAGAAGAGAATGCAAAGGGAAAGATCCCAAGGAGCTGGGTCATCTTGGGTCACAGACTAGTTGAGACCTAGAAAGTTGGCATTTTTTCTAGCTGCTGGTTCTGACAGACAAAATAAGAAAGAATTGTGGATGGCCCCAGGACTTCATGTGGGCCCATCTCATGAACGAACAAAAGTCTAGACCCAGCATTGTTGCCCACCAGGTGGGAGAAATTCCCAAGTCCTAAAATTTTGGTTCTTTTTTTTTTTTTTTTTTTTTCATTTACCTATCCCCACCCCCATCAATCACCTATTCATCAAGACTTGGTAATTACTTTTCAGTCATGTTTGTTGAAATTCCATGACAGGTACCAGAAGTTGGTTTACAGATCATTAAAAAGATCAGTTATGGTTTTTCCATTAAGATTCAAACCAAGAAAAATCTTTAAATTGATTTCCCAGGCATGCCTAATTCACTTTTTAATTAGTTAATGATTTTTTCCTCAGAAACATCTCCATATTATAGATACACAGCAGGGGGAAGAAAAAGGCTCTCCACTTTGTTATTTTAATACCGATAAATGTGGATGCTACAATTCATAAAAAGTAGTTGGCGCCTTCATTTCTTTGTCCTGTAGACCAGTACATCGTGGACCAAATGTCACAGCAATGTTCTCCCGGAAGCTGTGGCCCATCTTGGTCCTTCTTTTCTTTTCTTCTCTTTGCTGTTTGGTTGCTTGTTTGCTGTTTGGGTTTTTGGTTGGTTGGGTTTTTTTTGTTTTGTTTTGGTTTGGTTTGGTTTGATTTGGTTTTGCTGGAATAACTACAGACTTGTCAGTTACAGTGAAAACTAATTTGGATATTCAAGTATGAACACAAGCAGCACTGGCTTGAACAGAGAAGAGCCAGGTTCGGTGGCACATACTTGCGCGCACACACATCTGAAAAGAGTAACTTTCATGTTTTCCCTCTTTCTTTTTAAAGAGAATTTATCCTGGGGCTGAGAGTATGGTTCAGTATTACAGCAGATATTTAATGTTCACAAGGCTAGCACTGGGATAATAAGTAAATAAGATAAACTAAAAGTAATTTATTAAATTCGAAGAACACACAGAGCAGTGTATTTTACTAGTACCTTGAAATGCAAAGATGATTAAAACTATGATTCTTAAAAGGATATATATGATGACATCCTAAGGGATTTTGTTCTTTCTGGAATAACGGAATCAACGGTCTGGCCTATCAGAGGAGGTACACAGTGATAAGCTCACTCACCACTCGATATCCAGGTAAGAGACTATATGTGCAATTGAAGAAAATTGGAAGTCTTTGGCAAATGGTGATTCCGAAACCGTATTCTAGAACATTCTTTCTAGTGCTGGGCATGAAAGTGAGAGGAAGCGGACTGAAGTTTATCTGGCACATTCATGCAGTTTGTATTTTTGGTTGTGAGCTTAACCTTTAAGGTAAAGCCACCTCTCCAGCACGATATTCATGTATTTTATTTCACTAAAGATTTCTGAGGAAGGGGAAGCTTGCCGTCTCAGTAGAGATACAAGTCCAGGTGGAAAGAAGTAAATGACTTACCTTTATGTAATAGACTGAGGAATCCCAGGGGATCCTCCAGTTAGTGTGTGCTGGTCCCTGCACTCCCCTCACAGCCAGCAGTACCACGCGGGACCACTCGATAGCTGCCCTGGTACTGCACCTGCTGTTTCCCACTCATTTATTCTGCAGCTGTCAATAAAATTTGAAAAGTATAAATATTACAAGTGAGGCAACTGAGGCCTGAAAAGGGCAGCAAGTGCCCGTGAACAGATTCTGTACCCACTACCTGAGCCTCAGAACCAGCTCCACGTGACTCTGAAGACCTGTCTTTAGTTTACTATGCCAAAATTCTTTCCAACATTTAAGGGTGTGTGTGTGGGGGGGTGGGAACAAAGGAAACCCAGCAGCATGTCAAGCGTCTGCCACAGCAGAGGGGCTCATAGATGCTGGTAAAGGCTGAGTGTCACATAGCAACTTAGTGGCGCAATTGCACCTAGAGAGAAAGCAGGTCCTGCTGCAGCCTTCCTCCCATGACTACACTTGGCAACAATGTACTTAGGACCTGACTTAGACAGATGAAGTTGTCAAACGCTGGGGAAGAAAACTTCCAGAGTATCTCAAGATATGTTACATTTTTTTGCCCCTGGATTCAATCTTTCCACACTTTACCTCCTTTTTAGTACACAGCCAGTGCAGTTGGGTGGCTTGGGCAGGAGGTGACCCTTTAAAGGACCTAATAATCAGACCGAAAAGAGTCCAACAGTAGCCACTGAAGGCTAGATGAGATGAGAATGGTGGCCTGAGACATAGCAACGGAAAGCCTGAGTCTGTGTTGGGGTTTTCACATAAAATGAACTGAGGAAAACGGGCCAGAAAAACATCTGGCAAAGGTTGCTCTTGTTTCATAACTTACTTCTAATATTACCTAAAGCACAGTTTCTCCTGAAGGGAAAAAAAGTCCAAAGTCTAGAAAAATATGATTACACAAGGAAAATGAAGGTATATAATAAGGAGACATTTGTCTTGTAGGAACTTAACTACAAGATAATTAAATTCAATGGGGTGTGTAATTACACAAAGAACGGAACCAAACCCCCTGGAAGTCTCTCCTCCACTACCTTGGGGGAATGAGCTAGACCCCTGGCTTTTTTCTTGCTGGTGTTTTCTGAATTAATCTTGTCAGTATTTCTAACAAAAAGAGCCATGTTTTAGCCTTCAAACTGGTTTCATATTTTCTGGAGTTTCCATGCAGGGGAAGCATCTAGTGCACAGCTGGATGGAACTTTCTGGTAACTTCCTGCAGCTGGAACCAGAGTGCTACAGCCCTTTCCCTTTAACCCACACTGAGCTAGGAGAACCTACTGACCAAGGGCTTTTCTCAAGGACGCTGTTGAGAATGACCTTTTAAATAAAACTATAAAGTTCAGATAAACCTCTTCAAAATGCTGTACTAGCCAGGGGATGCTTTGGAGAAAGCTTTATCGTGTGATCAGCTTGTTTCACTAGCATTTAGTAGCTTACTAAAATTATGAAGCAGAGTCTGCTTGAATGTTTTTCTATTCTCTACATTTTGTGATTCATATTTGTTTATATTTTTAAAGTAATTTGGTGTTCTTGGCCCTTCACAATGTTACTAAAACTTTCAGGGAGAGATTCAGTATATTGTGTCAATAATTTTCATGAACCTATTTGCTTATCTATAGGTTTATTGCTTAATAATTAACAATGGTTCGGTTGCTTGTTTTCTGGCTAAGTGTTCAATTTTAAGAAGTGTGTAGCAGCAAGTAAGGTCTCTTAGGGGGGTTGCTTTGTTCTGTTTAGATATTATTTTGAATTGTGTATGTGTGTGTGTGTGTGTGTGTGTGTGTGTGTGTGTGTGTGTGTGCATGTGGGCATGTATACCACATGCAGGCAGGTGCCAGCAGAGACCAGAGTCATGAGAGACCCTGAAGCTGGAGTTATAGAGAGCTGGAAGCCACCCTGTATAGTAGATGCTGGGGATTGAGCTCAGGTCCACTGGAAGAGCCTAACCATTCTTCAGCCCCGGGAACCATCTTCTGTGACAGCTCCTGTGATAGCAAGAGGTTTCCAGGAGCAGAAAGACTCAGAGATGCTCCCTGTGGCCAGAGGTGCTCCCTGTGGCCAGTCACTTCCCTTACTATTCCACAGTGTTCTAGACAGAGGGAACTATGAATTACACAGAGCAAGTGGCAATGGCAGCAAACAGCAAATCCTCTGTCTCCTGGCGTGATTACAAGTACTGTCCTGACCAGGTGAAGACGCTGGTTAAGCTTGGGAACAGTTACTGCATGCTTTCCTGATGGCAATACAGGGAGGGATCTTCTTGGCTGCTTCTCTTAAGCTGACACTGTCCTCCCACACTGCCCTGAACCATGAATCGAGAGGCTTCTGGGTCAGTTAGGCTGAACCCAGACTGTGAACTCAGCAAAGTGGAAACTTCCACTGCCCTCCCTCCCTAAGATGAGAAGACAGAACTGAACAGTATGAACCAAATGGCTACATGCCTAAGATGCTTGGTGAATCCTTAAGATGATGATGATGATGATGGTGATGGTGGTGGTGATGGTGGCATACTTGGAAGTTTTCTATTTTCTTAAGTATCCAAATAGAAACATTTAAGAAAGTCTGATTTAGGATTCAAACTATCAGAGGGATGTTCAGATCTTTATTGGCATCCATTGAACTAAAGAAGATGGGAAGATACTGATTTCAGCATTTAGAGATGTGCCTCTTGGGCAATGACTTCCTATTTCCCACAGGATGAAGGCCAGAGAAGGCCTGGGTTAGCCTGCCTGGCTACAGAGCTGTATGGGTGTGTATATGCTCCACTGTATATGCTCCACTGTATATGCTCCACTGCCTCTCCTCTATCACACCTCTGTCGTCCCTGTCCCACACTTCTGCTCATGTCAAAGACATGATAGCAAGTCACAGAGTTGCCATTTGTATAACACATCGATCCACTTCTCTTATGAACATACTCTACTTAAATTCCAACCAACCCTAGGAAGTAGGAGTTTCTGTTTTCTGAACAAAGAAACTCAGTATGGAAAACTATGCTTATCCACCTTAGGTCACATGGCACAAAAACAACAGGTTGAAAATATTCCTTTCTAAAGGCAATGAGCACCTTAGTTATGTATATAACACATGCTGGCTGATGGAGAGGAAAGGGAAATGGGCTCAAAGATCTCAGGAAGTAGCCCAGGGTGGCAGCTTTCCTTGAATCTGAGCATGTGCCATCTGGATGACCACTAGCTCAAATCCACTCAGGGCTACACAACAAGACTTGTTTCAACAAAAAGAAATGACAGTAGCTGAACTTTGATCCACAAAAAGGAAAAGAAACTCAGTTTTCAAAATCTGAGTTTCCAAAGCCAAAGCAGTATGAACTCTTCACTTTATAGTCCCTTGTCACATCTGCCTAGATGTCACCAAGCTCAGATTCTACTTCATCCATGAAAAATTTGATGATCACCTCTGTCCCTGGAACTACTGGCACAGCTATCATTATCAATGTAACTGATTACTTTCACAGAATACTTTATCATTGAAAGGCATTATAAGTTTATGTGTTTGTTCATGTTTGTGACATATGACACAAAGTACACAACAAATGTCCTAACATTTCAATATGTTTCATACTACCTTAAAGAATGTCTCAAGAAGATGCATCCATATACTATAGGGAGCTCTTAAAAGCATAATAAAGACATAGAAATCAACAATAAAAATGAATAAGCAGTAAAACCAGTGAGCTGGAAGGAAGATCCACGGTGAAACTTTGAGAAAGATCACACTGTCATACACCTATGGAATGGCTAGAACTTTTAGAAACTCTCCACAAGAGTTGGAATGAAAGTAGAGCGATTCCTGGGAGAAATGAGAAAGTGTGTGTCACTTTGGAAACGTTCAAGGTTTTATTTACTTATTTATTTATGTATTTTACTTGATACGTCTGAGCGTGTGCCTGCACACGTACCAGCACATACACGTCTGGTGGCTTGGGAGCCAGAGAAAGGTATCAGATCCTTCGGAACTGTAGTCACAGAAGGTTGTAAGACATTGTGTGGGTTCTGTGGAGTGAACCCAGGTCCTCTGTAAGAGTGGAATACCACAAAACATAAATAAATAAATAAACAAATAAAGAGCAGCTTTATTTCAATTCCACTTAAAAGCTCTTCAGCTAAGGAGAGGATAAACAGCTGTCAGCATGATGGAATGCTCCCCGCCATAAAATTTTGGTACCTGCAACGACGACAAATCTCAAAGCGTGATGATAAATGGAAGGAGACAGTCACGAAGGCTTCCTACTATACTATCCCATTTCCATGTAACATTCTGCAAGAGAAGTGCTTACGGCATGAATCCGATCAGTTCTTGTTAGGAATTGAGGTCTATGAAAGGAACTTACGACAAAGCGGCAGAAAAGAAAACTGTTCAATTTATTCCTTACTTAAACATGAGAGATCTGGTATCCCAAAGGAAGATGTAGGGGTTGAAATCGGCTTAACCTAAGCTAACTGGGCTATGGTGTTAGAGCTATCACAAAAGGCCAAGTGATAATCATCCCTTAGCCTAGTTCACTGACGATGTAAGGCTAACAACAGCCCTATGCTGTCCCATCACTTACCATAGATCATGGTTATGGTTCTTGAACTCCAAAAGCATGTCAGTACTCACCAAAAGGTAAGTAACAAAATTTTTGGATGAAAATGTTCACTTTTATTATTATTATTATTATTATTAGTTGTTGTTGTTGTTGTTACTACTTTGCATGTGTGTGTTTGCATGCACATGCATGCTACAGAGCACGTGGAAGTCAGACAATGTCCAGCAATTAGTTGTGTCATTTTATCATGTTCATCTTTGGTTGTGTCTGGCATCCTGAGGACTCCAGGCTGGCTGGCCTGCAAGCTTGGTCAGTTCTCCTGTCTCCACCTCCGACAGATGTACACCATCACATCCAGCCTATCCTGTGGGTTCTGGAAATCAGACTCAGGTTGTAAGACTTATAAGGCAAGTGCATTTACCCCAGGAGCCAGATTCCAGCCCCTACACTTCCATCATTATGTAGACAACATAGGCTTATAATAAATGTAGCAGACACAGAGTTTTAATAATATCAAGTTCCATTTCTGTGACAAGATGAAATTATCACCGCTTATGTTTCGAGCAAAATTGCTTCCTTGTCTCTGTGATTGTCAATAATTATCTGTAACTCTTATTAATAATATGAAATGACAGCAGTGTTACCAGCAATTCAGTTGCAGGCTGGCCAATCAGATCACACAGTAATCAGACTGCCAAGTGTTCTTTATATACTAAAAGCGTTTGTGGACCAGTTATGTTGGCTCTCACTTCTGATCCCAACTCTTGTAGGTTGAGATGGGTAGCTCAAGAGCTCAATGTCAGCCTTGGGTGTAGGCTATATTGTTGTGAATTGGTTCTAATGCTTAGTCTTAATTCAGCTCCCTAAAGCTGCTTAAGGGTCGCTGACCTCAGCTGGCTCCAATTGGTAATAAATAATTGCCATATATCCAATGGCTAAGCAGGAAAACTGAGGCAGGACGTTTAGAGTATGGGAATGAGGGACAGGGAGGGAGAGTGGGGGGAAGAGGAGAGGAGGGGA
>NC_034611.1:5086158-5088359 GCF_900095145.1 Mus pahari | reverse complement strand
AGAGAAGAGAAGAGAAGAGAAGAGAAGAGAAGAGAAGAGAAGAGAAGAGAAGAGAAGAGAAGAGAAGAGAAGAGAAGAGAAGAGAAGAGAAGAGAAGAATCGCCTTGACTCAGAGGCAAAGGAATCAGATTTAAGAGCTGCAGTAGAGAAACTATCCAGCAATATAGGTGGAAAGAGAAAGTGGCCCTATTGAGGGGGTACTGCCCAGAAGGTAATAGGGCAGTAAAGATAAAATATAGATTTAGAAGAAGTTAAGCCAGGAATACCGGAGGGGTGTATGCTAGCCTCAGGGAGGTTTAGAAGTACCCAACCATTGAGCTAGTCAAGGCAAATCAAAAATTAGCTGGGGTGTGTGTGTGTGTGTGTGTGTGTGTGTGTATTTCATTCTTAAATCCAGAGCTCTTGGGTGAGTGCAGAGGAAGTAGAGCTGTGCTAGTGTGTCTTTGTGCATGTGTGGTAGATTCCCAGATCAGAGGAATAGCATTCCAAAATCATGCTGCTCTACAATGTCAAGGTTCACCATGAAGTCATAACTGAAAACTGTTCACTACATGTGCCAATGCCACCATCAGGGTACTGTTTACTCAGTCTAATTTTTGTTGAACTGTATAGTTAAAACAAGTATTGCTTTAGGAAAAGATGATAATCATTGCAATAAATACTCACAGAAGAGGAGGGTAAAGGATGGAACTATAGCTAGAAAAAAATATAATGGTGAAAAGTTGATTTTAGATATTAACACTTGAGGAAGCTCCTGAACTTGGGCAAAGCTCATGCAAATAGCAAGAGGTTTCAAGTACCAAAGGGAAAGAACAAACTGATTTAAATGAATTCCTGAGAGAAGGTAGACAGGTGGGTTGGAATTTAGTCAAAAGCAGATGTTACATGTTTTCATGTATATTCATTATCCCATTTAGACTGGAAACTCCTTTGTGTCAGTTTCTTTACATAAACTATATTTTTGGAGTCTCACTGAATTTAGCCATCACATTTAAGTTGGTGGACAGGTGACAGTCAATTGCAGGAGTCATTGTTACCTGACCAACATTTAGCTACTTTGAAGTCAAAGTCAGTAAATTTGAAGTGAATTTAGATCGAAGTCTTCATTTTGACCACCTTTCATAGATATAGTCACAAACCGTGTGGGTTCTGACTTTCCACTCCCCTTAAGGGTTAGCATTAAGGGGTGCCAAACATTTAAGTTGATAGGAGCCTGTCTCATCTTCTGTGGAAACTTTTAAGTGGTCGTGCATGTGGAGGAGGTTTTGTTTCTGAAATCTCCACACTTGCATGCATTTCCACCTACCTTTACAAAAGTAAGACTGCCATCTAAGAATTGGAGCAATCCAGCACACTCCCAAATTAACAATTGCCAGTGATTATAAGACCAATCGTGTGCCTTTAATCCCTCCACTGGGAGACAGAGACAGGCACAGCATGTTTCTGGCGAGCTCAGCCTGCGCAGTGAGATCTTCTCTAGAAACATAGAAATTAATCACTAATCTGAGAATATGAGTATATCATCCTCACAGACTCACGACTCAGAATAGCAAAAGTGGGAAAGCTGAAGCAAGCCAAAAGATAGCTTTCTTGCCATTGTCGCTAACGTCTTTAAAATTTTGTGTTAAATTTATGATCAAGTCTTTAAATGACTTGACCTTATCCAAATATGATTCTCTTCCCCTTTCTAATGGGTCTCTCCCAAAGCAAGCAGGTCTTTCCATTAAACCTTCCTTCCCTACACGTGCTGTCTACTCAGGAAAAGAAATGTTATGGATGATCAGAAACAACAAAAAGAACCCTCTGAATTGCTGACACGCAACACGTGGGAAGGTTTTCACCCTCCTTCTGCCTTCAAGACCTGCACCTACCAGCTGCAGCATAGGGACTCCGGACACAGCCTGGTTTGACAGCTCTGTGTCTGACGAGTGCTATGCTCATGGTTGACGTGGCCCCTGGAAAGCAGGAGGCTGCTTCCTAGTGCCACAGGGACAAGCCACTTTTGTACTCTTATTTTCCACTCTTCACAGAGGTATAAGAAGGAAATGATCATTTCTTCTTAAGAAGTCAAAATAGCTTTGTCCTCTGGCTTCCATTTCAGTTATTAAGGGTGAAACAGCCGGGCAGTGGTGGCGCACGCCTTTAATCCCAGCACTCGGGTGGCAGAGGCAGGTGGATTTCTGAGTTCGAGGCCAGCCTGG
>NC_034611.1:5065177-5086058 GCF_900095145.1 Mus pahari | reverse complement strand
AAAAAAAAAAAAATAGTGAAGCAGATGACATGCAGAGGGCTGACACAGTAATTTGTAGGGAGATGAAAATACTCTAGAAGATCAAATGGAAACTATCCTTTTCTTTTTCTATGTCATATGGAGCTTTAATGATTAATTTTATTTTATTTGAAATATTTACTGAGAAACTAAAACTTTCTGAGCTAAACTTAAGGACAAGGCAAAACTGTTTCTCTAAGACTATTTTCCAACATCATATTAGAAGCCATAGTTAACAGAATAAGACACAAAATAATACAGGCTAAATAAATAGCAATTGAAAAGGGAGGGAAATACTTTCTTTTCCCATGAAAGATATGATGAATGTCCATGAAGAAAGTCTGAAAGAATCATCACAATCCTTCCGAAACTAATATATAATCATGAGAACTAACCCTAAACCTACACACACGGTTAATATATAAAAATCAATTACCTTCCAACTTACCAGAAATGCAGAAGTGGAATTGGCCATCTAAAGTACACTAGCACCCAAATGAAATACATTTTTAAACATATTTTATCTGTGCAAGTGCTTCACCTGCAAGCATGTATGTGCATCACATGTTTGCCTGGTGCCTGCATAGGCCTTCAGAGAGTGTCAGACCCTTGGAGTAATAGGCACCTATGAGACACCTTGTAGGCACTGGGGTCTGATCCCAGGCTCTGCTGCACGAGCCATAAGTGCTCTTAACTAATAAACTATCTCTCCAGCCCAGAATTAGACAGATGATAAATAGACTAGATAGATTAGATAGATAGATAGATACATACATACATACATACATACATACATAGTTACATACAAAGATACATACATAGATACATAGATACATACATAGATACATAGATAGGCACACATATGACAGTATGTTGAAAACTAAATTCTGCTGAAAGAATTGAACTAAATAGATTGACAGATGCTACATTTTCATAGATAGGTAGTTCAATATTATAAAAAAAGTTTTCCAATTTCAGCTACCTATCAGATATAATCTTGGTCAAAATTCTATGAAGGTATTTTGTATATACTAACTCTCTAACTAAGACATGCATGGAGAAGCAAGAATTACAAAATAGCCAATTCACTGCTGAAGAAGAATAAGTTTGGAGAACTAAGGCTAAGGGCAGCATGGAATTTCAGAAAAGAAACACAAATAGATCAAGGAACTTAACAGAACACCAGAAATAGAGCCACCAATGTACAATCATCTGAGTTGTGAAAGAAAACCAAGACTACACAATGAAGAAAAGAAATCTATTCAACAAATAGTACTGTGACAGTTGATCACTCATGTACCAAAAGGAATGACCAAATACAAATTACCTATACAAAAATCTTAAACCCGCCTCAAAATCACCTCAAATGTTTCATAGACCAAAGTGTTGAGAGCAAAACTGCAAGGCTCACATGAAGGAAAATCTGGATAATGTTGGGTGTTATAAAAGCATTGTTGCTGTTGTTGTTGGTTTATAATAATAGGTGTCAAACCTGGTGTGCATGCTAACAAGGGCTCTACAGTAATTTACATCATCCCTCCTCCCTCTGCTGTTTCTTCTGAGACAAAGTCTCACTAAGTTGTCCCAGATTGACCTTGAGTTCACCTTGTCCCCAGTCTGGCCTTGTATTTGGGATGGCTTACTCAGCTTTGTTAATAGCTGAGATGACAGATCTGCCAGCAGTCCTGGCTTGTGATGACTCTTGAAATACAACACCAATCCCATGATCCATAAAAAAAAAGATTGATAAGCTTGAGTCTGGCAAAATTAAAAATGTCTACTTGGTGTAGAACAAGGAGATAAGCCAAAGACTGGAAGAAAATGTTGACATGACTGACAAAAGGCTATTACCCAAAAATACACAAAGTCTTAAAATCTCTGTCTAAAGCCACAGGATGGTCAGCACATGAGTGAAGCCAAATACGAGCTGTGGACTTTGATAGTGACATTCATTATAGGGCCATCAACTATAGAACATCTACCCTCTGGTGAGGGATTCTGGTCATAAGGAAACTGCATGTAAGGTCAATGGACACATGGAAAATCTCTTCACTTTCATTGTTCAGTAACACTCGTCCTGGTGAGGTATAAACAGCTGTCTCCTCAACCCAGTTAGGGAACCAATGATAGACCAAAGACAAGCTATCACTAAATCAAACATGGTAAACCAATTACATGTATAGCCATTCCTTACAAAAATGGGTAAGGGGTCACTTACAGGAGCAGAAATGACTCAATGTCAGATGCATCACCCTAGCACAGGTGACAGCTCACAAAGTGAGGATCCTAGAGCACACTGCAGGCAACTCAACAGGATGGAGAGTGTCCTAGCCAGGCAGTTCAGTGAATGCCTCTCACCTCAAGCTTGGCATGGTGGATCGGAGTCTTTCCAGGGCAGTTTGCCTTGCCTAAGAGTTTCTCTCAGCAGTTCTTAATGCTTATGAAAGCTACCTTATATGGGTCAAGATTTTAATTAAAGGTAGTGAAAGTGCTTACATAATAGATTTGAACAAAATGAAAGCAAAATCTTAAAACTTGACAATGACCTGAGAAATAATGAAATCTTATAGAAATACAAGAGAGAGAATGAGACAGAGACAGAGAGACAGAGAGAGAGAAAGAAGGGAAAGGGAGGGAGGGAGGGAGGGAGGGAGGGAGGAACTAGAAGGATAAGAGGATTGCATGCCTATTGCCCTTGCTCTCTCCCCATACTTGTGCACAGTCAGTGGAAAAGCCCACAAGGCAAGAGTAAAGGGTTTTAATAACATCAAGCTAACTCTAGTCAGGCTTCTTTTCTACCAGTCTTGGAATGTTCTCCTTGCCACTCTCAGACAAGATAAATGGTACATGCTCGGTATTCATCTTATTTAGTCTATGAGCAACATCTCCTTTTCATGGTCACACTCTTTTTCTTTCCTTAAGACTTATTTTTATTTTTAATTATGCCTTCATATGTGCATGGAGGAACTGACTGGTCTTAATGTCGACCTGGCATATGCTAGAGTCATTTTTGAAGAATAAACCTCAATCGAGGAAATGAACCCATCAGATTGGACTGCATGCAAGCCTGTGATAGGTTTCACTGATTGATGATTATTGTGGGTGAGCCCAGTTCACTGTGGGTAGAATCACCCTTAGGCTGGTGATCCTGAGTGTATAATAAAGGAGAGAGAGCGCACCATGGAGAGCAAGCCAGTGAGCAGTGTTCCTCCATGCTGTCTGTTTCCGTTCTAATCTCTAGGTTCCTGCTCTGAATTCCTGGGAGAACTTCATCTGATGATTATGATGACGTAAACATAGAAGTGAGCCAAGTTGCTTTTAGTCATGGTGTTTTATGGCAGTGATAGAAACTCTAAGATGTGCATGAGGAGAGAGTATGTGCACACTTGAGGTGCCCTAGGAGCCCAAAAGAAAGCACTGGATCCCCTAGAAATGGAGATGCAGGCAATTGAGAGTCACCCAATTTGAGTGCTGGAAAATGAACCTGAATCCTTTGTAAGAGCAGAAATTGCTGCTAACCATTGAGCCACCTTGTCAGCCCTGGTCTACTTACCTTCTTGTGTCACGATTTTCTCCTCCTGCGTCTACATGGCAGTCGTCCCTGCTTGTCCCTGGTCTCTGACTGTCGTAGACAGAAGAACTTTTTTTTTTGGGGGGGGTGGGGGGGAGTTCGAGACAGGATTTCTCTGTGTAGCCCTGGCTGTCCTGGAACTCACTCTGTAGACCAGGCTGGCCTCCAACTCAGAAATCTGCCTGTCTCTGCCTCCCGAGTGCTGGGATTAAAGGTGTGCGCCACCACACCCGGCTAGAAGGACTTATTTTTTTAATTTCTTCTGTTGACTTCATACTCTTTTGCTCAATGACCTCATTTGAATTCTTATCCTTAAATAGGGAACTTAATTCCTTATAGCCAAACTTCCTGCCTGATTCAGTCAGGCAACAAGTTTTAAAGAGCAAAATTTACTTACTTCATTGAAACCTTATTGAAAGCTTGATTAGTAGCATAAATCAATGGCATAAGGAATGATTGCTAATAAAAAAAAAAGAAGGAAAGAAGGAAGAATGTAGGTGCACATTCCTCAAATTTATACCATCCAAAGCTAAGAATCTCCGATGATCAAGAAGCAACCTGTGAGAACAGGAAGCCATGAAGCACCAAGATTGTCTTAGTCCAGAAGTCACAGGTCAGGACCTTCACAGTGTTGGCTGCCACATAAGAGCAGAAATCATGTAGATGGATGTCCTGCCTGGTCCCCTAATTCTTTTAATTATCTGAGGGACTGGGAGGTGACTCAGTTGATAAAGTGCTTACATTGCAAACCTGAGGAACAGAGTGTGGATTCTTAGCCCTATGTTTAAAGCCAAACATAGTGGCACACACAGGTCTGTAATCCCAGTGCCTGGGTGGCAGAGGCAGGAGGATCAGCAGAGCTCTCTTGCCAGCCAATCCATTGAAATCAGTGAGAGAACCTGGCTCAAGAAATAAAGTGGAGAGTTACTAAGTAGGATGCCCATCAGACTCCTGGTCATCACAGGGATGGTACACATATGTGCACATGCACAGACACATGTGCACATGCACATGGGGAGAGAGAGGAAGAGAGAGAGGCTGATCAACAAGTTAATATGACAGCCAGAAGTCTCAGGGTGGAAGAAAGTTGAAAACCTGTATATAAGACACAGTTTGCATATTTACACCTAACAAACACACACACACACAAACATGTTAATATGCATGGAGATCTAGAAGCAGATAACTAAAAACCTTAGGTAAGGGGTGAAATTATTTGGTCACCAATTGTACTGCCCCTTCTCTCATGGTTTTGTGGTAACAAATAAGTGGTTATGTTCTCAGAGTTTTGTTCCTGAGTATTTCTTCCCACAGTGCACCAACTCACTGCAAAAGCTACACAGAAGACAGCTGTCAGAAAAGAAAACAAATTACTTAGTTTATTCATTATCAGACAGGAAAAAAAAGGTAGAGCATTGACTGAATACATACATTCCATAATACATCCTTTACACCCACAATAAACTAGTTAAGAACACAGAGGGAAGCGGCAGAGCTGTGCACATTAGCAAGCTCAGCATTCAGAGTCAGAGGGAGCGCCATAAGTTCAAGGCCAACCAGGACTACACAGAAAGACCATGTCCAAAAGAATGGAGAGAATAGAGATAAACAAGGAAAAGATAGGACCATGAGTGACCCATTTAATTCTGAATCGCAGTATTTGGTTTTAACTCTCTGTACCAGAGCTAATTTGAGTTCTAGCTAAAGTCACCTTCACCAAAGAAGGGATCTAAGTCTGTCTTGAGTTTGCTGTGAACCTTGGCTGCTAGTTAGATGAGCATCTGAAGAAGGCAGGTTCCTGATGGCTTAAGCCTCCAGGCCTCTTCCTCAAGCACGCTCCTCTGACTCCTGCAGACCTCCAAGATGCGGCCATTTGTCTTGCTCTTTCATCTTAGCCACCAGTGGCTACCCATCCCAGGACTAGCACCTGGGTGGCAGCCAATATTTGCTGATTAATTAGAAAATAGTTGAACAGAACATTCAAGCTTCATTGGAGTTTGGTTTGGTTTTGAGTTTTTTGTTTGCTTTATCTTGGTTTTATTTGTTTGTTTGTTTTGCTATTTCACTATTCTTAAAAGTGAAGATGTGTTTTAAGCATTAATAATATGTTGTTTTAGGATTGGTGCCTGAGGAAGAGCCATGTCCGGTCGCAAAGGTGCCAAGACACTCTTGAAACCAGTCAGGAATCAGGCCAAGCAGATGGGTGGGGAAGATAAGGCTTCAAGCAGAAGAAACTCAGGGCAAAAGCAAAGATCATCAGGAAGTCTCCTGGCCACAGGAGGAATTAAGAAAGCCAGCAAAGGTAAGCTGTTGTTTGTGTCTGAGAAGATAGTCACTCTCTTCTATTCCTTTTAAACATCTGGATTTCCAGCTATCACATCTTTGCTACCTAAAGCTAGGAAGAAGCATTGCTCTGGAGCCTATTGTGTATTGTAATAAATTTATACTCTTAAAAAAGCATAAAGTAATAAAAATTAATTTTTAAAAATTATGCCTTACTATCAAGGGGAAATAAAACTTCTTCAGAAAGTCAGCATTGCTGTTGCCCTGGTCTCTAATTTCTAAAACATTTATTTCCTATTAATTTATTTCCTATTATATTTTTGTGGTGCTGGAGGTCACTCAGGCATCATATGTCACTAGGAAAGGGCTCTGTCACTGAGCTACATCTCCAGCCCTAATTTCTGAACATCATTCATTGGCTGGGATGCCAGGAGTCTCAATGGGGCCACACTGCACAGACTCATTTCCAGCCAGCACACAGGGGAACCAGCACTGATGTAAGACTGTCAGGGAGCCTCAAGTTAAAGAAGGCGCATTGATCCCTTCCTCCATGGTCTTGCCCTGAGCTTCAGATCTCCTCATACCAACTGACAAAAGACACTTAACTCACCCCTCATCAGCACCAGCAGTGACAGTCACTGGGACAAAATGCCAGTTTTCAACAATGCAGGCAACACAACCTCTCATTCTACGTCCTCTTAGGAAGTCATCCTAACATCTTGCCCCATGTAGCCTGAGCATCCTCAGTGAACTTCAGCCTGTGAAAAGGGAGGAAGGGTGCTGTACAACCTCAGCATCTAGTCTCTAAAAGATGATGCTGCTTCGGCCAGGAGTCCCTTTCCTTACTTGCTCTTCACACTCAAGGTTGTGGTACAGAGGCCACAGGGAGAGGCCAGGCAGTGTTTCCAGTGGACAGCACCCCAGTGAGATACCAGCCAACAGCTGTTTCCCGGATTCTTCGTGAAGGCAGATGATTCCGGCTCTGCCCTGTGAGTCACAGGGCCTTTGAAAGGCTATCCCTTCTGTAGCCTGTCCAAATTCCCAGTTCTCACAATCCATAAACCAAATAAAGTCACTGCTGTGTAGCACTAAGCTGGAGGGAAGTCTATAACAGAGCAATGGTTGTTAGAATAACCAAGCACTCACCTTTAATTTTTTTAAAGACATATCGAATTCCAAATACGTGTGAGACTTGGACTTTTAGGCTCTACTCTATTGATTTTTCCTACTGAAACCTTCCCAGGACTTTGCAGCCACCTCTCACTGGTCTAACTCCCTTTTTGGCTCTCCTCAGAAAGCCTTTCCCTTGGCCCAGCCCTCCCTGCATGTGTGTTGTCTGTCTGTAGCACAATAGCTGTGTGGTTGCTAAGGCTGAGTCCGCCCTTCAGAGGTGCTGAGTTTCCCCACCTAATATTCTAGTTAGTGCCTAAGACAAGGCACCCATTGCCATTTGGTCCAGATGGTGAAACTCCCCTCCCAGGCGTTCCTCTGTCCATCTTGTCCTCTCCTCAGCAGCTCTGTCAGACAGGCCTTCTTCACTACAAGACAGACACAGTTGCCTCTCTAGTATACAGCTGTGCTGGAAGAGCAGCCCAGAGCACCATGGATATTCAATGCATCATAATCTTCCCCCTGAACCTTCCTCTTCATCATCAAGTCTTGACTTCCCACCCAATATACATTCTTGTTTCTAGTCTGAGAAATGTCCTAAGTTGGAAATCCATTTCAGAGCCAAAATTATTATCATAGTGTGGCTAGTATTCAAACTGGGCCATGTTTTTCTGGGAGGATCGTCAGACAACTTTTCAGGAGACTACACATTAGATGATATTTTCATTATTTCATCTTCAGCACTATAAATAATGGGGTATTTTTGCAGTATAAATGCAAAATTCTAAAACATTTTCAAAACTTTCCTTTTAATTTCTCCAGATGGTATTTCTCCTGTCAGGGTCAAGACACACTCAGTCTTGGAGGACTTGGTGGTTTTGTACTTGCTGCTGCAGCTGGTTGTCATTGTGTAGAATGCACTATCTGAATTCACTGAAAACTAAGTTTCAACACTATGGTTATGGAAGTCCAGGTGTACTTGAACCCATAGGCTCATCGATTTTTAAAGCTGAATCATGTATTGCTTGTTTCTATTGTTTCTCTACGGTGCAGAACTCTGCTGGGGAAAAAAAGCACAAAACCAAAGGTTACCCTGGAACCTTAGCTGTGCCTTCCTACACGTGACAAAAGTTCAGATAATCTTTTTTTCTGTGATATTTCTGGCTTCCTTCTTAAGATCTGTGTTTACTTTTATTTATGCACACGCGCACGTGCACGTGCACGTGCGTGTGTGTGTGTGTGTGTGTGTGTGTGTGTGTGTGTGTGTGAGACACCCATGTGCTGGTGCCTACCATAGCCAGAAGAGTGCGTCCAATTCCCTGGAGCTGAAGCAGTGGTGGTTGTGAGCCTGAACGAGCTGAAAAGCACTCCTAAAGGTTGAGCCATCTCTCTGGCCCCTCTGGCTCAGTTCTTAAACAGAAGGGCCCTGCTTCGGGAAAGTCTATAAACATGCACATCTTTTCAAGAGCCCAATTGAGAAGTTAGTGGTCCACTGACATTATAATTAAAGCCCTGTGTGTGAGGAAATTTACAGCCATTAAACTCCCAGAGGGCATTGCTTCTAACTAAAGCCTCATTAAAAATTTTCCCCAAATAATGGACGTAATTCCCAAATAATTTCCTTATTTCAAAAGTGAAATAGAGGAAAGTATGGCAGGAAGTACCCCGTGAAAGCACTGTCTCTCCATAGCAAATAGCATCACAGACAAACACACCTAGGTGATGGTGGTAGACTTTTTAAAATGGTGTTTACAGAGCTGGAGATGTAGGCGATGACAGAGTGCTTGCCCAGCATGTGAAAGGGCAGCAATACACACACTTGCACATGTGTATGCACACACAGGAGAAGCATCTTAAAAAGAACATCTTAAAAAGAATGCAGCACATCTAGATACCATCATTAGTTAAAGCACCGGATTTAAATAACTAGTCTCTCCAGAAAATGAGTACATATGTCCTAGACAGAAATCAAGAAACATTAATTTAAAAGAGAAAAAGAAAGTATCTGAGGAGCTAAGGAGATGGCTCGAGGCCTGCCTGACATTCAGCTTGAGGACCTGAGTTCTGATCCCAACACACTATAAAAAGCAAGGCATGGTGGCACCCCAGCAATGTGGGGACAGAGGAAAATATGCCAAGTCCCTGGAGCTCACTCACTAACCTACCTACTCAAATCAAGGAGCTAAAAGCTCAGTTAGTGACCCTGCCTTTAAAAAGTAAGGTGGAGCGACAGTAAGGAAGACACATGAGTACATACATACATACATACATACATACATGTACACACACGCCTACATGAACACACACACATATAGACCACATACCACACACTAAGTATTTTTAAACATACACACAGTATACCATTTACTGCTGGGTAGGCCCAAGGGGCTGAGTATGTGCGTTGAGAGATCTGTGATCCCATTCCTTGGATTCCGACCTCTGACACAGCCCAGTTTGCCTCTTAGGCAACTCCTAGAGTCCATCTAAATAGTGCCAAGAGATTCCAGGAAGGAGGAGGGCCAATGTTTCCCAGAGGAAGGTAGATGACATAGTCAGACAATTTAAAAAGGGTCAGAGCTTCACCAAAATTTCAAAACTATTCCACGAGAGATGAAGACGTTTCCTTTCCCTTAGAATCAAAGAGTAACAACAATAATCCAGCCCTATTAATAGCATGCTCGTCACCTCTGTTAATAAGGACTTTCTTCCCTCAACGCCACAACATGGGAAAGATAACGCACACACTGAGCCTATTAACTTCAGTGGGCATTTGCTGCCCTGAGGAGACCT
Organism: Mus pahari; assembly: GCF_900095145.1. Classification (NCBI taxonomy): domain Eukaryota; kingdom Metazoa; phylum Chordata; class Mammalia; order Rodentia; family Muridae; genus Mus; species Mus pahari. Next base: position 5,076,286 of record NC_034611.1, on the reverse strand, counting down.
CCTTGAATTCCTCATCCGTCTTCTAAAAGTGCTAATCAAAAAGCATAAATTCCTATTAAACACGATAACGCTAATGGGTATATCACTTGCCTCTTAACATCAGGTTAATTCATCAGCCAAGAACACACCCTGACAATCGTTAATAGAAATTATGAACAGGGCTTTTATTGAAGCAGCATTACATTTAACCATAGATAATACAGGTGATTAACTTCCAGCACTAGCTCAACCAGAAAACATATGCCCCTGCCTCTTTGCCAACTCAAACATAGTTTTATTGGATGCACCTGAATTTAAACCCCTTTAGTACTCCCTTTTAATGGCTTAATAAAAACCAGTTATAACCTAAGCCGTTTATGTGTGTATGTTTAAAACTCAGAAAATGCCACCAGACAAACCGATCAGTTTATAGAAAAAAACAGAGGCAGAGTATTATAATGTGAAGAAGAAATAAAAACTAGATTAACTTGGTCCTTTATTGTGAGTTATGCTCACAATCCACTTAGAACATCTGAGGCCAGGCCTATCAAGGCATTCTGAAGGGCCTTCATTCAGGCCTGGCCTTTCTGCTCGCAAGCTCAGACTGCTTGTTACAAGAGCCCTGGGATTAGAACTGAAGGAGCTTACCTAGCAGTAAGCATTCTTCCCAAACATCTGCAGCCATTGAGGTGGAGACCTGCTCCGAGGGCCCAGACCCGGCCCATTGTAGTCTGGCCTCTGCGTCCTTTCAGCTGCCACTGCACTGAAGTGCCAGGTGCAGAAAGCTCCTCAAGAGGAGACCATTGAGAAGGGAACCGTTCACGAAGATTACGAACTTATAATTATACCTCCGGTTCCTCCTTGCAGTCAATGGGTGCTTCCCGGTTCTTTTCATTTCTGAAAGTGCTAGCCTGTGGACTGAGGCTGGTTACTTATATTTTTCCCTCCAGCAAATCTTTGTTTCATAATTAGTTAGTTTGGTTGGTTTTACTTCTTTGCCACTCATAAGGGAAAAAAATCCTGCTTCGAATATTTTACAGTGGAAAGGCGAAGTGCTGAGTCGGCGTTTTTAGGCATTGCCCCCTGAGCTGCACATGCGTCCACTTACTGCTTTATTCTTTTGACCGTGTGTTGTGCGAGAGAGCTCTTAATTTCTTTTCCACTGCTTTTCTTGTGCTCCCTGACACAGACTTACAAAGCTCTGTTTTACTTCTAAGTGCCTCCGCCCTAAGCACACAATCATGCTTGCAATCGCTAATGTGGCATACGTTTTATTTGAGACAGTGAAGTAGCTATTTTTACAGGAACTTATGATATGACAAGATACTAATTAAAAGCAGGGCAGTGCTTTGATTCCCCTATTAGAGGTGAAGTCCAAAGTGTTTTAGCACCATGGTTTCACTGCTATGCAAAAGTTACCAAAGGCTGTCTGGGCATGGGAGTCATGGATGAAAATCCTGCAAAGCACAGAGGCATCTCTGGGATGCTGGCCCTGGCAAAACTCAGTGCTGTAAAGGAAAGAAAGGACTTAGATGCTTAGGCATGAATGAGCGAACTGATCATAAACCGGGCACGGTGTTTTGCTTCAACTGAGCACAAATCATTTTACTTAGCTTCTCAGGATCCACCACTTTGCCAAGTTTTCATTAGGATCGGAAAATGTCAAGTCCTAAGGTGCCACAGATGACTGCCATCCCCACCAGTAACATCTTAAAAAGAGATCGAGCATTTCTGGAAATGTTGAAGCCATGGGGAAAAAAATATTTCCATCTCTTTGTTCTCCTTCTCCAAGGGAAGAAAAAAAGAAAGGAAGGAAGGGAGGGAGGGAGGGAGGGAGGGAGAAATCTGGTGAGACTACTAAAATCATGCAAATAGCCAAGCGTATTTTCTAAATCTTTGTTCCTTTATAAATATTAATTATTCTCTGAAGAAATTGACTTGCTTATAAAATTATCATATGTATATTGTATTTAAAATGAATCCTGTTTAAACAAACTTTACAGGTTACTATAAAGTTTCTCTTTAAAAATAATAAATAAGAAACTGATATTATAGAATTTTCTGGATTCCATGTTTCTTTTTGAAATGTTTCTAAGTTAGGAGAAGCCAAGCAAGGCTTCAAAGAATCAATATTTTTAAAAGTCTCCTGCTGCGTCATGGATTTGGAAAGCACTTTTTACTTAGAAATAATGTTAAGGGAAACCCTGGGGAAAGACCTAAAACCCACTGACCACTGTCCATGCTTATGAGACATTACCTAGCTCTCTGCTTTGGACTGTTTTCCATGGAACGTTACTTTGAAATTGCTTTCCCTTTTGCATTGTGGAACTATTCTCCTTTATCAGAAGTTGTGTCTCCTTGTCTTTCTGAAGAGAATGTTACTTGCTTTGTTTAAGCAGAGTTCTGTGATCATTAAACATAAACGCCCAGTAGCCAACTCCAGCAGTTGCTGATGTACCCTATCGCTCCTACCCTAGAGACAGGGAAACCATGCCAGCTTTTCAATTTTTGTGCCCTTTTTTCAGATAAAACCAGCATTGGGAATGTTTCATATAATGCCAGTTTGGTAGGGACCATGGCAAGATTTATGTGTAAGTCATGAAACATATATTACTGAATCAAATATCTATGTTGTGACCATCTTCTTCTCATGCATCAGTTAGGGTTCGTGTATCTCCAGTTTCCACGCACCTAAAAACCTGAAGTCAAGAATGATTTAAAAATTTGTTCAAGGCACGTTTCTTTTTTTCTTTTTAAAATTAAAGCCAGTGCATTTTTCAAATACAATTATTTGTTACCAAGAAAGAAATGACCAATTTCCAATTTCTTTCAACTTTAGCTCTCTTTATTTTCTTTATTTAAATTTCTTTTCTTAAGTAAGGGGAGGCAATGGTGACATGCATGGGAGCTCAGGCAGCAAGGCGGGCAGACCATCAGATCCTGTGGAGCTGGAGTTCCAAGTACAGTACATGTTCTTGGCCATTCAGCTATCTCTCCAGCCCCTCAGCCTCCACACCATTTGTTTGTTTGTTGTTTGTTTGTGGGAAGATGGCATTTTGTAGCCCTGACTAATCACACACTCAGGGAGCAGCCTGTCTCTATGTCCAGAGTGCTGGTACTGAAGGTGTGTGTCACCACACCAGATTCAATATTTCATTGTAGTCTTCTACCCTGATCATTTTTGACAAACAAGACAATGTTTTCAAATTTTAATTTCTACAAGAAGATACGCTGCCTATATTTCTGTGCTCTAAATTCCTGCTTCCTTTACTCAGTGATGTGAGGGGCAGAATGTAAGTTATAGACACCTACATCTCTGTCCTTCTGGTACAATTTATAGAATACCATATCTAATTGTTGGAAAACATAAATTATTGAATGACAGCAGTTTCCTGTGCATACCATACTAGCCCATTTGGGGTGTTGTAACAAAAATCCCTTTATCAGTAAAAACATAAATAAAGGCATGTATTCAACCCTCATTTCTGCAGGTTCATGAAAAGGGTGGGGACACTCTCTGGCTAGGTCACAACATGGCAGAACAGAGAGAAGATTGCTGAAGTGATCAAATATTTGAGGTGCCCTTGCTTTTTGGTCACTTGCTGTAGCAGTTGTTCCCTGCTGCTCTGATATGACAGCATGATCAGAGGCAGCTTATACAAGAAAGAGTTTATTTTGACTTATGGTCCAGAGGGATGGTCCAGAGGGACGGTCCATAATGGTGAGGGAGGTATGGTAGCAGAAGAAGGCCATAAGAGGAAGCTGGCTGCTGACATTTCTATCTGCTTGCAGAAAGCTGAGAGCAATCAAGAAGTGGGAAGAGCTATAAACTCACAACCCTGCCTCCAATGATGCTTCCTACCCCATGGCTCCACCTCCTAAAGGTCCCATTATGTTCCGCAAACTAACTAACCAGAGGACCACTAACCAGAGGACAGTATGTTTGAATATAAGAGCCTATAGGGGACAGTTTTCATTCAAATTATAATACCTGCTCTCAAGGAACATAATTCACTGCTTGAGCCCACTATTGAAACCTTCTGAGAGATGCCCCAAGACACAATTATTTTCCACATAGCTTTCCCTGTTAAAGCTTCTTCACCTCCACTCTGCGACACTGGGGGGGTCAAGCTTTTAGCATAGGAACCTTGGACAGACACAGCCCACCATGTCCAAAGCTAAGCCTTTCACACATCATTTGTTTTAATCTTCTATTCTCACTCCTTTGGTCGGGTTTATGGGGAAAAGGTATTTTAGTCTTCTTTGTTTTATTGGCACATGTTCCTCTATACCTCCTTAATCTCTTATTGTTACCCACATTTATCAGAATAGTAACGAATCATTTCACTTTATCAAGAATTGTTTAAAATAGCACAAATAGGGATCTGGGGTTTAGCTAAGTATCCCTAGTAAGTACTTAAGGTGTGTGGGGCCCAAGGCACTTTCATTTCTACAGCACATACGCATGTGCAAGCACACACACACACTCAGACACATACAGACACACACACATACAGACACACACACACANNCAGACACATACAGACACACACACACACACACTCAGACACACACACTCAGACACACACACACACTCAGACACATACAGACACACACACACAAAGATACATATACACACTCACATTCATACAAGCTCACGCATGTGCACACACGTACACACACTCGTATACTCACACAGGTGTTCATGCACATACACACACACACATACATATGCACACAAGCTCACACGAGCTCATACACGTGTATACACACACACACACACACACACACACACCATGGAAAGCGGACTGTGGAAATGTGATAGAACCACCCTTCCTCCCATTTCAGATCAATGCATATTTGGTTCAGTGTCCTCCAAGGGACCCCTCCTGATCAGGAGGGACCCCTGCCTCTATAAGCAGGAAAGGGGAACAAAGCATGAGTGTCTTTAAGTGCGGCTAAAAGGTCAACTATTTCCAACAGAGGTGGTTCTGATGCTGTCCTGTTCCCCTATTGGTTCTTGAACTGTCAGTAAAATAGCCCTGGGCCAATTGCTGGGTTGAAAGAATAGGCATGACATCCTGATCCCTGGAGGAAAAGAGACAAATGCAAGGGAGGAGAGATGGAGTTCGGCATGCTTCTGAAGGAGAAAGGTGACCAGTCATGTGAGATCTCAGGTGGAGCAGTGGTCTGTGGCTGCTCGTACAGTCAGGCAGTCCTGAGTGTTTAGCAGGGACAAGATGCAGCTGAGCAACTAGAGTTCAGGGCAGGTGGAGAGGTGCAGAGATAAGAATAAGGTAATAAGATAAGGGCATGCTTTTCTAGGTGGGAGATGGGTAGTGCTCATCAATTGTGTCAAAAGGCAATTTGAAACTAAACAACTGTGTGTCTGTGTCATTTATCCATCGATTCAAAAGATACTGGGTGGAGGTTGGCAGGGCAACCTGTTCCCTGAGCTTAGGTGGGATAACAAAAGCTACTCACAACAGGTTACTATTGTTTATCCCATGGAATAAAACCTGTGTGGCGGAAACAGCAAGTGGGAAGCCTGTCTATAGAGAGATAGCTCTACCAGGAACTCTAGCTAACCATCTTGACATTCCCAGTCCATTTCTGCAGGATGTTGTAGGCCCCTGATTTGATGCTATTCCCATTGCTTGACCTCTTAATCAAGCTACTACAGTTGTCTCTACTGAGTGTTGTCGACTTCTGATTGGATGATGTATTATTCTCTGCCTGCTATTACTTTCTATCTATCTATCTATCTATCTATCTATATATATATATATATATATATATATTCTATCTATCTATCTACCTGTTCTATCTATCTATCTATCTGTTCTATCTATCTATTCTATCTATCTACCTATCTATCTATCTATCTATTCTATCTATCTATCTATTCTATCTATCTATTCTATCTATCTATTCTATCTACCTATCTATCTGCTACTTGATCTTTTTCTCTTTTATATGCTTAATAAGCTCAATCATACACAACTAAAAAGCAGGATTATTATTCTCCAGACCATTCAGAACACCCCACAAAAAAATCAAAAATGTCTAGCACCAATAGTGATCTTAACATCACCCCCAGAACACCCATGTTCCTGGTACTTACTTATATAACTAGAAAAACTATATATAGCTCTGCACATATAACATATTCTTAACATCCTCCACTTAGACTGAGCAATTTTGGCTCCCTTTGCCACCCATAATGTCACACCCCAGTAACTAGAACAGCACCCAAGTCTGTTCCTTTAAATAAAGTACTATATGCCTTATGACATTGTGAGGCGTGATTCTTGCTGCTGCTTGTCATCCAAAGGAGGAGAGAGCTGGAGAGCAATCAACAGTTTATAGAAAGCTTTATTTAGAAGGGAAATAATTTTTTTTTCCTTTTGTGCTGTGGATGAGTTAACTAGTTAAGAATGTCTAGAATTTGGAAAGGAGTCCCAATCTTTGTGACAAAACACCAGGCATAAGGGAGTTAAAGATATTCAGTTGCAGGTGTCCAGTATAAAGACACACACCCTGGCTCTGGACTTGCGTTTGCGCCCTTTAAAGGGACAGTGGTGGCTGGTAACTCTGTGTAACTTCTCCGAACCTCTTCCTCCGTATGACTTGCAGTTTTCTTAGTCATAATGATGTCACCACATATTTTCGCTCTAAATTCTCAAACTCGCAAGCAATATTAAACCGTAGGATTGTCTCACTCCACCCAAGAAGAAACTATGATTCAACTCACTTGTTAAAAAAAAAAAAAAAAAAATTATTTTGTTCAGGTTTTACACTACTCAGTGTCTGTGTTATTACATTTTTCTCCAGAAATGAAATGAGTTCCTCAGTGTCCCAAGACTTTTGATGTTCCACTAAACACTCAATGACGGACTGGTCTTTTACATTCTTAAAGGATTTGATCTTGTTTGATCTTTTCTGCGATTAGACTTACAGTAAATGTAAAACCTGGAACTCTGACGTGATGGCCACCTACGGCACTGCCAGACCAGCACCCTACTCTTCAACTATTCAACAACTCCAACTTCAGGGACCATAAGGAATGTAGACCTAAGCCTGCCGGACCAATAACTACTCACAGTTGATTGGTCCAGAAGGAGACACCTGACCCCAAAGCAGCCAATCGAATTCCTTCCACTGGGCATTTTGAATTGAATCGAACAGTGAGGATTTCTCTTTCTCAAGTAGTGGATGCCACACAGTGATAAATTCCAGCACACCTCGCTTTTTCCTGAGCTTGTTCGCTGCTCCATAGAGGAATATCATCAGAGCATAAAACTAGGTTGGGGGGGGGGAGGGCGGGAGGCGAGAAGGAGGACGGGGTAGAGGAGAGGTAGAGGAAAAGAGAAGAAAGGGAAAAAAGAAGAGAAAAGAGTAGAAAGACAATAAAAGACTCAGTATTCTGGTCTCTAGGTCCTGTTGTTTCCAAAACAAGGTCTATCTTCATCCACCTTGAGAGTTTAGCCTCTGGTAAATGTTCCTTCCCATGCAAACACTTCAGAATGGCTTGTCACTCACTGTACATACTCAGTAAGGTTTTGGGCCAATTCCTAAATGTATGTTTTAAAATCTGAAAACTGATCAAAACAGAAACTCAATTCTCTACACTGGTGTGCATTTTCATCTACATATTAGTGAAAGGAAAGGTTATGGACAAATTCCAGAATTTTCCAGTATTCTAGTTCTTTTTACCCCTACCTTCAAAATTCTGTTTCTTACAATAATGATTAAGAACGCGGCAATCAGCTGTATTTTCTGTTTTCCGAGAGCTCCTAGGCACATAAGAGGAGATTAAACCCATTCCCAAGCATGTACCCTCATGGCAATACAAACTCAGAAGTCACATCTTTAGTTATATGGCTAATGGCAGCCTGGTGTTAAATTGAAACATTAATTTAAGTGCAGAAAGTATCTGCTCAAAATTCAGGCTTTTAAATTGGTTTAAACCACCAGCTATAGATTATCTGTTTCTACCCAAAATATTTCTATTTATTTTCCCCTGCCCAACAATTTATATTGACAGATCTCTTGACCTAATGAAAAGCTGTGAAGAGTCTAACCTTTACACCAACCCAGAAATTTTAAGCACTGCAGTACATTCTGAGCGCTGAATGCAGAGAGCGCGTTGACAGAGATTTCAGAAAGAGTTGCTGAAATCGTGACCCTTTAAATATTTCGTCCTGTCTGTGTGAGGACTCAAGGTAAACCCTTTCAACTTGCTGTTCCTGTCAGGGTCTGGACCGCTTGTCTCAGAGGGTGTCCTACAGTCTGTCTGATTGCTTCTTCAGGGCGAAATACAGGTTGAGCAGTTAAAGCCATGCTGTCTTAGTACTCCTGTGTGATTGCTCTGCAGTGTCAAGAGGATCTATTCCAAACTACTACAGTGATGTGTCTGATTCCTTGCTTAATGTAGCTTCTGTCAGCTCTCCCGTTTAAAGGCCTACTCACTTCTTTGTAATTAATACGTGCTTTTAGGCTCAACCGCTTATCATTGTTTGAACCAACTGATACACTTGTGGCTATAAACAGCAATTTTCCATTCTGGTCCACATTTAATTAGCTGGGATTTTTCCTGGAGCATTTTGCATCCTTCTCTTTTCCCACAGCTTTTGTTATTGCTGTATCAGCATTGACAGACAGATTCCCTTTAACTGGCTGACTCATTTTGATACTTGAGTTGGGCCGGCTTGGGTCAGTGCTTGCTCCTGAAAGCTCATTCTGTGTCCCTTCAACATACCCATGCTTTTCTTTGAGCTCCATACTAGAACAAGATGGGTTGTGTTCACCTTAATGGCTTCAACTGGGACTTGGAATCAACTTGTTTTGTTCTTGGTGCCTGGGGGGAGGGGTGCCTTCACCAGGAAGGGTGTTAGAGACTACAGTGGCTTTGCTGAAAGCACTCATCTTTTCTTGACCATTCTTGCTTTAACCCTTGCAGCAGGACAGGCTATAAAGTGAATTTTTTTTAATGAAAATTCAACTTACACCTCTTGAAACTCCTGTCCAGATTTTTCTACATTCCACTGCACATTTATAGCTCCGATTGTCCTGCTTCTCTTATATTATAGAACAGTTTCCTCAGAGATTGAAATAGTTCACCCTGGAGGGAAACTCTTTAAACAGAAAGAAGATAAACTACTCAAATTAGCTTCAGGATGTCCCTGAAGCAGACCAGATTTACTAGGCCCTGCCAGGGCAAGCAATGAAAGCTAAGAGTCCCCCTCAGGCCAGATAAGCTTCAAAGAGCACTCTTGAGACCAGACCAGCTGTCTGGAAAAAGCAGGAACCAGCCAAACTGCCTGGAAGAGGTTTTAGAGACACTGAGTCACTTGAAAACGATGCTTTCCAACCGGATGAGCCGCCTTCAGGATGTGCAATGTGTTCCAGCTGCTGTGAGAAGTCACCGGTGCTAGGGTGGGCTTGAGTTATGCGGCTGTCTCTGAGTCATACCTGCTACTGTAAGTAACTCCTCACCCAATTCTTGTAAGTAACCACAAGGAAACTCACTGACATACCAAGTTGGACTTTACTGGTGTCTGAAAGACTCTAGCTAGTCCAGGAATGGCAAACATGGCTCTGTTTCTTCTTCTTCTTCTTCTTCTTCTTCTTCTTCTTCTTCTTCTTCTTCTTCTTCTTCTTCTTCTTCTTCTTCTTCTTCTTCTTCTTCTTCTTCTTCTTNCTTCTTCTTCTTCTTCTTCTTCTTCTTCTTCTTCTTCTTCTTCTTCTTCTTCTTCTTCTTCTTCTTCTTCTTCTTCTTCTTCTTCTTCTTCTTCTCCCCCATTCCCTCTGACTTGCTAAAAACCATTAGGTTACATTCATAAAGCTAGGCGCCAAGGTCTATTCCATGATTTGGCCATTTCTTCCTTCTGAGGGTAACTACCAAGGCCCAGCTATCAAAGTGCTGAAGTCGAGCAATCAAGAGCACCCTTTAACTCACCTAATTAACATGCCCAATTAAAATGTAAAAACTCATCCTTACACAGGGTTTCCTCCTTCACCTTTATAAGCCACCATTTTCCTGTGTGTCTCTGTTCTATCCAGAGGCAGTCCCACTCTGGGACAAATACCCCTGCCCCATGTTCCTTGTTCCCTTCCCCTTCTTCCTCAGTCTCTATCTCCTGTCTTGGTCTCTTATTCCGTGCCCTCTGTTCCTCTGGGTCAAATATGCTTTGTGCTGAGAACTTAGTCTTTTTGCTTCTTCTCTTATAATATTTCTATCTAGCAAGAAAAAGTCAAGGAGGGTACTGTGCATCCTAGGTAATTGTAGTGGCTGGTTTTGTGTCAACTTGACACAGCTGGAGTTATCACAGAGAAAGGAGCTTCAGTTGGGGAAATGCCTCCACGAGACCCAGCTGTAAGGCATTTTCTCAATTAGTGATCAATTAGTGATCCTTACCTTGTTCTTTGTTTCAGACAGGATCTTTTCCATTTTACCAATGAATATCCCAGAAGAGCACACAGGATTCTCTGGCTTCTGTGTTTCCTCTCGCCATGGGATCACAAAATTTTCAGAGGGCACCACTATGCCCAGTTTGACACAGGTTCTGAGCATTCAAATCATGTCTTCAAACTTCCACAAGTGTTTATCTCCCTGAAACATCTCTCTAGTCCCTTACCTTAAATTCTTAATTTTTAACCTGTCATTCTTCTAGCTAAATTAAGCATTTACGAAGCTCTTTAAGGGAACTCTATGATTTTTGAGAATGGGACATATCCATGATTTTTTTTGGAGGGAGGGGGCATGTTTTAGCTCTGAAATTTTAAATCTCATAATCCTCTTACTGAATTTATTCTAAATACCTTACAATTATATTTATGATGTTGCTGAATAAAGTTTTACAGTATTACCTTTTGGGCTAAAGTAGACATCAGCATGCTTATTTTGGAAAGGGTCATTTTGTTAAAGCATCTCATAACTCAATAGTTTTTTTATTAGATATTTTCTTCATTTACATTCCAAATGTTATCCCATTTCCTAGTTTCCTCTCCAAAAATCACCTATACCCTCTCCCTGACCTGTTCCACAACCCACCCACTCCTGCTTCCTGGCACTGGCACTGGCATTCCCCAGTACTGGGGCATATACTCTTTGCAAGACCAAGGGCC
>NC_034611.1:5054277-5062717 GCF_900095145.1 Mus pahari | reverse complement strand
TTGAGTATAGCCTTTTGTAGTAGGATCTGATGTTGTTTTGGATTTCCATTGGTTCTGTTGTTATGTCTCCCTTTTCACTTCTGATTTTGTTAATTAGGATACGGTCCCTGTGCCCTCTAGTTAGTCTGCGTAAGGGTTTATCTATCCGGTTGAATTTTCTCAAAAAAAAAAAAAAAAAAAAAACCAGCTCCTGGTTTGGTTGATTCTTTGAATAGTTCTTTTTGTTTCCACTTGGTTGATCTCAGCCCTAAGTTTGATTATTTCCTGCTGTCTACTCCTCGTGGGTGAATTTCCTTCCTTTTGTTCTAGAACTTTTAGGTATGCTGTCAAGGTGCTAGTGTATGCTCTTTCTAGTTTCTTTTTGGTGACACTCAGAGCTATGAGTTTTCCTCTTAGGACTACATTCAGTATGTCCCATAAATTTGGGTATGTTGTGGCTTCATTTTCATTAAAGTCTAAAATGTCTTAAATTTCTTTCTTTATTTCTTCCTGGACCAAGATATCATTGAGTAGAATGTTGTTCAGTTTCTACATAAATGTTGGCTTTCTATTATTTGTATTGTTATGAAGGTCAGCCTTAGTCTGGGGTGATCTGATAGGTTGCATGGGATAATTTCAATATTTTTGTATCCGTTGAGGCCTATTTTGTGACTGATTATGTGGTCAATTTTGGAGAAGGTACCATTAGGTGTTGAGAAGAAGATATATCCTTTTGTTTTAGGATACAATGCTTTGTAGAAATCTGTTAAATTCATTTGTTTCATAACTTCTGTTAGTTTCAATGTGTGTCTGTTTAGTTTCTGTTTCCAGGATCTGTCCATTGATGAGAGTAGGGTGTTGAAGTCTCTCACTATTATTGTGTGAGGTGCAATGTGTGCTTTGAGCTTTACTATAGTTTCCTTAATGAATATGGATACCCTTTCATTTGGAACATAGATATTTAGAATTGAGAGTTCATCTTGGCAGATTTTGCCTTTCATGAGTATGAAGTGCCCCTCCTTGTCTTTTTTGATAACTTTGGGTTGGAAGTCAATTTTATTTGATCTTAGAATGGCTACTCCAGCTTGTTTCTTGGGACCATTTGCTTGGAAAATTGTTTTCCAGCCTTTTACTCTGAGGTAGTGTCTGTCTTTTTCCCTGAGGTGGGTTTCCTGTAAACAGCAAAATGTTGGGTCCTGTCTGTGTAGCCAGTCTATTAGTCTATGTCTTTTTATTGGGGAATTGAGTCCATTGATATTAAGACATATTAAGGAATAGTAATTGTTGCTTCCCGTTTTTGTTGTTGTTGTTGTTGTTGTTGATGATGATGATGATGATGATGATGATGATGATGATATAGTTGGGATGCTGTTCTTGCAGCTATCTTCTTTTAGGTTTGTTGAAGGATTACTTTCTTGCTTTTTCTAGGGCATAATTTCCCTCCTTGTGTTGGAGTTTTCCCTTTATTATCCTTTGAAGGGCTGGATTCATGGAAAGATATTGTGTGANTTTGGTTTTGTCATGGGATACTTTGGTTTCTCCATCTATGGTAATTGAGAGTTTTGTTGGGTATAGTAACCTGGGCTTGCATTTGTCTTCTCTTAGGGTCCATGTGACATCTGCCCAGGATCTTCTGGCTTTCATAGTCTCTGGTGAGAAGTCTGGTGTAATACTAATAGGTATGCCTTTATATGTTACTTGACCTTTTCCCCTTACTGCTTTTAATATTCTTTCTTTATTTAATACATTTTTTGTTCTGATTATTATGTGTCAGGGGGGATTTCTTTTCTGGTTCAATCTACTTGAAGTTCTGTAGGCTTCTTGTATGTTCATAGACATCTCGTTCTTTAGATTAGGGAAGTTTTCTTCTATAATTTTTTTTGAAGATATTTACTAGCCCTTCAGTTGAAAATCTTCATTTTCATCTATACCTACTATCCTTAGGTTTGGTCTTCTCATTGTGTCCTGGATTTCCTGGATGTTTTGAGTTAGGATCTTTTTGCATTTTGCATTTTGCATTTTATTTGATTGTTGTGTCCATGTTTCCTTTGGAATCTTCTGCATCTGAGATTCTCTCTTCCATCTCTTGTATTCTGTTGCTGTTGCTCGCATCTGTGGTTCCTGATTTCTTTCCTAGGATTTCTATCTCCATAGTTGTCTCACTTTGGGTTTTCTTCATTGTTTCTACTTCCTTTTTTAGATCTTGGGTGGTTCTGTTCAATTCCATCACCTGTTTGATTGTGTTTTCCTGTAATTCTTTAAGGGATTTTTGTGTTTCCTCTTTAAGGACTTCTGTTTAGCAGTGTTTTCCTGTAATTCTTTAAGGGATTTATGTGCTTCCTCTTTAAGGACTTCTACCTATTTAGCAGTGTTCTCCTGTATTTCCATAAGTGAGTTATTAATGCCCTTCTTAAAATCCTCTACCAGCATCATGAGATATGATTTCAAATCTGAATCTTGCTTTTCAGGTTTGTTGGGGTATCCAGGACTCACTGTAATAGCAGTACTGGGTTCTGGTGATGCTGAGTGGTCTTGGTTTCTGTTAGTAAGAATCTTATGTTTGCCTTTCACCATCTGGTAATCTCTGGTGTTAGATGTTCTAGCTGTCTCTGGTTGGAGCTTGTTCCTCCTGTGATTCTGTTAGCCTCTGTCAGCACTCCTGGGAGTCCAGCTCTCTCCTGAGTCTCAGTGGTCAGAACCCTCCCTAGAGGCCAACTCTCCCCTGGCGATATAGGTGTCCAGAGGTCTGGGTCTCTGCTCTGCCTCCTGGCTGAAGATGAATCCCGAAGGGACCCTGTCTAAGAAGCTCTATTGCTTCTCTGGCCCGCGCTCTCCTGCATGGACTGGTCTCTGTGTGACCCAGGATACAAGATGACTCAATACTTTTTAATTGTTTGCTTTTCCTTTTTTCTGAATGACAATTATAATAAATGATCTGAAATATAGAAGCTCCTCTACTTACAAATAGCTTTATTTCCAAAAAGTTAATCTACATCCCCAAGGCTAGTTCAAACTGACAACATACAAGCAATGCTCGAGCCTCTGGTAAGAATGATTACATGTAGGTTCAGATAACTGAAGTCAACCAACATAGAGAAAGCAACATAGAGAGAGCTGCATGAATGAATGTTACACCTGGAGAAACAACATCAGGTGCAAATTCTAGTTAAAAAAAAAAAAAAGTAAAATAAAATCTCAAGATGAACGCCAGCTAAAATTAACTTAATTATTTAGTAGCAACTGCCATGTTCTCTAATGAACTGAACATTAATTTAAAAAGTGGATTTAAGAATAGCAAGCTGAATGCAGGGTTTGGACCTAGGCTCCCTACACATTTATAGTAATATGCAACCTGGTCTTCACATGAGTCCCTAACATTGGAGTGGAGGCTGTCTCTGACTCTAGTGCCTGCCATTGGACCCCTTCCCCTACCCGGACTGCTTGGTTGACCCTCAGTGGGAGAGGATATGCCTATTCCTGCTGGGACTAGATGTCCCAGGGTGGGGTGGTACCCAAGGGGGCTTCTTCTTCTCCTCGGAGATGGGGAGGGGTAAAGTAACGAGGAGAGGGATGTAAAAGGGTGGGACTGGGAGGAGAAGAGGAGGGATGTGGGGCTGCAATCAGGATATAAAGTAAATTAAAATAAATAAATTATTGGAAAAAAAGGAATAGCAAGCTGAAAGTAGGCTTGTACTTTCAGATACGTGGGCATGTTCTTGAAGTTTGTGTTAAATAAATGTAGGTTTGAATCTGGCGAGGATGCTTGGTGGTAGATAGTTAAAAACCCTGAGTTCAATTTCCATACACACATGTTGTGCACATGTATTTATATATGCACATTAAGATATACTGCGGTATGTATATATTTAAGATCCTTCACTCTCCATATAATACCCAAATGCTAATGTAATCCATATTTGGCATATCGCATAGGAATATTTAATTCTGCTATAGAAAGCCAGCAAAATATGTGTGATGAGTGAAAGCCATGAGGTGGTTAAGCACACATAGTAATTAAGAAAGCAACTTCTAAACACTGAGAAAGCTTCCTAGAGGTACTAATGGTGCATAATGAGTAGGCAAGCAGCTCCAGAGATCCAGGCACAAGACCGCAAGAATCCTTAAACACAAAGCATTTTAGTAACTTCTAAGGCATGTTGACTATAGTAAAGTATATGGAACTTGTGCTGGAACAAACACAAATAGTACTCAGATAGAAAGGGATGAAACAAGCAAGGATCAAGCCTAGATCCTGTTGCCTAGAATCCAGAAGCTACAGTCTTAGCTATCCTTCACCATTTTAGCAACACTGCCATGTTCTTGTTCTAGTCCAGATTTATGCTTGGCTCAAAAAATTTCAAGGAAGCCTGTTGTTACTCTCTAAGCCTGTTGGCAGGTACCAACTTTCAGAAGGCATATTTGATGCATCTCTTGAGTTCAAAAAGTGGGTGTATTTTCATTAGATAAATCTCCATTTGATTGGCTTTTTTAATAGTCATATCATCAATTGAAAGGAATTATGAATCAGAGAGAAAAAATGAGAAATCTGCCCTGTTTGCAGCCCATCCCAGGAGACTCAGTCTCTCCTTTATCTCATGGCATCTTGCCATCTGTTTTTAAAGAGTTTAATAAACCATATAATTTAGCTTGTGATTTGTTTCATGACAAAGAGTATCAACTCTGTCTAAGTCAGTTTCTGTAAACAGTGGCCGTAAGCTCAAAACTTTATAACTCCTTGACTACTTTTGGTTCTGTTTTAATCTCAGCCAAAAAGTTCTGAGAAGTATACCACTGTTTCAACATAATAATTTCTCTAGGCAACTAAAACCACTGTGGGTCACACATCTATAGTAGGACACTATCCACATCACATATCACCTTTGTACTGTGAACCTAACAAAAAGAGCTCCCTACAGTTGGGTGAAGTGGTGATATTTAAAGAGAGAGCAGATGGAGGACAGGGCTTCTAGAGAGATAAGCTCAAACACCAGCTGCCCTTGCAGAGGATTCAGTCCTGGCTCCCAGGACCAGGGGGTGGATGACAGCAATCCAGAACTACAGTTTCAGAGCATCTGACACCCATTTCAAGTCTCTATGGGCACCAGCATATAGATTGTGACATACATAAACATAGGCTCTCTGAGATAAGGTTTCTGTTACAGTAATCAAACACCACAGGCAAAATCAACATGGGAAGGAACGAGTTTATTTGACTTTCACATATACATGGTGGTCTATCATCAAAGGAAGTTTGGCATGGAATTCGGAGCAGGACCAAGAGATAGGAACTGAAGCAGAAGTCACCCAGAAACTCTGCCTAATGGCTAAGTCCACATCGCTCCTGCTCTCTTATAGCACCCAGCACCACCATCACAGGTGAGACTGGCCACAGTGTGTGTGGCTCTCCCACATTAGTCATCAGTTTACAAACACCACAGCTTTGCCTACAGGCCAATCTGTTGAGGGTATGACAACTGGTCTTGGCCGTTATCTTCACTCTATCTAGAATTAACCTAAATGGCTGGGTACAACTGTAAGGGATTTTTTTTTCTTAATTGAATTGTTTGAAATGGGAAGACTCACTTTTAGACCAGTTCTTTTGAAATGTGACTATCTATCTTTAATCTGGGCCACATCTTCTGCTATGCAGCCTATGGAAAGAACATGGAAGAAGGGAGCATGCTCTCTCTTTATCTACTTCCTCTCATTGACTAGTTCATTCATTCATTGGCCTTAGAGCCCACTTCTTTAGGATTCCATTATATACTGAAGACCAACTGAGACATCTAGCCTTACAGATTAAACAATTACTGGAGTCATGGACATTATGTTGGTAAACAACCATTGTTGGACTGGCTGGATCAGAGCCTGTATGCCATCTGTGTGTATGTGTGTGTGTGTGTGTGTGTGTGTGTGTGTGTGTGTGTGTGTGTGTGTGTGTGTGTGTATGTGTGTGTGTGTGTGTGTGTGTGTGTGTGTGTGTGTGTGTGTGTGTGTGTTTGTGTGTGTATGTGTGTATGTGTGTGTGTGTAGTCAGAAATATGTTTTATATAAACATATAATAAATACACAAAATATATTTTGTAAAAACACACACACATACACACACTTGCACATGCATGCACACACACACACATATGAATTTATTCTGTTGGTTCTGTTGTTCCTCTAAGCCCTGACTAATAATGAGGGCACTTTCTCAATTGAGGATCTGTCTTCCCAAATATCTTGAGTTTGTGTCAAGTTGACATAAAACTAACCAGCACATACAGAAAACACTCAAATTTAAAAAATAAAAATAAAAATAAATACATGTCTTTAAGGAGAGGGTTAAAAAGAAAGACTGAGATGCAAGTGAAAGTTTAGATAATACTCGACTCTACTGTGTTGGCTTTGAGATGATTTTGGGGTAGAAGTGAATGTAGCAGTTAGCTGCTCAGTTAACATCTGTCTCACTCATTCTAGCATTTCACTTCCTCAAATGTGTTCCTAGTCCTATCCTCTTGTGCACCTCAGATTCCATACATCAAACCCCAAAATTATACAAATAGATGTTTCTTTTATTAGGACTCTAGATAGAGATATCTGTAGGACAGAACTTGCTCTTGTTTCGGGGACCTGAGTTTAGCTCCCAGAACCCATACTAGGAAACTCACAACCATCTACAACCAAATACTGCAGAATACGGGGATTGGGGTAAGCTAACTGGCAAGTACATAAGAGTTTACCTTCCCGATCTTTGCTCCAGTGCGCACAGGCTCCGGTCATTGCCAGGGAGAGGGCAGACTGCAGAAGGGACACAGCTTCTGAGACAGACACCATTTCTGGCTCCAGGCATTCAGGCACCAACCCCACCAGAAGGGAGGTGTCCGCCCGGGAGCGCTCTCACTGCCTGCTCTCACTGCCTGAGCCTGTGCACTCAGGTTCCAGTCTGCACTGGTGAGAGTGTGGACAACTGAAGCTACACAGCTTTGAAACAGACAGAAGCACTCTAGCTTCTGGGACAGGCTCCAGACATCTGGGCACCTTCCCTGCCAGAGGAAAGGTGGCCACCTGGGAGGGCTCTGTCTGCCAGAACAGGTGAGAGAGGCATATTGTGTCCAGGGTCCCTCAGAGTCTAGCCTGTGCAGGTGAGTGTGCAAACTGCATAGACGACACATCTTCTTGGACAGGCCCCGTTTTGGGCCTACATCTTCAGTCAGGAGGCAGATCTGAATGCCAGGCCTCTGTGCANCTTCCCTGCAAGAGGAGAGCTTGCCTGCAGAGAGTAATCTGACCACTGAGACTCAGAAGAGAGCTGGATTCCCAGGACTGCTGACAGAGGCTAACAGAATCACAGAAGGAACAAGCTTCAACCAGAGACAACTATAACAACTAACTCCAGAGATCACCAGATGGTGAAAGGCAAACGTAGGAATCTTACTAACAGAAACCAAGACCACCCACCATCATCAGAACTCAGCACTCCCACCTCAGCCAGTCCTAGACACCCCAACACACCCAAAAAGCAAGACTCGGATTTAAAAGCATACCTCATGATGCTGGTAGAGGACTTTAAGAAGGGCATTAATAACTCCCTTAAAAAAATACAGGAGAACGCTGGTAAAGAGGTACAAGTCCTTAAAGAAACACAGGAGAACACGGCTAAACAGGTGATTGAATTGAACAAAACCATCCAAGACCTAAAAAGGGAAGTAGAAATAATAAAGAAAACACAAAGTGAGACAACTCTGGGGATAGAAACCCTAGAAAAGAAATCAGGAACCATAGATGTGAGCTTCGGCAATAGAATACAGGAGATAGAAGAGAGAATCTCAGCTGCAGAAGATTCCATAGAGAACATGGGCACAACAATCAAAGAAAATGCAAAATGNAAAAAGATCCTAACTCAAAACATCCAGGAAATCTAGGACACAATGAGAAGACCAAACCTTCGAATAATAGGAGTAAATGAAAATGAATATTTTCAACTTAAAGGACCAGCAAATATCTTCAACATAATTATAGAAGAAAACTTCCCGAACCTAAAGAAAGAGATGCCCATGAACATACAGGAAGCCTACAGAACTCCAAATAGNCTGGACCAGAAAAGAAATTCCTCCTGACACAAAATAATCAGAACAACAAATGCACTACATATAGAATATTAAAAACAGAAAGGGAAAAGGCACATATAAACAAGTAACATATAAAGGCAGGCCTATTAGAAATACACCAGACTTCTTACGAGAGACTATGAAAGCCAGAAGATCCTGGACAGATGTTATACAGACGCTAAGAAAACACAAATGCCAACCCAGACTATTATACCCAGCAAAATTCTCAATTACCATANATGGAGAAACCAAAGTATTCCATGATAAAACCAAATTCACACAATATCTATTCACGAATCCAGCCCTTCAAAGGATAATAAAGGGAAAACATCAACACTAGGATGGAAACTACATCCTAGAAAAAC
>NC_034611.1:5047523-5054266 GCF_900095145.1 Mus pahari | reverse complement strand
CCACCACTACGTGTGTGTGTGTGTGCTTGTGTGTATAAGTTTAACCTGGACTCTAATGTCAGCCTTTGATGCATTTTTTATTTTACAAAAATCATATTTTGTCATTTCCTTTCATGCAAAATTACTGAGAGGTAAGTCTTTTTTTTTTTTTCTGACATTAATCTTCTAACTTTTTGTACTCACATTTTACTTTTTACTTGCAAATTACACATCTTTACTTGCAAATATCCACTGCAATGAGCCATTGGTCTAGTTCAAGAACTCTGTGGCTTCTGCTACAGTATCATTATGGGATCCTCCTTAGGACTCCTCTTAGATCTCCTGTTGTTGCCCTGGGTCGTGGAGATTGCAGTTTTGGATCTGTAGGACCGGCCCCTTCATGCACTCTAGCAGTTTATAGATGGGGTGGATGTTGGGGTGGGCCAACTCTAACCCCTGGATCTGGGCCTGGGTGGAGGCTGAATTGGTCACCCTGATATCTCTCCTACATCCTCACTCACCATCAGGCCAGGTGAGCTCTCCATCACTGCCCTTAACACAGCAAGCAAGGGGCAGGGCCAGCTCTCCTGCATTCACCCTCTCAGGGCCAGCTCACCCTCATTAGCATCAGGAGAGTCAGCCCTACTGTGCTGCCCAGGTAAGGGACAGGGCCCACTCTCCCAAGTGCTGCAGCCAGTGAGAGACAGGGCCAGCTCAGCACAACTGTTGGACATTAACATAGTCCCTGGCAGCAGCCCAGACCAGAGACTTCCACATGACCTTTGGTGGTAATATGAGCCATAGATATTGACATAGGCCCCTGCTGCTGCATGGCCACAGACCCCAGACATGGCCCTCAGTGGCAGCATAGGCTAGGACTTCAGCATGGCCTCAGGTGGCAGGGCAAGCTACTCCCATCAGGCTGTTCTCCAACCTGGCATCTCTCTTCACAGTGCTTAAACTGTTCTCTTCCTCTCCCATCTCTCTACCATGTACTTGCACGTCGAAGTGGCTCCCACTGCAGGCAGGCCCAAACCGGAAACTTCTAATCCTTAGAGATTCTCTGATCTAAAATACAGTTAGTCAATAAAAATGAGAATGGTTATTATTCTACTCTGAAACTTCAGCTGATCAGTGGGTGGGTTCAGATGAGAATATGGGATAATCTTGCTAAGAATTTGTTCTACGAGTAGAAATACTGAATGTGAACATGGAGAAAGTCTGTTATGTCACTGCTTATGTCCACTGCACTGCTACCCTGTTGTCCCTTCTTGGCCTTCTATTGGCTGTGGTTATGAAACCACCTCATGCTTTCCTCTTCCAAACACAAAAGGAAAGAGGAACCAAATGATGTGGGCATATGTGTGGATAATCCTGCATAGCAAGCCAGTGAAGAAAATAAGTCAATTGCATCTCAAGACTTATAGTGAATCTGAACTAAATAGGGGTGTGCAAAGCACGTTGGGAGAGACATAAACCAAACCAGGCAAACAACCAAAGCAAACAAAAAAGCAAAAAAAATCTGGGATACACACTGGGATGCACACTGGGATGCACACTGGGATGCACACTGAGATACACACTGGGATGCACACTGGGATGCACACTGGAATGCACACTGGAATGCACACTGGAATGCACACTGGGATGCACACTGGGATACACACTTGGATACACACTGGGAAAGTGTTATCTGGGTGCTTGAATTGCTAAAAATTAGCATCAGCATTGCATAGGGTGGCCTCACATTATTGCTCTAATTTGCATTTCCCTGATGACATGCAACAGAGCCCCTTTTTGACATCCACGTTGACTACTTGCACAGCTTCTTTAGTGGGGTATCTGTTCATACTTTATGCTCATTTCTTACTAAGTGTTTTATTGGTCCATTTTCGTGTCTTTGTGGATACAAGTTGTTTATCATATATGTGTTACACAAGCACAGATGGAGCATTCCTAATCTAAAACTCGGAAACACTGAACACAGGAAGGTTTTTCCAGAATATCTGAGAGTTCAAGTTGTCAGACAGGTGAGGTTCAAATGATAAAATCTATGCATTTATTTCAAAATCCAAGTATCTCCCTGGCTTTCCAAAGGAGCAGAGCACAGAGTAATGTTTCTTCAGGAAAGGGATACCTGTGGAGGTGTGAGACACGTCTGGTACTGGACACTTATAACCGTGAACCACGTTTCTCTGTGTGTGCAGGTACATTTGTACACATGTAGGGTAAGCATGCTAAACCTCCGATGTCACTCCTCAGTTTGTCTGCCTTGTGACTTGAAGCAGAGTTTCTCACAGGCCTGGAACTCACCAACTGGCTCAGCCTTCCTGGCTAGTGAGCCCTGGGGTTCCAGCTGCTCTGTCTCTCCGGGGCTGTGACTGCAAGCCCACAGGACATGTTCCATTTATGGCCTGGGAATTGAGCTCAGCTTTTCATGTCTCTTGTCCCTGAGCCATCTCTTCTGTTGGTGTTCTGTCTAGACTCCATCCCCACAGCTGCTGGCAACAGCCAGATAGGCCTGGCCCACTCTGAAAGGGGCTGCTTGTCCCCTCCTCTCCTTCTTGTCTCTCTTGTTCTCATACTCTCTTGCCTCTTGCCCTCTTGCTCCTTCTCTGTCCCTATTCCCTTTCCCCCCCTCTCCATGAGTTGGTAGCTGACCCTACTTCTCTACTCTCTCCTTTTTTCTGCCTTTCTCAGCCTCTAGCACCCTCTTAACTCCCCTCCCCACACCCTAAATAAACTCTAATCTATACTATACCATCAGGTGGCTGGTCCCTCAGGAGAAAGGGATGTCTCAGCATGGGTCCGATGAGGCACCCCCTTCTCCCACACCTCACCACACCCCCATAGAACATATCTTATTATTTCTTTATCATTTTATGCTCACAACACCTTCAGCCCACCTTCTGTCACACAACATCCTGCTGCCTATAGAACATTTGCAAAATCAAACGAATGGCTCTCAGCTCTTCGTTTGCTTCCATGCTTATCGAAATGCAAATAGGGCTAACTTGCTGATTTCCTCATTTATCTATAGAAATAATTAATGACTGTCAACACAGAAACAGAGCAGCGGTGTTCCCAGCTGGAAACCACTCTAGGCTTCAGAAATGTATTTGCAATTACAGTGCAAGGTCATTCAAACATTACAAAAATAGGATTTAATTGTGTTTGGGTAAAATTATTCCTAATAAATGTATCCAGTGAATTCAAGATTCACAGTGGGAATAAGAAGTAAATGAATATTTCTTCAAAGGGGTTTTCCCTCCACCCTCAGCAGTGACAACATTCAACTGGCCTTCTCGCCTGGAGAGACCCCCGACTCTAGCCAGCACGGTCTGATGTAGAGCTGGTCTTTTCTGCTGCGCATGGACTTTGCTGCTCTGTGCACACATGTGCTGGATGAATAAAGTGCTTTGTTTCTGTTATTAAGACATTGACACAAATATCCCTGGAGGCAGGAAGAAAGACTTCAGAATTCAATTGAACTCCTTGAGGTTTCAGTCCTTGTCTGATATGGATTCTTCTTTGTCTGCCCCCTCCCCTCTTTTAAATGGAGACTTCACACGGCAGGGGACTGACAGACCCTGAAATCAACAGGAAATGAACTCTTTTTGCAACTCCGAGTGCTGAGGCCAGACTCTCAGTCCTTGTGAAAGAAGGAGGTGTGTTTGGACCAAAATGAGATAGAGGCCATTTGGGGACTGCCGGGTTGGTCCAGTTTTTCAGGCTTGTCCCCACCACGGCCATGGTGGTAGCTACCTACCATTATTTTTAGGCTGTTTGGTGATGAAAGAAGTGTAAGTTCAGGGAAGATGTTTTCAACAGATTTCCATCAATAGATTGGTGAACTAGAGAAAATAGTAACATTTTCATTTGTTAAAGTAACTTCTCAAAGAGGAGCTGTCAGAATTTGTGACATGTTGTGTTCACTGTGAAACTCAACACTGTTCATTGGAACTTCGGTTTTGTTTTTCTCTGTCTTCTTCTGTCCCAGAGTTTCATGATAAATATGGCTGTGTTGTCCTTTTTAATTCACTCTTAATATATTCCATTTGCTGGCAGGTATGGTGATTCACACCTTTGATCCCAGTACTCCTAAAACAGAAGCAGGAATCTGAGGCCAACCTGGCCTTCATAGTGACTTCCAGGTCTGCCAAAGCCACATACAAAGGAGGCCTTGTCTCAGACAGACATAAAAAATAAATAAATAAATAATTTCTTTTAAATTGAGTTTGTAGGTAGAAATTTTGTATTCAAATGAATAATAATAATAATAATAATAATAATTCAATAAATACATTTAAACTTAAAATCTCAAAGCCAACCTTGTATGGTGGCGCATGCCTTTAATCCAGATCCTCTAAGAAGATGCAGTGTAGGGGCAGGCTAATGGCTGGGAGTCCAAAGCCAACCTGGATTATTTAGTGACTCCAGCTCAGTTAGGACTGTATAATGAATCCTATCTAAAACAAGACAAAGAACAGGCTATGCAGACTTCTATAAGGAGATGTGAGACAGTTGCTCTTAGGGAAAAAAAAATGCCATTTAGTTATGTTTTGTTTGTTTGTTTCTTTGTTTGTTTTGCCAATTGTTCTTTTTAACTTGAAAATGTCATAGATATTTATGGATTTCAATTATGGATTTTTTAACTTTCCATTGCAAAAACTTTCAGACAAGTAGAAAAGTATAAAGTTTGCTCGGTAAAGCCCCAAAATACCCATGAAACCGCTGCGAAGCAGTCAACTGAAGGACAGTACTGGGGAGTGGAGGAGATTAACTCAGTAGATACAGTGCTTGCTATAGATGCATTAGGACCTGGATTCAGTTCTCAGTACCTACAAGCATGTAATCTCAGGTTTGGGGAGGCAGCAGAACCCCCCAGCAAGTCCAGCCAATGGCTAAACTCCAAGTTCAGTGAAAGACCCTGTGTCAAAGATTAAGGTAGGGAGCAATTGATGAGAATACCTGCCATTGGCCTTTGTTCTCCATGCATGCATATGGACACACACACACACACACACACACACACACCCCACATACACACATATACATACAATATATATTAGAAATTCAACCATAAGAACTTGTCAGGATATTGGCAGATAAAGCATTCCCAAATGTATGGCAGCATAGCCAAGACAGAAGAGCCTAAACTCCCATTGGTGGACAAATGGACAACAGAAACATGCTGTGAACTGGAAACACAGCCAAGTGGTGGAGCTTGCTTCAATCAAATCTTAGCACCACCAAAAGAAGAGAAGAAATGACAAATGGAAGAAAAAGAAAATGGGATATTTTCAGCATTAGAAAATGCTTGTGACAATGTGAGGAGACCTAGAAGGCACTATACTAAATGAAACAAGAAAGGCATAGCATACACTCTCATTTACTACATATTTATTCTATTGGTTCTTTTTTCTTTTGAGAACCCTAACTATTATAGAATTGAACTCAGAGTCTTTCTTATGTCAAGCAACTGCTTTGCCACTGAGCAGCATCCCAGCCCTGATATTCCATAAAAACATAAACATACGTGCCATCTACCAAGCAGTCCTACAACTGGTAATATTTAATACAACTTGCCATTTCCCATGAAAGAATTTTAAATCATCCACTTCACTACAATGAGTGATTCATATGAGCCAAAGAAATGGAGAGACAATGGGGAAAATGTACAGGCCAACTTTCTCCTTAAGTTGTAGAAGATAAGTTCTAGGCATCTTCTATAAAGCACAGCACCTATGACTAAGTGCATAGCATACTTAAGGTTTACAATGAGAATATATACTCTTGTCACTGCACACAAAAACATAGTGATAGATACTGCAGGTGTCAGGAAGAAAGTTAGTGAAGGATTTGTTCGTGGCCTTGATGATAATGATGCTTTATGGCTGTTTATGCACCTCTATAATCATCAAGTCGTACGTGCTAATTATGCACAGTCTTTCACATGTCGATCATATTTCAAATATGTAGTGTTTTTAACCCAGTTAATCCAGCTCTGAGTTACTTATTACCTGCAACAGATCTGAAACCACGCACTTCACTAAAGATCCTGGCTCATCTTTCATGGCAAATGGCATGCAGAATGGCGGGTTTGTATAAAGTATTACCAGTTGTGGAACTACTGGATAGACAAATGGCCTATATGTTTATGTTTTTATGGAAAATCGGGGTTGGAATGTAGCTCAGTAGTTAGAGCAGTTGCCTGATGTGTTCAAGGCCCTGTCTTCAGTTCTGTCTTAGTCAGAGTTCTCTAAAGGAACAGAACCAATAGAATGAATAAATACTAAGAGGAGACGTAATAGACTGATAGGGTTTGAAGGGGTACCAACAGGAGCTATCTTACACTGGGGAGGTTGAGAACCTTTGTAGGTGAGGCTTGATGTTTCCCAACCCTCAATGTGAAACCCAAAGGCCAAGAGGTTTCCTGGTGAACCACTGGTCTTCAGTTCATGTTGGAAACCCAAAGTTGAGTCTGAATATCAGCAAAAGGTGGGCAAACCTGCCAGTGAGAGTGAGGCAGTCCAAAGCAAAGATTCCTTCCTGCATCTTTCATCGACAGCGTCACCAAAACATGCTGCTGGCATTTAGGGCGAGTCTTCCTACTTCAGTAATCGAATCACACAAATCCCTTAGAGAGGCTCCAAGCACCTTTCCTTTCAAATGCTTCTGATCCATTCACTGACAATCAATACTGAAAATCCTTAATGTGTGTGTGTGTGTGTGTGTGTGTGTGTGTGTGTGTGTGTGTGTGT
>NC_034611.1:5039515-5047518 GCF_900095145.1 Mus pahari | reverse complement strand
GAGAGAGAGAGAGAGAGAGAGAGAGAGAGAGAGAGAGAGAGAGAGTTGAAATATTACAAAGAGTGATAATTTGCATTGTTACCATCTTTGCCATTATCCCTAGACCTTAGAGGCTAGGAAATAGTTTTTTTTAATAAAAAAGATATATTTCATATGTCATATGGCAGCATAGGTTCATTTTAATATAGTACTTTTATTAACTCATTGAGGATTTTATACATGTATGCAATGTGCTTTAAATTGGGTGCTGCCCAAATACTTACTTATGGATATGGAGCTCTCTACATGACCTTACTTACTTAGGCCAGTCTCTTAAAGCAGTGCTTCAAAACCTTCTTAGTGCCGAGAACCTTAATACAGTGCTTCATGTTGTGGTGACCCCAACCATAACATTATTTCATGGCTGCTTTATAACTGTAACTGTAACTTGGCTCTTGTTATAAATCATAATGTACATACCTGCTATGTAACCCCTGTGAAAGGTGTCTCAACCCACAGGTTGAGAAACACTGCCTCAAAAGACACTGTGTCACTCTCTCTTCCCCACAAGGTATCACTTCTCAGCAGCGCTTGTTTTAGGGTGGGCCTCATGAGCCTTTCCATGCTGCAATGTGGCCTCTGCTTTGAGTTCAAGTGCAGCAGTCTGTTCATGTCCAAAGACACTGCTTTGCTCTGCTCCTGTGGGCACCTCAATCATGGGTCCATAGACATATTCACAGTAGTAGTACCTGTAAAATAGGTCTTAAATCCAATAAGAAGACAGTTAGTTGTTGCATGTAATTTTAAACGCATGCTTGCTCACTGCCCGGTGTTGTCCGAGCTGTAGCCGAGATCAACTGCCACCAATGGCCATCTTACCCAGCCCCACAGCTTGCTTTGTTAAGACACTCCGTCTCATTCAGCTCCACCAAACCAGCAGCTCTGACACTTTCCCAAGAACACTGTCTGGCTTTGCCAAGCGACCAACAACCACCCCTCCTGGAAAGTCTGGGAGCTGCTGTTGGAGTGCTACTAGCTAACTGCCCCGGCCGCCCACTCACTTCTCCTGCCTCCTTTAGCCCCAAGGAAGGAAAACACTAGAGACTTTATTATTTTAAAACTGGCCAGATAAATCCACGGCTGGGCAAAGAATCTATTGCTCTAAACTCATCAGTTATCATATATTGGAATTCTGCCAGTGGCAGAGGCCACCACCAATTCTAGTAGTCCCCAGACCTTACATGGCTTGTGCTCCTCTCTCTGAAGCCTGGCCAAAAATCTCTTTCTCTACCTCTTTCCCTCCTCTTCCTTCCGGGACCCTGAATTCCCACCTCTCTACTTTCACCCAGCGATTAGTTTCTGCCACCTTTATTAACATAATCAAGAAACAATTAGGGAGCCAGATTTCAGCATCAGCTCGTCCCGCTCCAGTTAGTTACCTCCAGAAAAGCCATGCCGCTCTTGCACCCATAGGTCTATCCTGCCATGCCAGCGGCTATTGTAGTTCACAAGGTTCATGGCTGTGGAGGCTGTTGATGACTCCTCCCTCAGCAGCCTGCATACTGCCTTCCAGTCCTCTGAAAGCTAGCCAACAGAGTGGAAGCTTCCTGATCAATACCAATGATTCCTTCATGTCCTGTGACCAAAGTCTGTGGTATCTTCAGCGCAAGCACACATCATGAACATGTGTTCCTCAGTTGGTTGGTATTATATGAAGCTGTGGAACTTTCTAGTAACTGGTCAGCTAGCAAAAGGAGTACACTAGTAGTAGTATTAAAAGTGGTAGGCCAACGCAGGCTTCCTCGTAGCTCTCTGCTTTCAGTCTGCCTGGATCTGAGCAATTCTCTTTCACATACAACTCCTGTCATTGACTGGACTGTCCCTTTGTACTTGCCCTAGCACAGTAAACTGAAACTCTCTGAAACCAGGAGCAAAACGAAGCCTCTCTTCTTTAAGCAGATTTTCCCAGTGATTGTAGTTAGTGACATGAAGATAATGAATACAATGTTTGAAGTAAAACTTAAACTGGAGACAAAAGAAGCTTAACCTCGTGAATCTTTTATTATATCATTATACACTGAGTCTCTGTTCTTAACACCAGACAGTTTCTCATACTCCACTCCACTGCACAGTGTGTGCACGGGGGCGGGATGGAGACAAAAACAATCACCAATGATGACTGCTGGAATATAACACCAAGTTCACAGTTGTTCTCTCTCTCTCTCTCTCTCTCTCTCTCTCTCTCTCTCTCTCTCTCTCTCTCTCTCTCTCGCAGTACAGGACATAGAGCTGGGATCCTGTAGATGGCAGGCTAACACTCTACTGGTGAGCTGAATTCCAAGCCCTTGTTCTCTGTATTTTAATTGACTCTCACTCTTTATAAATGTTTCCATGTTTGTTTGTTTTAAATATATTTAAGCTGTCATATATGTGTGTGTACATATATGTGTATATATATACATATATATACATATATATATATATATATATATATATATATATATATATAGAGAGAGAGAGAGAGAGAGAGAGAGAGAGAGATGGAGCGATAGAGAGGGAGATGGAGACGGTATGTGTTCACCATACTCATATGAAGGTTAGAGGACAACTTCAAATGTCATCTTCTACTGTAGACCCTGGGGATTAAACACAGACTGTCAGGTGTATGACAAGTGCTTTTACCTGGAATTAACTCAATGGCCTAAGTTTCTGTGTTTTAAAAGACATCTTGTAGGCTGAGTGCAAGAATGGGTACCTAACACTTCAGAGGCAGAGGCAGGAGGATCAGGAGTTTGAAGCCAGCCTTGGCTACATAACGAGTTTGAGCCAAATGAGATGATATCCTGTCTTAAAAAAAAGAAAGAAGAACAAAACAAACAATCCCCCAGTAGAAAACACCACCACCAAAAATTATGATTTCCACAACGTTTTAGTCATTTCAACAATTAGTCATTTGTTCCACTTGAGCTTGAGTTTTTGATCTTTAGGAATTCTTTAACGTTGAATTTTGTTCTATAATTACATAAAATGTTAACAGACTTTGAAATGTAACAGGAGATCTTCAGAGAATTTCATCCCAGACTTCTCTGAAATAGTTTAGTTTTAATTCTATTAACTCCTTAAAAGAGTAGCTCTAACCTTAAGTCTACATTCTCTGAGGAATTCTCACTTGGTCTTGGGACAGACATTTGTTTCCCTGCTTCCCAGCCAACCTCTCTTTCTTCTGTGGTAGCTATGGATCTCATTCTCAGTGGGCATAATTGATGTAGGGTCAAGAGTAAAATCCAAGCCTGGCCAAGAAAACCAGGGTAATTAATAAAAACTGGATCTCATCTAAGAAGCCAGACACATAACTTTCCTAAATGTTAGCTCTTTCTTCTACAAATGATACCATGAACAGTAATAAACAACAAAGCTATATAAGAACTAGAAAATGTAACTCAAGAGATAAAGCCCTGGTGAAGGGTTTAGTTTCTACTACCCCACTGTAAGCTCTGTGTGGACCGTGCTACCAGCCCCTGCCCAGATTCTCTTGAATCCACGGATGAAACACACACATTAGCTCACTTACAACCTGCCTCGTGGCTCAGTGGCTGGGCTCTTCTGAGCCTCCCTCGGCTAGCGTGCCCTTCTCTTTGCCCCTTGCTCAACACCTCTGAATCTGCTCTCAACTTAGTTGCCCAGTTACCTTCTCCTTGCTCAACACTTCTAAATTTGTCCTAGCTTAATTACACTTCTAATCACCCGCCTGCTACTTCAAGCCCAATCAGGGAAGCGGTCAATGGCTGCTCTACCGGAAACCTCACATGGCTCTTCCTCCTGAGCTTGGCAAATCCCTTTCCTCCTCCAGGAGTCTGGAAGTCCCGCCTCTTCGGCCCAGCCATTGGCCGCTGGCATCTTTGTTGATTGATCAAGAACTAATAATTGGGGAACAGGACCTTCAGTGTTCACCACCAGATTCCCAAAGAAAACATCAGAACCCCCCCCATACACTCACATAGCATATGCTTAGATGCTGAACATCATTTATTAAGTATATAGAAGACAAAGTCAGGCTTGCGGGTGGTAGTGTGACACAGACCTGTAGTCCCAGCAAAGACTGCAAGTCTGAGGTTTCTCTAAGCTGCACAGCAAAACCTGTATCAAAATAAAACATTGCATTAACTCCTTAAGCTTAAGTCAGGATTTGCAGTGTAAATATAAGCGCTTTACATACACCCCCCTTTTCTCCTTCTCTTCTTAGGCATGGTATAGGTGGCATTATTCCGGTAGGCCTACCTGTATGAATGAGGGAAAGTCAACATACTAAGCAATGTCTCACTTTGCTCATCTATAAAATGGGAATCATTGTAGCACGTACTTCACAGACGTTTTGAGAATATATAAACAAGTGCAGAAAGCTTGGGGAATCATCTGGAATGGAATGTAATAACCACCTGTACGGTCAGGCTGCAGGCTGGCTCAGGCTTTTCCAGCTTTTAGGAGAATAGTGGCAGACCCTAAAAGGAGCACACAGCAGGAGGTGCACAGGATGCCACCCACACCAGCAGCAGCAGGGATAAGAATGGATCAATATGCATTCTTCTACATGCTGACCTCTAGCTGAACGAGCACCATTTGTTGAAATTGCTGTCTTTTTTCCACTGGATGGTTATAGCTCCTTTGTCAAAGATCAAGTGACCATAGGTGTGTGGGCTCATTTCTGGGTCTTCAGTTCTATTCCATTAATAAACCTGTCTATCACTGTACCAGTACCATGTACTTTTTATCACAATTGCTCTGTAGTACAGCTTGAGGTCAGGCATGGTGATTCCACCAGAGGTTCTTTTATCGTTGAGAATAGCTTTTGCTATCCTTGTTTTTTTTGTTTTTGTTTTTGTTTTTTTGTTTTTTTGTTTTTTTGTTATTCCAGATGAATTTGCAAATTTCCCTTTCTAATTCATTAAAGAATTGAGTTGGAATTTTGATGAGGATTGCATTGAATCTATAGATTGTTTTCAGCAAGATGGCCACTTTTACTATATTGATCCTGCCAATCCATGATCATGGGAGATCTTTCCATCTTCTGAGGTATTCTTCAATTTCTTCTTCAGAGACTTTAAGTTCTTGTCATACAGATCTTTTACTTGTTTTCTTAGAGTCACACCAAGGTATTTTATGTTATTTGTAACTATTGTGAAGGGTGCTGTTTCCCTAATTGCATTTTCAGCCGACTTATCCTTTTGAATAGAGGAAGACCCTTGATTTGTTTGAGGTAATTTTATATTCAGCCACTTAGCTGAAATTGTTTATCAGGCTTAGGAGTTCTCTGGTAGAATTTTTGGAGTCACTTAAGTATATCTATCATATCATCTGAAAATAGTGATATTTTGACTTCTTCCTTACCAATTTGGATCCCCTTGATCTCCTTTTGTGGTCCAATTGCTCTGGCTAGAATTTCGAGTACTATACGGAATAGATAGGGCGAGAGCGGGCAGCCTTGTCTAGTCCCTGACTTTAGTGGGACTGCTTCCAGCTTCTCTCCATTTAGTTTGATGTTGGCTACTGTTTGCTGTGTACTGTTTTTACTATGCTTAGATCTGGGCCTTGAATGGGATGTTGAATTTTGTCAGATGCCTTCCCAGCATCTAATGAGATTGTCACGTGGTTTTTTTTTCCTATGTTTGTTTATATAGTGTATAAAGTATTATGTTGATGGATTTCCGTATATTGAACCATCCCTGCATCCCTGGGATGAAGCCAACTTGATCATGATGGATGTTTGCTTTGATGTGCTCTTGGATTCGGTTGGCAAGAATTTTATTGAGTATTTTTACATCAATATTCATAAAGGAAATTGGCTGAAGTTCTCTTTCTGTGTTGGGTCTTTGCGGGGTTTAGGTATAAAGTGTAATTGTGGCTTCATAGGATGAATTGGGTAGAGTACCTTCTGTTTCTATTTTGTGGAATAGTTAGAAGGTCTGATAGAATTATGCACTAAAACCATCTGGACCTGGGCTTTTTTTTTGGTTGGGAGACTTTTAATGACTGCTTCTATTTCCTCAGAGCTTATGAGACTGTTTAGATGGTTTATCTGATCCTGATTTAACTTTGGTACCTGGTATCTGTCTAGAAAATTGCCCATTTCATCCAGATTTTCCATTTGTGTTGAGTATAGGCTTTTGTAGTAGGATCTGATAATTTTTTAATTTCCTCAATTTCTGTTGTTATGTCTCCCTTTTCATTTCTGATTTTGTTCTTTTGGATACTGTCTCTGTGCTCTCCGGTTAGTGTGGCTAAGGGTTTATCTATCTTGTTGATTTTTCTCAAAGAACCATCTCCTGGTTTTGTTGATTCTTTGTATAGTTCTCTTTGTTTCTACTTGGTTGATTTCANCCCTGAGTTTGATTATTTCCTACCGTCTACTCCTCTTGGGTGAATTTGCTTCTTTTTGTTCTAGAGCTTTCTGGTATGCTGTTAAGCTGCTAATGTAAGCTCTCTCCAGTTTCTTTTTAGAGGCACTTAGAGCTATGAGTTTTCCTCTTAGGAATGCTTTCATTGTGTCCCATAAGTTTGGGTATGTTGTGCCTTCATTTTCATTGAATTATAAAAAGTCTTTAATTTTTTAATTTATTTATTTCTTGACCAATTTACCATTGTGTAGAGCATTGTTCAGCTTCCATGTGTTTGTGGGCTTTTCATTGTTTTCGTTGTTATTGAAGACCAGCCTTAGCCTGGTGATCTGATAGGATGCATGGGATTATTTCAATTTTCTTGTATCTGTTGAGGCCTGTTTTGTGACCGATGACATGGTCAATTTTGAAGAAGGTACCTATTGTGGGAAATATTAAAATAAGTCAGCACATTCCCACACTTGTACCATCAAACTCTTCCTTGTCAGTCTGGTCATCCTGCTCTTATCTCATGGAGACCCTCTGGCCCAGAATTCCCGAAATGTCTCGAAACAGCTCGATAAGTTCCCATTGGTGGGATGCTACCGTGCCAACCCCATGCTTCAAATCCCCCATAGTCTTTGTGGTGCACCACAAGCAAACGCACATTTTTCCTTTCTCTCTTGAACCCAGAGGAGCTGCTGTGTGAAGGAAAACACAACACAAACTTAATTCAGAGATGTCAGTAATTCAATTGCTGGGCACAGCAAATAAATCCTAATCTTGTAAGCCTTATTAAATCTAAATTCTCTGGTTGCAAATCCTGATGAATCTGCAATTGAAATGGGGAGACTCTCATAGCTACATCTTGTCCTCATTCTATCCCTGTCTAAAAGGACCTAAAACTCTACTGCTTCCTCTCTTCCTCTGTCCAACCAGGAAGCCCCGCCTACTCACCCAGTGATTGGCTCCTTTACTCATTAGGGGATTACTTCACAAGAAGTTACCTGAGTATGACTCACTCCTTCTCTGCAACCCCTCCCAAGAGAGCAGAATTAGCATCAACATACAAACAGCACCAAGCCCATCCACAACAGGTACCATGAGGTGCTAAGAAGAAAGTATATTCTTTTGTTTTAGGGTGAAATGTTCTATAGATATATGTTAAATCTATTTGGTTAATAACTTCTGTTAATTTCACTGTGTCCGTTTAGTTTCTGTTTTCATGATTTATCCATTGATAAGACTGGGGTGTTAAAGTCTCCCACTATTATTGTGTGTGGTGTAATGTGTGCTTTGAGCTTTAGTAAAGTTTATTTTATGAATGTGTCCTTATTACAAGTTGAAAAATCTTCTAGGTATATGCCTAGGAGAGGAATTGCTGGATCTTCCCATAGTATTATGTCCAATATTCTGAGGAACCGCCAGACAGTTTCCAGAGTGGTTGTACTAGCTTGCAATCCCACCAACAATGGAGGAGTGTCCCTCTGTCTCCACATCCTCGATACCATCTGTTCTCACCTGGATTTTTAATCTTAGCCACTCTGACTGCTGTGAGGTAGAATCTCAGGGTTGTTTTGATTTGCATTTCCCTGATGATTAAGAATGTTGAACACTTTTTCAGGTGCTTCTCAACCATTCAGTATTCCTCAG